>NC_134876.1:10867598-10872598 GCF_041734735.1 Babylonia areolata | reverse complement strand
CAGCGCAGAGAAAAGACTTGTTCGGCATACTGATGACAGAAAATGAAGATATATTACTTTCACTTGTAAAATATGTATCTGAGGCAATAAATACACGGAAAACGCCCATCATCGGTCCAAATACTCATCAATCAATTAAAAATTAGTATGGGTTCTATGGGAAGAAAGACGATAGATAAAAAGGAAGGGCTACATTTGGATGGTCAGTCTCGACTTTGTAAATATATGAGATGTTCGTATTCATATGATGGGTTTTGATCTTGAGGCATAAAAAAAAAAAAAAAAAAAAAATCAGGATTTATATGTATTTTAGTATACATGTCTTTGTATTGATATGATGTGTGTGTCGATGTTACATGTGTAAATATTTATTATATGATTTATATGTACTTTGTTTTCTGTGTGCTGTCCAAACCTTGGAGACGAACGACTGAATGAAAAGGCATATTACCCCTCTTTCACGTGTACTTTAAGTTGATGGCAAAGTGCCAAAGTGTCGCAAATCTCTAATTTGCTTATGTTGTTTTAATTTAATTTTGTTTTTGTTTTTTTTCCTTTCTGCTCCATTTCATCTGTTCTGATTAGTACCTACTATGTCGCTAGAGCTTTTCAGCTAATGACATTAAACATTTCAGTATTCAATGTGTTCTCTCTCTCTCTGCGTCTCTCTTTCTGTCTGTCTGTCTCTCTCTCTCTCACGTCTCTTTCTATCTCTCTGTCTCTCTTTCACTCACTCTTACGTTTCTCTCTTTCTCTCTCGGGTATCCCTAGAGTCCCCCTCTACCCCTCCCCCCCCCCCTTTCGTTTCTTCCTCTCTCTCCGTCTCTCCGATATCTGTCTATCTCTCTCTCTCCACCTCTCTCACTCCTTGTCTCTGTCTCTGTTTCTCTCTCTCTCTTTCTTCTCTCCCTGTGTGTCTCTCTCTGTCTCTGTGTCTTTCTCTTTCTCTGTCTGTCTGTCTGTGTGTCCGTTTATCTGTATGCATGAATGTCTGTCTATCTGTCTGTCTGTCTTCCTCCCTCTCTCTCTCTCTCACGTCTCTTTCTATCTCTCTGTCTCTCTTTCACTCACTCTTACGTTTCTCTCTTTCTCTCTCGGGTAGCCCTAGAGTCCCCCTCTACCCCTCCCCCCCCCTCCCCTTTTGTTTCTTCCTCTCTCTCCGTCTCTCCGATATCTGTCTATCTCTCTCTCTCTCCACCTCTCTCACTCCCTGTCTCTGTCTCTGTTTCTCTCTCTCTTTCTTCTCTCCCTGTGTGTCTCTCTCTGTCTCTGTGCCTTTCTCTTTCTCTGTCTGTCTGTGTGTGTGTCCGTTTATCTGTATGCATGAATGTCTGTCTGTCTGTCTGTCTGTCTGTCTCTCTCCCTCTGCGCACAGTTTCTGCACAAGTTGCTAGGCACAGCCAATCTGGCCGGGTTCCTTGTCCTGAAAGCTGTAATGAAAAGTCCAGACTCTTTTTTTGTATATTGTTATTAATATTCTTTCTTTCTTTCTTTCTTTCTGTCTGTCTTTGTTCATTTCTTCCTTTTTTCATTTTTTTTTTACATTTTCTTTCTCTGTTCTTGTTCTTTATTTCTTTTTATCTTCCTCCTCCCCTCCTCTATTTTCCTCTTTTCGTATTCGTCCGTCCTTCCGTTCGTTCCTTCATTTCCTCCTCCTCCTCCACCTCCTCCTCCTCCTCCTTCTTCTCCTTCTCCTCTCTCTCTGTCTGTCTGTCTGTCTGTCTCTGTGGCTCTCTCTCTCTCTCTGTCTGTCTCTCTGAATATAGCCCAGTCACGCATCAGTCAGCCAAAAGAAAATTGCTTTTGCGACTTGTCTCGTGCATAGTGCCTCCTTCGTCCATCTTTGTGTCTGCCTTTCTGTGCCTCCCTCTGTCTCCGCCCACCTCACAGTCTGTTTCTGCCCCTCTGAGTCTGTTCCCCCTTTTTTTCTGTCTCTCTGTCTGTCCCTTCCTTCTCACTCTCTTGCCATCTCGCTCACTCGCTCTCTTTCATTTCTGTGATATTTTTAGCTATTGAATAAAAAACCGCAACCCTATTATGGTTGATTCCCCCCTCTCAATAATAACGACTCTCTCTCTCTCTCTCTCTCTCTCTCTCTCTGCGCCAATTCTCGTCCCTGGCTTATAGAAAGTTGATCAATACATTCCCCTTCCTAGCAATCGACGCAGCAAGCCCGAAAGCAAACTGTGCTGGAATGAAATTGATAATTAATCTTTGATTTCGTGAGCGAATGGTTTTGAGGTTGGGCAAGCTCTCTCTCTCTCTCTCTCTCTCTCTCTCTGTGTCTCTGTCTCTCTCTCTCTCTCTCTCTCTCTCTCTCTCTCACACACACACACTCCCTCTCTCTCTCTCGCTGTCTGTTTGTCTCTCTACTTGTCTCTCTGAGCCCCATCCTTGATACCATGCGAATGATACAAGATACCAGGGTAAAGTTGCATGAGCGGTCTTAGCAATGCTAAGTTTGCTTAGCTTCAAGAAAACTTGTAGCTCATGCGCTAAATGTATAGACTTAGGAACATTCTTTTAACGCTAAGCAAACTTAGCGCTGCAAAGATCGCCTATTCAACGCTGCCCAGGGCTCGTTTGACGAAAACCATATTACAATCATCAACGAGTAGTCATTTTGTTAAAATAAACACACACACACACACACACACACACACACACACACACACACATGTACGCACACACACACACACACACACACACACACACACACACACACACACACACCAAAACAAAAACAACATCAACAACAAAAATACATACAAATTCACACACATACATATACCCTCCCTCACTCACACATACATCCTCCCTCACAACACACACACACACACACACACACACACACATGGGTACACGTGTGCACTCACACATACACACACACACACAGACACACACACACAAACACACACACGTAGGCCAGTGGATATGTTTTCTGACACAAAATAACCCCATGAAAACCCCATTTCAGATACAACACCACTGCACACGTTCCACACACGAACGTGCTGAATTCCCTCGGAGGAGACAGGGATATCTCGAAAGACTGTCTGTTGACAATACATCGTCACCTATTGATACAACCAACAATTCTTGCCACCACCCTCGTTAATATCATTACTGCATCAGCAAATTAATAACCGCCGTCACATTCGCGCAACCCGGCTCTGGCTAGGACAAGGCTGCGATAAAAGCATGCGGTTAGTCTGAATAGAGATACCAATCGCGCTAATGTGGATGGTGTGCAAGCGGTATTGTGGTATTCAGTCCACTCAAACAGTGGGGGGTGGGTGTGGGGGAGTGTGTGTGTGTGTGGGTCCTGTGCTATGGTGCTCGTGCAGCACGTGTGGCTTTGGTGTCCGTGGTGAGTGGTGACAACATGAGTTGTGCTCATGTCAAACAGAGATTGCTGTCTCTCTGACACACACGTGAACTCTCCAGCTGGTCTGTGACCTATTAAGGGTGGATTTTTATTTATCTGCATGTTGTTTGTTTCCTTTAAGTGCCCTGTCTTCTTTCTTCCTACCTTTCTTTCTTTCTTACTTTTCCTTCTTTCTTTTGTTTGTTTGTTTGGTTTTCCATGCATAAGAGCAGCAGCAGCAACAACAACAAAAAACAAAACAAACAAACCGAGCAACAGCAATAAAAGAAAAAAGAACAACACCCCCCCACATCTCTTTTGCTCTGTCTCTCTCTGTCTGTCTGTCTGTCTGTCTGTCTGTCTGTCTGTCTCTCTCTCTCTCTCTCTCTCTCTCTCTCTCTCTGTGTGTGTGTGTGTGTGTGTGTGTGTGTGTGTGTGTGCAAGGAAATGTTTGTGTGGACCAGACTGCAATAAAGCATATAGTTAGTCTGAATAGAGATACCAATCGCGCTAATGTGAACGGTGTGCAGGCGGTATTGTGGTATTCAGTCCATTCAAACAGTGGGGGGTCCTGTGCTATGGTGCTCGTGCAGCACGTGTGGCTTTGGTGTCCGTGGTGAGTGGTGACAACACGAGTTGTGCTCATGTCAAACAGAGACTGCTGTCTCTCTCACACTCGTGAACTCTCCAGCTGGTCTGTGACCTATTAAGGGTGGATTTTATTTATCTGCATGTTGTTTGTTTCCTTTAAGTGCCCCGTCTTCTTTCTTCCTACCTTTCTTTCTTTCTTGCTTACTTACTTTTCCTTCTTTCTTTATTTTTGTTTTGTTCTCCATGCATAAGAGCAGCAGCAGCAACAACAACAAAAAAAACACAACAAAACAAACGAACCAAAGAAAAGAAAAAAAAACGACAAACCCCCCCCACATCTCTCTCACTCTCTCTTTCTCTCTTTGTGTGTGTGTGTGTGTGTGTGTGTGTGTGTGTGTGTGTGTGTGTGTGTGTGTGTGTGTATGTGTGTGTGTGTGTGCAAGGAAATGTGTGTGTGTGTGTGTGTGTGTGTGTGTGTGTGTGTGTGTGTGTGTGTGTGTGAGGAGAAGGGATAAAGAAAATGATGATGGGCACATCGGTAGTTGACTAAGGTGCACGCAGGCAAGAAGGTGTGTTTACAAACATAAAATAACCACGTGTTGATGTGTGAAAACCTGTTTCAGATTCAACACCATCACACACAATCTACACGCACATGTGCTGAAATTCCTCGGCGATGACAGGGATATCTCGATAGACTGTCCATTGATTATATAAGTCCTCACCTATTGATCTGACAAACAATTATCGACATCACCCTCGTTAATATCATTACTGCATCAGCACATTAATAACCGACGTCACATAGTCTTCCCAGGACCAGACTGCAATAAAGCATGTGATTAGTCTGAATAGAGACACCAACCGCGCTAATGTGAACGGTGTGCAGGCGGTATTGTGGTATTCAGTCCACTCAAACAGTGAGGGGTCCTGTGCTATGGTGCTCGTGCAGCACGTGTGGCTTTGGTGTCCGTGGTGAGTGGTGACAACACGAGTTGTGCTCATGTCAAACAGAGACTGCTGTCTCTCTCACACTCGTGAA
>NC_134876.1:10860098-10862598 GCF_041734735.1 Babylonia areolata | reverse complement strand
GAATGAATGAATGAATGAATGAATGAATAATCAAAGGAAACAAAGAAAATGGAGAACAAAAATAAGTTATGGATGGTCCTTTTTCGTAAGCACCAAAAAACAAACTACCATGAAAGGTTACCTCCTTAAAAAAACAAGAACTACGATTGGAAGACCCAGAGAAAGGGAGGAAAATGAAAGTATACAAATTATTGTGCCATGGAAATTTGGGAAAGAAGGAAATAAAGAAATATAGGAAGAAAGAAAATGACATACAACCTGAATCAGCCTTAACTACCTAAGTAACTGACTAAGTAACTAAGTAACTAACCAACAAACTAACGGATTCGACGATGAAGATACACACAAAAAACTACATATTCAACACAAAACGCCCGGGAAATCATTTTATGACATAGATGGCAAGCAATACCGAAGTATACTAACTGGTCGAAAACACACACTTAACAGAATTGAAAATAATTCAAACCATTGATTAAATTAGACATCTTTAACTAACAGCACAGCTCGACGAGCACAGAAAGTTGTAGAACAAGGGAAGGGAAACAACCCTGCTATTCACTCAGTGGAGAAAGTCAGCAATTTTCGGCCTTGACTTCCGACGATCAAACAACAGAATGCTGTGCAAGTCGCAGCAGCATACGGGTCGTTAGGGTGTAGCGCTCATTGTGCACAACCAGAAAAACAACTACAGGAATCAGATGACAAGATAGGGAGAAAGGCAAGGCACGGGCATGTTTGTGTGTGTGTGTGTGTGTGTGTGTGTGTGTGTGTGTGTGTGTGTGTGTGTGTGTGTGTGTGTGTGTGTGTGTGTGTGTGTGTGTGTGTGTGTGTGTGTGTTTGTGTGTTTGTCTGTTTCTGTGCGTCTGTGACATGCGTGTGTGTAAACATTTATGTGTGTGTGCCAGTGTAAACAGATTCACGCGCACGTTCGGACTGGGTATCTCCGTGTGTGCGCGTGTTCTACGGTACGTGTGAGCGCACGAGCGCACGGAAATATCAAAACCAGCTAAAAAAGAATAAAAGAAAGATAACATTTAAACTGACTGAGGGCCAGTATAACTCGAACCTCTTACCAGTAAACCATTTTAAAGAATGCAGCATCAATAAAAAAAACTTTAATCATTTGTCTATGTTCCATTTGAAAACGCCGTATGCTATTTCGCTGGAGATTAGGAAAGATAGATTAAAAGAAAACACACATACATACAGACAAACACAACTGATGCCATGTGATTCGAAATCAAGCACTTTGTCGGGAAGAAAAGGATAAAATTCAAACTAAATGAATGACACGAAAGAAAAATGAAATTGAGTATAGTAAAATCAGATCAGGAAAGCTAAAACAGAGGAAGAAAAATAACATAGAACCCAATGACTACATAAATACAAAATTAAGCGCAATGTTTACATAGGAAATATAAAGAAAAAAAAGCATCATGTAAAATAAAACTAAACAAGAGAGGCAAGGCCTTCAACACTCACTATCTGCACCAAAACGTTTGCAAAATAAATAAAAATTCCATGCTTAGCAAAAGAAGTTCCTGTTTGAATAAAAAATGATAATAATGACTCCTCCTGTCGTTGTGTCAGAATAAGAGATCAGAGTGCCAAGTTTAGAGAATACAAAAAAATATAAATATAACAGTAAATGCAGTTTGCATATAATTAGGCTTCTTTTTTTTGTGCCCATCCCAGAGGTGCAATATTTTTTAAACAAGATGACTGGAAAGAACTGAATTTGTCATATTTTTATGCCAAATTTGGTGTCAGCTGTCAAAGTATTTGCAGAGAAAATGTCAATGTTAAAGTTTACCACGGACACACACACACACACACACACACACACACACACAACCGAACACCGGGTTAAAACATAGACTCACTTTGTTTACACAAGTGAGTCAATAAAACAGTGCAAAACAGAATGGAACAGGATGGAATAAATACTGTTATGCATTTGATAATCAGGCTAAACCATAGTCAATAAACAAAGAAAAAGAAGACAGAGCAGTATTCGATGTAGTACTATACAATACAATGCGGTACGATACGATCAGCATCGAGGCAGTGCTGCTAAAGACCCAGCTACGTTGGGCAGGGCACGTGTCCAGGATGGAGGACCACCGCCTGCCCAAGATCGCGCTGTATGGCGAACTGTCCACTGGCCACCGTGACAGAGGAGCACCCAAGAAGAGATACAAAGACTCCTTGAAGAAAGCTCTCGGTGCCTGTCACATTGACCATCGCCAGTGGTCCGCAGTAGCCGCTGATCGAGAGACCTGGCGACGCACCATCCACCAAGCTGTCTCCTCCTTCGAAAACAACCGCAGGGCCAGCCTTGAGGACAAACGCAGAAGGAGGAAGAACCACGACGCTGCAGCCGCGAACCCAGACCAGACTTTCCCTTGCAACCGCTGCGGCCGACTCTGCTTTTCCCGCATTGGCCTTGTCAGCCATGAGCGTGCCTGCATCAGACGTGGACAACGCCCTTCCTAGA
>NC_134876.1:10847598-10850098 GCF_041734735.1 Babylonia areolata | reverse complement strand
GTCTAGCTCTCTCTCTCCCCCTCTCTCTTTGGTTCTACATATCTATGTCTGTCTAGCTCTCTCTCTCACCCTCTCTCTTTGGTTCTACATATCTATGTCTGTCTAGCTCTCTCTCTCACCCTCTCCCTTTGGTTCTACATATCTATGTCTGTCTAGCTGTCTCTCCCCCTCTCTTTTTGGTTCTACATATCTATGTCTGTCTAGCTCTCTCTCACCCTCTCTCTTCGGTTCTACATATCTATGTCTGTCTAGCTCTCTCTCCCCCCCCCTCTCTCTTTGGTTCTACATATCTATGTCTGTCTAGCTCTCTCCCTCACCCTCTCTCTCTTTGGTTCTACATATCTATGTCTGTCTAGCTCTCTCTCACCCTCTCTCTTTGGTTCTACATATCTATGTCTGTCTAGCTCTCTCTCTCACCCTCTCCCTTTGGTTCTACATATCTATGTCTGTCTAGCTGTCTCTCCCCCTCTCTTTTTGGTTCTACATATCTATGTCTGTCTCTCTCTCACCCTCTCTCTTCGGTTCTACATATCTATGTCTGTCTAGCTCTCTCTCTCACCCTCTCTCTCTTTGGTTCTATATATCTATGTCTGTCTAGCTCTCTCTCTCCCCCTCTCTCTCCTTGGTTCTACATATCTATGTCTGTCTAGCTCTCTCTCTCCCTCTCTCTTTGGTTCTACATATCTATGTCAGTCTAGCTCTCTCTCTCACCCTCTCTCTCTTTGGTTCTACATATCTATGTCTGTCTAGCTCTCTCTCCCCCTCTCTCTTTGGTTCTACATATCTATGTCTGTCTAGCTCTCTCTCTCCCTCTCTCTCTTTGGTTCGACATATCTACGCCTGTCTAACCTCTCTCTCTCACTCTCTCTCTTTGGTTCTACATATCTATGTCTGTCTAGCTCTCTCTCTCCCTCTCTCTTTGGTTCTACATATCTATGTCTGTCTAGCTCTCTATCCCCCCCCCCCCTCTCTCTTTGGTTCTACATATCTATGTCTGTCTAAAAAACAGACAGACAGACAGACAGACACACTGACATATCAAGATAGCCAAGAGAGCCAGACAATTGTCAGAAAGACACACAGTGATAGAGGAGTCAAAAAGGACAAGCATATAAAACCGACATTATTTACGTTACGTTTGTACGTACCCACTCAGGCCCCAACTGACCAGTGCTAAGAAGACATGATGATAAATATGTTTGCCAATCTGTGGTCCCCGAGACTGGGGGGGGGGGGGGTGGGGGGTTGGGGGTGCGGGGTGCGGGTGGGGGGTTGGGGGGGGGGGGGGGGGAGTGCGGAAGGGATGGCCCTTGCAGAGGGAGCCAGACAAACAGGACTGTGATCATGAAGAATAATCCTATTCAACAACCTCGTATAATTATGTTGCCGCTGTAGCTGATATGAATGCCAACCCTCTCAATTTCATACCAAGCTCCACCCGCGTTCCCCCCACCCCCACCCCCACCCCCCCAAAAAAAAGGAAAAGAAAACAACAACAACAACAACAACGAAATACTTCTAGCAGGCCAGTGTGTGTGTGTGTGTGTGTTGTTGTCTTCAGTTTAACGTCTTTCCACTTGAAGTGATATTAGACGGAAAAAAAAAAAACAAAAAAAACAACAACCAAACGTGGGGGTAGGGGCTGTGAGAGGGGGAGGGGTAAAAGTGTGTGTATGTGTGGAGGGTGAATAGGGAGAGACAACGCTAGGAAAAATGGAAACGTTATAAACGCCAACATCAAACAATTATAACATCTATAACAAATGTCCTATAGGACTATGCAGCAAACCTTCTGCAATAACAAATAACATATTGGAATTGTTAATAACACATTCAAAAGAACTTTTGGTGAAGTCTGGCAAAAAACATTTTAGATTCTGACATTCGAATATTACATGGTTGCTAGAAATATGTTCTCCACATATGCATCTGACATCTTTGCTGAACTTTGTTACAAAAGCGTTCAGTTTTATCCTGTTTGATAATGTATGAATCTGCCTTAATCTTATTGAATTACTGTATGTATTTGACTGATCGATAGTTCCCGGTTGTTGACCATTAATTACACTATGGTTTAAAGCTTTGCCGTTTTCTTGGTATAATTCTCTGACTTTGTTCCACGATGTTTTTTCTAGTATTCGATAACCCTCTTGTACAGATAGAGGCACATAAAGTTCTATGGTTCCCTGTTCGTTCTTTGCACCTTTTCTTGCAGCCCTGTCAGCCCATTCATTGTAGAGAATACCAAGATGTGAAGGAACCCAGAAAAACGTAATATGTGTTCCTTTCAAGCTTAAAAGATGTAAAATGTGGCTGATTTCTAGTATGATTTTAGATTTGTTCTTACAATTTGGTGAGTTTAAAGCACATAATACAGATTTGGAATCAACGCAAAACAAGACTTGTAGAAGGCAAATTGGAAGATCAAGAATATGATTTAGAGCCATAAGAACAGCAATAAGTTCAGCAGTGAATATTGAACGAGTTTTACCAATATAGT
>NC_134876.1:10830098-10837598 GCF_041734735.1 Babylonia areolata | reverse complement strand
TTTTCACCTCTTTTGGGTCATGGATGATATTATATAACAGCAATAGTATTTTACACCAAGATTAAACATAGACAATCAAAATAATATAACTATCAGAAACAGAATACAAACTATGTGAAACACAACATAAATGATGATAGTCTTTTTCTGGTATTAAACCTCAGGATAGATCAGACAACGTTGCTCATCTTTGTAACATTACTTACACACACACACACACACACACACACACACACACACACACACACACACACACACACACACACACACACACACACACACACATGCCAGGAAACTTAGCAACGCCCTCCTACATGCATCGTTGGCGTCTCAGCTGGTCCACCAGAGTTCTCAACCTTCAGCTGTGGACGTGGATACACAAGGCAGGTTGTGGGCAGGAAGAAGAATAACAAGTACCCATTGATATTTAAGTCTTACGACCAGATTCGAACCCACAGCCCCCGAAAGTATTTGTATTTGTATTTCTCTTTTTATCACAACAGATTTCCCTGTGTGAACTTCGGGCTGTTCTCCCCAGGGAGAGCGCGTCGCTACACTACAGCGCCACCCATTTTTTTGTATTTTTTTCCTGCGTGCAGTTTTATTTGTTTTTCCTACTGAAGTGGATTTTTCTACAAAAATTGTGCCAGGAACAACCCTTTTGTTGCCGTGGGTTCTTTTACGTGCGCTAAGTGCATGCTGCACACGGGATCTCGGTTTATCGTCTCATCCGAATGACTAGCGTTCCAGACCACCACTCAAGGTCTAGTGGAAGGGGAGAAAATATCGGCGGCTGAGCCGTGATTCGAACCAGCGCGCTCAGATTCTCTCGCTTCCATGGCGGACGCGTTACCTCTAGGCCATCACTCCACCAGTCTGTGGCACTAACCATTCTCTCTGTCCATGTCTGCATGATGCTGATTGCACCCTGATTGCAATATCATGTGCCACAGTCAGATCCCATCGCATGGGAGATGTTTCGCTGGAGGTCCTTCGACTGGAAGGTCATCAAGTAATATGACGGGCAGACTCATAGTTTTCTCGTTGAGGAAAAGGCTAAACGCCAAACAGGGAATGCCTTTTTAACATATTTATCCTTTTCCTCAGCCCAAGATATAAAACACATCATCTTGGTTGTATCAATAAACATTGTCGTTATGGTCGTTAACAAGGTTATCATTATGACAGCACTCAAAGAGATTGTCGTTTCAGCCATTAAGCGTCTTCACTGGTGTCCTTGCAATCATCATTGTTGTCATCGTCATTATCATTAAAGCCACTGATCCTTTTCTTTATTTACTTTCTTCAGCTTCAGCAAAATACACACGTGAAATCAACACCATTTTCGGGCATGTAACAAAAGCAACAATGTAATTGACTTGAAACGTTTATTGGCAAATTTCCATGTTATAAAAGGTAAATGGCAAAACATAGCCTCATGTTCAATAGCTTTAAAAAAAAAATTATAAGATGACTAAAACACATATATGCATTCGAAAAGATTAACATCTTAAATGGGAAATCAAAACATGAGAAAGTGAAAAGAAACTGGTATCAGTATCCCCCACTAACGTATTCATGATGCAGTAATTTTCAAAGATAGTATGGCTTTTGCGAGTGCATAACATATTACTATTCTTTATTTTAAGTGGTAGATGGATAATATCTGCATCCTAGCAAAACATAATCAGATAAGAACTGATCATTGTAAAGCGTTTTAGTACATGGTGTTTTGTTGTTGTTGTTTTGAAAAGGCTTAGACTGGTTTTGTTGAGTACGTAGGTATTCCTTATGCTTTCATAGATGTGAAATATATGGTCGAGATTTTAAAACAGTAGACAGAGCCATAGAATCGGGAGGGATACGTCAAGAAGAGATATAGAGAATAGAGGGAAGGTCATATGCTGTTGGAAAATCCCTTGTAATAACACACATTTTAAACTATAATAATAATAATAATAATAGTTTATTTATATCGCGACTTTCATTAAGATACAGTAATGCTCAAGGCACATTACACGAGTAAAATAGAACAAAAGTAAAACCTCTATACACAAAATCACATCCACATCTTCTACGTAATCAAAAACCAAGCATCAAAGCATGCACATACGAAATGGACACAGACACAGACACAGACACAGACACACACACACACACACACACACACACACACACACACACACACACACGCACGCACACAGAGACAGACACACACGCGTGCGCGCACGCACGCACAGACACATATCATTACGATATATGTATGCATGTGTATGCACACATGTCCGAATCACACACACACACACACACACACACACACACACACACACACACACACACACACACACACACACACACACACACACACACACACACACACACACACAACACATACGCACACGCACACACTTGCACGCGCGTGCTCTGCGTGTAACAGCCTGCAGCATGAATTTAAAGGTTTTAAGAGAAAAAAAGGGATAAAAGCACATAACATATATTCATCATCATTGATAAAAAAAACAATTTCAAATTCACTGTAAAACACCTGGATGGAAACAGAAAAACGGTAAAAAGGGAGGGGATTCAGTTATTATGCTGGAACAGATAGGTTTTTTATGTGCTTTATTTTATTTTTTTATAAACTATGAGTCAGTCTTAAAGGTTATAATAACAATATATATCTACATTATTTCTGTGTAATTTTGAGCAAGAGAGAAAGAAAGTCAAAGGTATCAGACGGTCAGCCGGAGTCACAGAGACAGAGAAATTGGCACAGTCCCAAATCAGTTTTCATACAGCCCCAGATCAATCACATTTCGTACTGATAGCAAGTCTCCAGGGAGTCCTGCCACAACACCAGTTCTTTCCACTCTTGCCTCAGAGCACCGGCTACTGACAAACACTGACACTGGGTTCATACAATAGCACTGGGTAGAAACAAGGAAACGAACAATAAAGCTCTGAAGAGATAGAGGAATTGGATTTCGGGACCCGAAAGCACTGGGGATACGCTTTGATAGTGGAGAGGCTACAACAGACTACTGTCGTCTATCGGAGTCACTAAAAGCTTTCATCGATACAATCGCACGCAAGTGTACAGATTCACACACACACACACACACACACACACACACACACACACACACACACACACACACACGCACGCATATATATATATATATATATATATATATATATATATATATATATATATGTTATATGGATACATAGATAAATATAGATATTAGACAACCAACACTAAACAGTCTGACAGCACGCTTTTCCTGCATTATTTCTATTGCATATTCCTGGCCATTTTCAGCTTGGCTCACCCTGGAATGATTCCAGACTTGTGGGGGATGAATTCAATTGCGAAAAGGGGTTTCTGTGTTTTGTCCAATTAACTGACAAATAGAGGACCTGAAGTTGCGATTGAAGCGAAATATATAAACGGCAAGTTACAGACATAGGGAAATTTGACGATGGTGGCTTAGAGCTGGATCATAAATTGAGAGATTTCTAGAACGAGAGTCAGATAGAGATGATAGAATGATAGAAGAATACATTTACATTTATAGAACGCCTAACTTTTGGTATGAGGCGCATAATATGCATTCCTAGACAAATGTACAATCACCACACACACACACACACACACACACACACACACACACACACACACACACACACACACACACACACACACACACACACACACACACAGAGTCAGACGCACAAAATCGCACACAATCACATACACACAAATACATACAAACGCACACGTACGCACAACACACACACACACACACGCACACACGAGCACGCACACACACATGCATTTGGTCCACTATTAGTGGGACATTGCATATCTTGTATCATGTACAGTGTTTGACATACAAAGCGTGAATATATATATATATATATATATATATATATATATATATATATATATACCTCTGTCTCTGTATCACTCTATGTATATGTCTATCTATTGTTCCTCCCTCCGCCACCCTCTCTCTCTCTCTCTCTCTCTCTCTCTCTCTCTCTCTCTCTCGATATATATTATATACATATGTATATTATATATATATATATATATATATATATATATATATATATATATATATATATAGATATATATATAGGTGTGACCAAGCGCGCTATGCTTGCTCCAACACTATTCACGCACAAGCCACAGCAGACGACAGTTTTCCCTCATAACCCGCGCACAGAATGTGTGACGTCACTCCGCTTACATCATTTTGTCCTCCTCGCCAGACACCTGCTCACAGCTCGCCCAATGTCGCATCCCGGTACGTCATTGGCTGAGAGCAAACTTGTGTTTCTGTTCCACAGTATTTAATTAATAGCTCTTTTGTTAGATCAGTAAACTACTAGTATTATATACTGGCAGAATCGTCTTAACTCCATCTTTAAATCTATTCCATTTATGTTTGCCTACGTGAAACTGATTTAACGCAGTTCGTAATTTTCAGCGACGAGCTCGTTAAAACTGACCCTGTTCAGGTGACTTAAATTAAGATTATAAATTCATCTTAAATAATGAACACTTCATTTTACACTCATTATAAAGTAGGCGTTGAGCTCTTTCTTTTGCAACTTATCCGATGCAAATCGGTTCAGTAATCATCTAGAAATCTGTCACTGAACACCTTGTAACAAGCACAGTTCTCATCAGATTTCTTCAGATTAGTGACGATTTGGTTTGCAGCCCACGTGATTGTCTTTGTAGTTCGCCTAATTTGTATAAATTGGCCGAGCGGGTGATGAGTGGTCACTTCCACACCCGAGCCAGCCGCGGCCAGCACCTGCTCCCTTTGTCTCTTGCTGTGTAGTGGTCAGTGTCGTTCCCACAACAGCATCTCGCTACGTATGGCTGTAAGTACTATTGTGTAGAATGTGTTGACTTGTGCTTTAAAGGTATCCTTCGACACAGTACTTGTGTTCATATAAGTATGTTCAGTTGTTGCTTTGTTCAGTTAATTCTTTGTTTAGTTATGGCTTTGACATGTTAGGCACAGCTCGGCTATGATTGATCTAGAAAATTGCCATGTCGTCATATGCTCGTAGCAGTATTCCATTTGAGTCTTCTTAACGTCACAGTCAGTGACGTCCCTGGACACAGATAGTTTGTTCCAGAATGTTCTAGCCTGTGCGTAAAGTTCATTCACCACTTAATGGTTAAGCCATGATGGTGCTTCACTTGCTATCTGGTCTATCAGTTTGCCAGTATAATACCAAAGCCACTGATTCTATTATCTTGTTTATTATTTATGTATTATTTTACATGCTGATATCAATTGTACTGCTACAATGTTCTCAGTACTCTAAGATGTGTGTAGTATTCTGCTGTTGTGATTACAAAATAGCATTGGATTAATATCAGCTATTGGTTAAAGCCACCTGGTATGTATCAGTCTGTTAACTGTAATTTAGTTATCATGCTCTCTCCTATACAGCTTACTCCAGTATAGTGCAACATGATAAACTGATTCATTTGAGTCACTTTGACACAGTATAAGCTTTATCTAATCTATACTGTCAGTGTACTTTCACCAAGTCAGCATCGCTTCAATCACTTTAACTGCACTATTTAAATGTATTAGAAATGTCATTTGATGTCAGCGTTTGGTCTTCACACATATGCATTATGTTGTTGCGTATCCCAAACCCGAGTGATAGTCTTTCCATGTAAAATGTGTACATGTGCTTTATTATTCACTTGTGCAGACATGTTGTGCTAATGACATTTGTTTGTGTCATTCCAGGCACTGTCTTCTCTTTTTTATCTTCTCTTCTCTTAGCATTGTCTTCTTCTCATTATTTCTTCTTCTCTTTTTGTCTTCTCTTAGTTCTTGTCTTCTTCTTAGTCTCCTTCTTTTAGAATATTGTAAATAAACCAACAGAAAACCCCATTTGTGACTGGCCTCTATATGTTCCTGGCCTGTGCGTGGGATCTTGTCTATCCTTCAATTAATCATATTTAGTTAAGTCTTTTGTGCCGTACCCCTATTAGAACCACTCGGAGCACGGCTACATATATATATATATATATATATATATATATATATATATATATATATATATATAAAGGACAGGCAGAGAGACAGGGCCAGTGGGAGACCGCACAGACTCACAGAGACAGAGTGAGAGACGAGCAAGCACAAGGCCAAGTGTGTGGTGATGGGGCAGAGGTGGTGGAAGGAACAGAAGCATCGAGATAGTCAGACAGACAGACAGACAGACAGACAGACAGACATACACAGTAAGCAAAATAATGAAAAAAGAGTGGTTTAGTGAGTTAGTTTCAGTTTCAGTAGCTCAAGGAGGCGTCACTGTGTTCGGACAAATCCATATACGCTACACCACATCTGCTACGCGGATGCCTGACCAGCAGTTAGTGTGTGAGAGAACAAACAGATGATACAGACTGGGAGACACAGATACAAAGAAAGACCGAAAGTCAGAGACGGAGAACTGAAAAGAGAGAGAGAGAGAGAGAGAGAGAGAGAGAGAGAGAGAGAGAGAGAGAGAGAGAGAGGGATGGAGGGGGGGAGGGATAGAGAGAGAGAGGGGGAGGAGAGAGAGAGAGAGAGAGGGGGGGGAGAGACAGACAGACAGAGACACAGAGACACAGAGACAGAGTCAGACAGAGAGACAGCAGACCACTACAGAAGTGGAACAGGAGGTAGTTTACATCGATCCTTTCCACAGTCAAAAGATGGCGGGGCGCCGTTGCAGGCCTTTGATGTGAAGGTGAATAGCTCCACCACCCTCCCCACTACCACTACCACCACCTCCCCCCTTTCTCCCTAGCTCCACCCCTTTCCCCATTTAGCCTTCCCCCACTGGCCCCTTTCCTTTACCGGAAGCCAGAGCTCGGGAAGCGGTGCCAAGCCGAAGACCTCAGAGATTGGACCAAGACTCCGATGAGATGCCCTCGAGATGGAGTTTTCAGAGATTGAAAACTTCAGACACGATTTTCGAGACATAAGGCGTTAGAGTCCCTAGGGAGGTAAAAAGCAAACTTTGAGTTGAGTAAGACGTCATAGACATACTTGAAATAAAAGCATCGCAAATTGAATTTTTTGGGGTGGTGACTCGAGATAATGGTGTCAACATTAGAAACGCAGATGTACCTTGCTATTATGAAATTTAGCACTGGAAGCTAGGCAACTCAGAGACGCCTTTTGTGATGAAGGTTTTACAAAGGGGATGATCAGACACCTTTATGATTCCAACGCTAATGAGGATGAAATGTCATACATATTTTGACATGACATTTGTCAGAAATCAGAAGATCACAGATCCCTTTTAACTGAATGAATGAAACATTGGAGGCTCTGATATACTCCTCAGATGAAAGCAATAACGATGGTTGTCTAACAAACATATCTGAGTTTGGTTTACTGTCATTGCCGTTACTTCTGACGAGAACACAAATGGACGAAACTGGAGTCATATCAGACACAAAAATCG
>NC_134876.1:10815098-10817598 GCF_041734735.1 Babylonia areolata | reverse complement strand
GAGAGAGTGGGTGAGGGAGAGTGAATGAAAGATATATATATATATATATATATATATATATATATATATAGAGAGAGAGAGAGAGAGAGAGAGAGAGAGAGAGAGAGAGAGAGAGAGACAGACACACACACACACAGAGACAGACAGACAGAGGCACAGAAAAAAGCGCGAGAGAGAGGGAGGGAGGAGACGGAGAGAGAATGAGAGAGATAGAGAGACAAACAGACAGACAGACAGACTGACTGACTGACACAGAGAGACACAGAAGAAAACCGCGAGAGAGAGAGAGAGAGAGAGAGAGAGAGAGAGAGAGAGAGAGAGAGAGAGTGAGAGAGAGAGGGAGAGGGAGAGAGAATGAGAGAGAGACTGAGAGAGACAGAGAGAGACAGACTGACTGATAGAGAGAGAGAGCGACAGACAGACAGACAGATAGACAGGAGGGAGGGAGAGAGAGAGAGAGAGAGAGAGAGAGAGAGAGAGAGAGAGAGAGAGAGAGAGAGAGAGACAGACAGACAGACAGACAGACAGACAGACAGACAGACAGACAGAGAGAGAGAAAGAGAGAGAGAGAGAGACAGACAGACAGACAGACAGACAGACAGACAGACAGAGAGAGGGAGAGAGAAGAGAGAGAGAGAGAAGGGTTGCCTCAAGGCGTTCTGCCGACGCCGCCTGGGAGGAGTTTCTCCCTCCTCACATCCATCTGTCTCTTTCTGCTGTCTCTGCAGCCGCAAAAGAACAGAACAGGCCGCAAACACGTGCAGGGATACAGGGCACATGTAATTACATGGCTGGCATGGGGACAAGGCATGGTATCACTTTGTGTCGGTCTGTTTTTCGGAGATTTTTCTTTCTTTCATTCTTTCTTTCTTTCTGTCTGTATTTCTCTCTTTCTTTCTTTCTTTCTTTCTCTCGGTGTTTTGTTTGTTTGTTTGTTTTTTCTTCTTTCATTCAGACACTACTTTTGTGTCATTTTGTCTGTCTGTCTGTATGTCTGTATGTCTCCATCTCGCTCTCTCCCTCTCTACCTCTGTCTCCCTCTCAACCTCTCTCTGCCTCTCTCTTAACGATGGATTTCTTGTCTTTCAACGTATGCAACCGAGAAGCTTTTGCCCAATACGTAAAATAGATGAAAGGATAGAAAATGAATTTCACTTGTTATTCCGATGTGAAGAATACAGAAAAATTCTCAAATGTAAAGTCTTTAAATCATTGGTAGGAAGAAGTGTCTTGGCTGGTCTACTACAGAGAGAGAGAGAGAGAGAGAGAGAGAGAGAGAGAGAGAGAGAGAGAGAGAGAGAGAGAGAGAGAGAGAGAGGAAAGAACAAATTGTATTCCTTTAGGCCGCCACTACACACACACACACACACACACACACACACACACACACACACACACACACACACACAGATAGATAGATAGATAGATAGATAGAGAGAGAGAGAGAGAGAGAGAGAGAGAGAGAGAGAGAGAGAGAGAGAGAAGAAAGAACAACTTTTATTCCTTTAGGCCGCCACTACAGAGAGAGAGAGAGAGAGAGAGAGAGAGAGAGAGAGAGAGAGAGAGAGAGAGAGAGAGAGAGAGAGAGAGAGAGAGAGAGAGAGAGAGAGAGAGAGATGATGATGATGATGATGATGGCATGTGGTCATTCGCTGCGTTTATTGCAGAAGCAAAAAAAAAAACAAAAAAACTTACACAAACAAAAATTACAACAGAAGAACTAAACTGGGCGCGGAACTGCTTTAGATTATTTTCTCTTTTTTTTTTCCAGATGGTAATTAGCCTACTGGTTGATGTTGATTACCACTTAGACAGTAATGATTTCCCTTAATACTTTATTTTATTGTGTTTAATTTTTTCGTGTTTTTCCCCATTTGATTTCATATAATACATAAAGATGACAAGCCGTATGTCCCCATGGGAAACAGCATGTTCACTCTACTGATGATATTAATTATTGTCCATTGTTTGTTGTTCTCTCTCTCTCTCTCTCTCTCTCTCTCTCTCTCTCTCTCTCTCTCTCTCTCTCAGCTAGGCCATATTCATATCTCTCGCTTTTTTTTTTTTGCTAGCTGGGCGTATATACGTACGTCTGTTTAATCTCAAAACATAATCCCCTGAATTACAGTTATTTCAGAAAAAAAAAAATGATACGACTATCACCAGGACAGAAAAAAAAGATATATAAATGGAATGGGTCAAAAGTTTCAATAACCCTTGTACGTATAAGTACCCACGAACGGAATTCGAAGCCTGCTATGGGAAAAAAAAACACCACAGAAATTCTGATGGAATGATTGCTTCAGTGGAAACAATATATCAGATCAAATTGAAGGGTCTTTGAAAACGAAAAAAAAAAAAAAGTGGGAACTAGGTTACCCCAGTGATCTTATAACCCAGTAAAACCCATGTCGTGCACTCAACGAAGTATGGGTGAGAAACGCCTGAGAGGTGTTGATTAGGAATAATAATAATAATAATAATAATAATAATAATAATA
>NC_134876.1:10795098-10807598 GCF_041734735.1 Babylonia areolata | reverse complement strand
TCTCACTCTCTCTGTCTTCCTGTCTAACACAACTGGGCCAACACGGTCAAGCATTGCCTTGATATATATGGATTTTCAGATGTTTGGTTGAATGGAGGAGTTGGAAACGAAAACGCATTCATACAAGTTTTTAAACAACGCATAATAGACTGTCATAAACAAGACTGGTCAAGTAAACTATTTGAAAGTGATAGATACTCTACATATCGCTGTTTTAAGTCAATGTTGCAACCAGAAAAGTACATTTCAGACATAACCATTGTTAAGTTTCGTACTGTCTTTGCTAGATTCAGGCTAGGCAAAGTGATATAAATTTGCACAAAAGATACACATAAGATCAAACTCCTGCCCTTTCTGCAACGCTGAAGAAGACGAGCGCCGTTTTCTGTTAGTATGTCCAATGTATCAGTTAAACAGGGAAAAATACCCCGTGAAAATGTCCAGAAACATAAATGAATACACATATTTAGCGTTACTTTTACAAAATGAAAACAGGCTCATGACACGCTCTGTGGCAATGTGTATTTATTACGCCTTAAAAAAGAGAGAAGAAGAAATGACATGATTATATAACTTTTCAAAAAACCTTAAAGTTACTCAAGGAAATGTCACGAGCCAATAATCTTTGTCTACTTTTTCAGTTATGAAATGTTGTGTCCATGACATTGGTCCCTCCCCCCTTTATTTTCGGTATTTTGTGTGTCGCAATTGTATGTATGTACCCCCTTTGCAAACAGGCCGGTGGCCTTGCAGTAAAATATTTCTGAGTTCTGTCTTCCTGTCTCTAATTCTTTCTTCTTTTCCCGTTTTTTGCTGGAGGAATAGTAAAATGCCTTTCTATCTGACGTAAACATCGGATCTTCTTGTGACGCCATGTGAGACACACTGATACGTCAAGTAATCAGGGACAAAAAGAAAGAAAAAAAAAAGAGGTGATTAGATGGTTCAATACCGTGTTGATTAAGTATCGAATGATGGAAGATTGAATATCAGGTCCCGATTAATTAAAACGTTCTAAGGATTATAACAGGGTGTAACTTAAGCACAAATGACTGAGAACGTTGATGTTTTTGACTTTTTGCATTCATTATCAGTTGTTTCGCTTGTTATTTTAACGACTTCTCTTTTACGAAGCCCTTTAAGTAATTTCCTGTGACTGTATTTAGAGGTTGTTTTTTTTTTTTTTTTTTTTGTCCTTCCAAATTTCACCCACATTTTTACTCCCGTTTGCCCAGTTTCTCCCAACCCTCAATTCATCGACATCTTCCACCCCTTCTAACTGATAATACTCAGATGTATTCATAAATACTTTAACAAAATGTCTTCAATCACCGATATGTGTGACGGGACATTAAACAAAATTCCTCCTCCTCCATTCAATTAAATCATCCAGATAAGCTCTGGGGGCGAGGGGGGTAGGGGTTTACACAGTTATTCATGAAAAAATACAAACCTGACAATACTAAAAAAATAAGTCTGTTAAAAAATAAAGTTAAAGAAAAAGAAGTCTGAGTCTGATACCTTCCTTGCAAAGGTACTGCCCACTAACATATGCTTTATAAACTAATTTTCATCGTGAGTGGGGAATAACCATGCTGTTGTTAGTCACAAAATCATCTCTCTCTCTCTCTCTCTTTCTCTCTGTCTCTGTCTCTTTTTGTCTGTCTGTCCGACAGGCGCAATAGCCGAGTGGTTAAAGCGTTGGACTGTCAATCTGAGGGTCCGGGGTTCGAATCACGGTGACGGCGCCTGGGTAAAGGGTGCAGATTTTTACGATCTCCCAGGTCAACATATGTGCAGACCTGCTAGTGCCTGAACCCCCTTCGTGTGTGTATATGCAAGCAGAAGATCAAATACGCACGTTAAAGATCCTGTAATCCATGTCAGCGTTCGGTGGGTTATGGAAACAAGAACATACCCAGCATGCACACCCCCGAAAACGGAGTATGGCTGCCTACATGGCGGGGTAAAAACGGTCATACACGTAAAAGCCCACTCGTGTGCATACGAGTGAACGAAGAAGAAGAAGAAGAAGAAGTCTGTCTGTCCGCCTCTCTCAATCTCTCTCACTCTTTTTTTCTTCTCTATGCGCCTCCTCCCCCTGTATATCTGTCTCTGTCTCCCGTTCTCTCTAATCTTTTTCTGTCTTTCTGTCTGTCTGTCTGTCAGTCTATCTCCTTCTTTCCTTCGTTCTCATGTGTGGTAGCCTTTCCAACGTGCATATGGGCGAGCACTTATGCGTGTGTGTGTGTGTGTGTGGAGGGGACCGTGGGGTGGGGTTGGCGGCATGTGTGAGGGATAGAGAAAAGAAAAAAAAAAAGATTCCCGGAGAGGAGGACAATTTTGGTACTATTACAGTGGAAATGGGAAAGCAGCGACCGACCATTAGCCAGAATGTCACAGCGACCATTTTCTTCCACTTCCAGCTTTTTTTGTTTTTGCTACTGTTTTTATCTTATTTAAAAAAAAAATCATTTATTTTTATTTTATTTTATTTTATTTATTTATTTACTTTATTTTATTTATTTATTTTATTATTGTTTTATTATTATTATTATTATTATTATTATTATTATTATTATTATTATTATTATTATTATTATTATTATTGTTATTTATTTATTTTTTTGTACGTTCATAGTTGACTTCATCAAGTTTTTGCGCCTTTTACATATTATTATTATTATTAGTAGTAGTTCTTTTTTATGTATTCATCTTTTTTTTTCTCAAGGCCTGACTAAGCGCGTTGGGTTACGCTGCTGGTCAGGCATCTGCTTGGCAGATGTTGTGTATAGCGTAATTATGGATTTGTCCGAATGCAGTGACGCCTCCTTGAGCTACTGAAACTGAAACTGAAACTGAGCTACTGTTCAGACCCCTGTCTGATTTCTTACTCTATTCGTTTTCATCCATCCTTTTTTTATTTTGTTCTTCTTCCTCCCTTTCCCTCATTTTTTTCTTTTCTACACATCCACTTCTATCCGACGCCACACCCCTACCCCCTCGACACACACACACACAAATACAAACCTTCTCCCCCATCAACTACAGACATAATAAGGGAAAGAGTATCTAGACGTATTCCCTCTGCAAGTCACGAAAACGAGGTTTTCTCACCCCGTCAGATTATTCATGCGTCGCGCCACCCTTCATAACTCATTTCCTCTGCCACCCCCCCCCCCCCCCCCCCCCCCCCCCCCCCCCCCCCCCCCGCCCCCCCTCTCTCCCCCAACCCCCCTCCCCGAATGCCATGGGAAGATTTTGATTGGCCAACATGGGGATTTCCTTGTTGTCGATTCCCTTTTGTTTGTTCATGAGGGAAAATAACAACTGTACAATAAATAAATAAATAAATAAAGGTATAAAATGAAATAAAGAAAGAAAGAAAAGAAAGGAAGAAAGAAAGAAAGACAGACAGACAAACAGAAAAAAATACGAAAATACGAAGTTGTAAGCGATTTTTCTCTCGCGCCTTTCTCGGACAGTCCGTGCACGACGGGAGTAGATATAACGTGGAACAATCAAATGAAGCTGATATCTAATGCGTTGGCCTAATTGAAAAAAAAAAAAAAAAAAAAATCACGTACGTCTTACTGAATATTCAAAATGAATTATATTCAAACTGTCTTTAGTATACAGTTGACCCACAACCGAGAGACGTGGAGTCTGGTGAACAGTTCTCCTGTGCGGCGCCCCAATGACTCTTCAGAGAGAAGAAGAAGAAGAAGAAGAAGAAGAAGAAGAAGAAAATCAAATAAAAGTTACCGCAAATCCCATCTCTCTCTCTCTCTCTCTCTCTCTCTCTCTCTCTCTCTCTCTCTCTCTCTCTCTCTCTCTCTCTCTCTCTCTCTCTCTCCGTCTAGTTTTAGGTTAAATCTACTCATGTCTTCAAGACAGAAATGTTCTCTGTATAACTTAGCCATATATGTATATATGAAGGATTGAAGAGACTACGTACAGTTATCTCGTGAATGTTGTTGAATATTTGTGTTGACTATTTTGGGTGATATGGTTGATATTGTGCTAACAATTTTTGGTTGATCTGAATTGTCTACTTACTGTGTCATGTCATTTTCAAATTATTATTATCAATGAATCCCCCTTCAGTAAGGGGCTCTGGCCTTATCTGAATAAAACATTCGTTCGTTCGTTCGTTCGTTCGTTCTCTCTCTCTCTGTCTCTCTCTCACACTCAACTCTACTCTCTTCGAACAGGTGCTGAAAATCGGAAATCACTCTGCCTCACACACACATTCAAACACACTCTCGAGCACTCACTCGTTCTCTAATGGGCCACGTCAGAGAGACGGTTTCCAGCCACCCAAATTGTGACCAGTCTGGTGGTCAGGTTAAATGTTGAATTTCCCATATTCTTTTACAGTCATCGGGGCAGTCAATTCAGGTTCGGCATTGGAAGGTGGCATCCGATCCTTTTGTTAGCCGATTTTAACCATTCCCAACTGAAGTAAGTTAACCATTCACATCTGGGTGGAGTGGGGAATATCGGAGTCTTCTTTTTCATCTTCGTTCGCGGGCTGCAATTCCCACGTTCACTTGTATGTACACGAGTGTGCTTTTATGTGTATCACCATTCTACCCAGCCATGTAGGCAACCATACTCCGTTTTCAAGGGTGTGCCTGCTGGGTATGTTCTTGTTTCCATAACCCACCGAACGCTGACATGGATTACAGGATCTTTAACGTGCGTATTTGATCTTCTGCTTGCGTATACGCACGAAAGAGGTTCAGGCACTAGCAGGTCTGCACATATGTTGACCTGGGAGATCGGAAAAATCTCCACCCTTCACCCATCAGGTGCGTAACCGAGATTCGAACCCGGGACCCTCAGATTGAAAGTTCAACGCTTTAACCGCTCGGCAATTGTGCCTGTGGAGTATAGAAGTAAAGTGCCTTTGCCAAGGAAAAGGCGGCTTCGAATCCTGATCACAGGTGCACGCTGGATCTGAATTCCAACGCATAAGTTTCAGTTTTCAGTAGTTCAAGGAGGCGTCACTGCGTTCGGACAAATCCATATACGCTACACCACATCTGCCAAGCAGATGCCTGACCAGCAGCGTAACCCAACGCGCTTAGTCAGGCCAACGCATAAACGAACCTGCAATGATGTCTCAACCATCTGATAGTGATGACCAGTAATTAACGATTCCCCAGCAGACGAATCAGTTTCTCCTGCGGGTCAGGTCACGTTTCTACCGCACTGTCGGGCAATTATCGATTGCAAACAAGATGGGGATATGGGGGGTAGAAAGGAAAACCAGACCTGTGTGAGTTCTCCCGAAGCTGTTCTGCCAATACACTGCCTGTATTCATCTTGCTCATTTCTGTCACAATAGTTTCAGTTTCAGTTTCAGTAGCTCAAGGAGGCGTCACTGCGTTCGGGCAAATCCATATATGCTATACACCACATCTGTCAAGCAGATGCCTGACCAGCAGCGTAACCCAACGCGTTTAGTCAGGCCTTGAGAAAAAAAAAGAAAGAAAAAAAAAGGGTGAATAAATAATAGATACATACATGAAAAAATAACTACTACCACTACTAATAATATGTATAAGGCGCAAAAACGTTATGAAGTCAGCTATAAGCGTACATAAATAAATAAATAAATAAATATTATTTATAGTATAAAAAAGTAATAATAATAATAATAAGAAGAAGAAGAAGAAGAAGAAGATTGATTGATTGATTGAATCTTTAATGGGTAAAGAATTAGGCACAGTAAAGGCCTTTTTACAATTCTGCCCATTTAACGACATAAAAAATAAAGAACGAACGACACAAAACATAAAAATAAAGAAATAAACTGAAATAAAATAAAATAATAAGAACGACGAATAAGAATAGGAACTTGAATAGTCTATTAAAGGTAACAAAGCGATGAAAAACTGGAACAATTGGTACATTACATGTACATAGGTACTTACACACACACACACACACACACACACACACACACACACACACACACACACACACACAAAATTATAAAACAAGCAACAAAGACATACGTACACATTCACGCCCATACACTCAAACACACACAAACACACACACGCACTTACTGTTCATACATACACATACATTCAATTTTTCATTCATCATGGCATGGCAGCTAGTGGACTGAGTACAAGCAAGCATTTGCAAAAGACCGCGAGTAGGTTAATCAAATGTATCGAATAGAAATATTCTTATCTTAGTTTTAAAGAGAGATATGGCTGGAATTTGACGACATGTCTTTGGAAGCATGTTCCATTCGATGCTTCCATTAAATGAGAGACTCATCTTAAATAAATCAATTTTAGGCTTTGGGACAATAGCTCTATCTGAATTACGTTGGAACTGGAAACAAAATAACGATTTTAAATATTGTGGGCATGCGTTATGAACAATTTTATGCATAAGAATCAATGTGTTATATCTAATAAGTATATGAACAGGTAATATTTGAAGTTCTTTGTACATATTGTGCACAGATCCACCTGTGGTATTTACATGGTTAATCATCTTAATGGCACGTTTTTGTAAAGAGCAAAGTGGCTTTAATGTAGAAGGAGGACATTTACCCCAAATAATCGAGCAATAGCTGAGGCGAGACTGGATATAGGCAAAGTAAAACACACGTCTAGAATGATTATCAAGAAAGTGTTTGATCTGTGATAATTGGAATACACTAGATGATACTTGTTTTATGAGGCAATGAATATGTTCCTGCCACGAAAGATTTTGATCAATAGTAATGCCTAATAGTATATGCTTAGTAACTTGTTTGATAGTATTGTCTTTATATTTTATGTTAAGTTGTGCGTCTTTTATGTTCTGTCTTTTCTGACGAGGACAAATTAACATGCATTCTGTCTTTTCAGGGTGCACGACCATATCATTAGCATCACACCAGTTTTCGACAGATTTCATGTTGGCATTCAGGTGATAACTAATTTCGTCAACATTGTGACTAGCATATTGTATTGATGTATAATCAGCAAATAAATCACAGATTGCATGTTGAATTGATAAAGGTAGATCGTTGATATACAAGGAAAATAAGAGAGGGCCTAGAATTGACCCCTGCGGTACTCCTCTTGGAACATGCCTTTTGGAAGAAATAAAGCCACGTGAATAGACAGCCTGAATACGGTTTTCTAGGTAAGATCTGAGAAACAATAAGCAGTTATCGTCAATACCATAACATTTCAATTTGAGAAGAAGAAGAAGAAGAAGAAGAAGAAGAAGAAGAAGAAGAAGAAGAAGAAGAAGAAGAAGAAGAAGAAGAAGAAAGAAAGAAAGAAAGAAAGAAAGAAATTATAAAAAAAAGACAATGATGTGAGACATGAATGACAGTCTTGTGTGGTGTGGTGTAGCGTGCTGTGGTGTATCAAAATGGTTTGATTTGTGTCATATCACTTCATATGTATGTCATCACATATTTTTGTCATCTGTGTGAAATCTAGGGAGCATATCCACAAGGTCCGTCCCCCAGGTCTGACTCGTCAAATCTACTACATACCCCCAGATCTATGTTTCTCCAAACCTATATTTCCCGAGATCTATGCCTATATTTGTTTCATCATAAACATTGGGTAGAGGTCAACACTGGTCAGGAGTGGATAAAAAGTGTGAAAATTAACAATACTGCATACGATAAGACTGAAAATGAAAAAAAAAAAACAGCTTCAACATGACGCAAACTGTACACTTTTAGTTTGTGATCAATACTGGTTCGTGATTAGTGAAACTAGTTTAAGTAGTCTAGACATTGAATAAACATAATAAAATACCGCATTCTGAAAATGTTTTGGGAGTGGGCAAATGTCGGCAGTGACCAGCAATGGTCAACAGTAGCCAGTGTGGTCAGTTACTGGCCAAATCCTGCCAGAAAGTCCAAATGCAGCACAGCCATCACAACAAGATACAATCTGTACAGTTTGGTAATGGTCAGTTGCGGTCAACATTGATTAGCATTGGTCAGTAGCGGTCAGCTAACGGGAAAGCTTGTCAATAACGGCATGCAAAAACAATGCACAGATGTGATAAAACAATGCAGTCTGAACACCCTTTTTTTTTTGTAATGGTCAGCAGCAGTCAGCAGCGGCATGTAGTGGTCAACAATTGTCAGAAGCAGTCGCTAGAGGCTAGCTAATGGACAAATCATACAAAGAAGTTATAATACTGCACAGCCGTCAAAATGTAATGCATTCTGAACACTGCTAGTGGATCGTGGTGGTCAGGCAGCGGTCGATTCTACCCCCTCCAAGGTTTCATGATAATGACGTGACACGGTAAAGCAAATCTGGATACTATTGGGTTTTTGGTCAACAGTAGACACCAGTAGCCATAGATCTGGAGAAGCACAGATATGAAGAAATGTAAGCCTGCGGGAACACAGACCTGGGAGAACTAAGACCCAGAAAACGTAAATGTGGGGGAATACAGACCTGGGGAAACATAGACCTGGGGGATCTTAGACCTACCTAGCTGAAAGCAACATAACCGAAATTTGGCTGCTCTCCTAACCGCCACAGTACCGACTTTTTTTTCTTCAACGTGAATTATTTGGATTGCATTATACTGATTTGCACTGTGCTGCATTGTACTATGTTGCATTACATTGCAAATCATTGGGATGTGTTACCCTCTTGTTAATACATATTACTCTGTGAAATTCCGGTAACTCATCCGGTGGAGAGAGCGTCACCTTGTTTTCCCCGTCTGTCTGTCTATTTCTCTGTCTGTCCGCCTGTCTCTGTCTTTGCCTCTGTCTCGCTCCTCCCTCTCTTTCTCTGTCTATCTGTCTTCTTCACCCTCTCCCTCTTTCGTTCTTGTTCTCGCCCCCATTCCCCGCTCTTCTATTCAGTTACGTAACCATTTTCGTTGTTCCTCATAATATATCTCCATCATTTTTTTTTTCACCCCACCCACCATCTCTCTCTCTTTCTTTCTCTCCCATTTTTCTCTCTTTCACTGTCTCTATTCCCCTGGTGGACGTAACAGCCTATCTGTCTGATCTCAAATGAACTCCCATCCCATTTTGCGTCCATGTAATGCTATGCGAGACAAAATCATATCATATCATTTCCCAGCGGGAGAGAGAGAGACGAAGAGAAATGGGGGTGAGTGGGAACTTTTCATATCACTCGTGGGTAATTTAACGCACGGAAGCAAATTAATACCAGTCGAGCGTACTTTAAAAACACACCAAAGGAATCGTGACAGGATGCAATCAAAGCACCCATGGTGTAACATTCAGAGAAATGTCTCCAATCAGATTGAATATTCATGCAGAAGAATATGTCTGTAAAGATGATGTACACAAGAAATCTAGGTCTCCAGTGAACAGATATTCCAGAACGCGATCCAGAAGTAATGTGAAACAGAGCGAGACAGAGAGAGGGGGAGGGAGGGGGAGAAAGAAAGAAATAAATAAAGAAAGAAAGAAAGAGAGAGAGAGAGGGGGGGTGGGGGTGTTTTAACAATCACCAAAACCATCATCATAATCATCATCTCATCAACAGCATGGTAATTCTTAAGCAAAGGAATGACTAACGTGGGAATAACTACACTGATAACTTCAATATAAACTTTTCCGTGAGTCTTTGAAACAAACCAAAAGCCAAAGAAGAAAGAGCAGCAGCAGCAGCAGCAGCAGAAGAAGAAGAAGAAGAAGAAGAAGAACAAGAACAAGAAGAAGAAGAAGAAGGAAAACTACAGCTTGTACATTATATTAACAATGTAACAACTGACAACAAACCAACTACTAAACGAAACGTGAACAGAAACAATGACTGGCTGACTCAGTAACCGTATTGGATAGAAACCTTGAACCCAGCTCAAAAAAAAAAAAAAGAAAAAAAAAAGTGTGTGGTTGGAAGAGGGGTGGGTGGGTGTGGGGGTTAGACAAGACAAATGGTAACACGGGGGGGAAGAGGGGGTGATAGAAGGAGGGAAATGTCTTATGACAATGTCAAGCGATGCGTTGAATACGGCTCTGCAAAACTTTCCGCGAATGCGAACTCGATAGAAGTATGTCTGAGCTCTCCCAGATAGAAAAAGTTCGTATTGGAAGATCTTTGAAGATATGCCCCATTAACCTTTTAAGAGAGAAGGAAAGGACCTCTCCTCTCTCTGTTTGTGTCTCTGTCTTTGATTCTGTGTGTCTGTTTGTGTGTTTGGTTGACGGTCTGTGTCTGTCTGTGCCTGCCCCCCCCCCCCCCACACACACACACACACCCTTTCTCTCTTTCTTGTTTATTCTCTTTCTGTCTCTTTATTTCTCGGGATGTTAACATCTTTTAATTAATCTAATGCGTATGCCGCTTTGCTGGCAAATGTAAACAAACCTTACACTGCCCTACATTCTCTGCTCTGTTGATAGCGATGAAGAAGCTGACAACGACGATGATATTTAGAGAGAGAGAGAGAGAGAGAGAGAGAGAGAGAGAGAGAGGCAGACAGACAGACAGGCAGACAGACAAGGGAAAGCTTTAAGTTATTGACCATGAGGTCCTTATGACATGGGTGAATGCTTCAACATATGAGATAGATAGATAGATAGATAGATAGATAGAGAGAGAGAGAGAGAGAGAGAGAGAGAGAGAGAGAGAGAGAGAGGCAGAGAGAGACAGAGACAGAGAGACAGAGAGAGAGAGAGAGAGAGAGAGAGAGAGAGAGAGAGAGAGAGAGAGAGAGAGAGAGAGAGAGAGAGAGAGAGAGAGAGAGAGAACTCGAACTCGAACTCGAACTCGAACTCGAACTTGAAAAGTTTCATCAGTATAGGCCATGGCCCCTTCTGAAGGGTGCACAGTAAATATGAATATAACCAATTCACACGAATTTGCCGATTGGCTTATTCAAATAGTAATATTAACACTGACAGACAAACATAACGAAAGCACAATGTAAACAATTAATTCAGCCAAGCATTATGGCACGTCGCTTAAAGGCTTTATATAAATACATACACACGTCTCTGACTATTGGTTCCCTTTGATTTGCCATTAGAAAAGTAGTCCAGAACAAGGAATGGTACTGACAATATTTTTTTGTGGAATATACTTCAGACGTAAATCACGAAAAGCCTGACAACAAAGCAGAAAAATGCTGTTCATCTTCGTTTTCATTTTTACATACAGGACACAACAAATGTACATCTGTATGATTTTTATATCGATTATGTTGTACTGCGATGTCTGATATTCCACATCTACATCTTGTCATAAAACACTTTATAATGTCTGTCAATGTCAAGTAAAAGATACTGTTCACAATTCATCGATGATTTAAACGTTCTGTAAAAAAAGAATATCTCTCACTGCTCTGCAGATGCTCATCCCAGTTCTGCCATCTAGCATCAATCAGTCTTTGACGTAGTTCTTAAAAAAAACAACAACAAAAAACAAAACAAAAAACAACAACAACAAAAACAAAACGCATTTATGTTTTCAACATCTTGCTTTACTCATACAAAACCAAAAGCATTTTCAAACAAACACTCCCTAATGCCTGAAACCAAAGATTTTTTACCACGTGATCCCAAGTCAAATAACATTTTATATGCTTTAAATGGTAATTTTTCTTCTCCCATACGTAACATCGTTAACCAATATCTTACACACTGGAAAGACCAATGTATATAAATAGGGTAACGACCTGTTCCTCAGGAAGAGGAATTTTGTTTAATGTCCCGTCACACATATCGGTGACTGAAGACATTTTGTTAAAGTATTTATGAATACATCTGAGTATTATCGGTTAGAAGGGGTGGGAGATGTGGATGAATGGAGGGTTGGGAGAAACTGGGCAAACGAGGGTAAAATGTGGGTGAAATTTGGAAAAAAACAAAACAAAACAAAAAAACCCCAACAAAACCTCTAAATACAGTTACAGGTCTTAGTATGCACAGGTACCCCTAAAGCCAGTTTCACAACTTTACTGTCAATTATTCCTCAATATACAAAATCATTAGGTGTTTTGACATTCTTAAGAGCAAATAAATAGACATTTTATATGTACAAGGCAGCTTTATCTAAACCCATAATTCAGTGCCATACTGAGCTACCGGTTGAACGTAGGCATCAAAAAGTTTTAGGAACATAGGATTTGTTATTCAACATGTACAACTTTTGCAAAATAGACAACAAAGCACTTTTTGCCCCGCTAGCAAGGTCCTGAGAGGCACTTGCAAAGCTAAGACGAGCACAAAATAATATTCCAAGATATTTGTAACAATTCACAATATATAGTCATGAGCTTCCCATTAAGATACCATCTTTCCCTCGTTGCCAAATAACCAGCAGGCCTCCTTCGGTCATGGTTGACCATGGATAGAGTATATCCGACCTAATGTCTAATTGGGCTGTCTGCTTGGACCAAGCAGCATCGCCTGTGACTGTAGAGACCGATGCGAGAGAGACAGTTTCTGTCGCAGCGATCACATGTGTAAGCTGATGCTGGTCTGTCGGCTGCCGTCCCATTTCTGCGAGCTCGCT
>NC_134876.1:10755098-10765098 GCF_041734735.1 Babylonia areolata | reverse complement strand
CAAACAAACCCTCAAAACAAACAAACCAAACAAAAACAACCAAAAACAAAAACAAAAAAAGAAAGAGAATAAGATAATGGTGGAGACCTGAAGAAGGAAGAACAGAAGTGAAGACAATAACGACAAACGACAAAAACATCGACAATGATGAACTAAAAGAAAAGAAATGGATAAACAACAACAACAACAACAACAACAACAGGAACAAAACATAACAAAATACGAAACAGTCAAGAAAAGGCATGGTAAGTCCCCACTGAGGACATTGAAGTATTACACACATGCTTCTTTTACATACCACTCAAACAGAAAACAACAACAACAACAACTAACAACAACTAACAAACAAGATTAATCGAGTAAAAAAACAACAACAAAGAAATACATTCAAACTAGTCATGTTTCTCCAGCAGCAGACAAAATTATTTTCCCTAACAACGGACAACATTCTACAGAAAGGAAACACGTATAAAAGAAATAAGTGATTATGAAAGAGCAGAAGAAGACTATGGCGACGATGTCGGGGGCGAGAAGAAATATGAACAAGTGGTTTCTTTCTTTCATTTTTTTTCTGATAATATACGATATGTAACAGTAGTAGAATCGCATTTTTTTTTTTTTTAATAAAAAGACAAAAGAATTGGGAGAAGAAAGAAATGATTGAAAAGTATGTCATATATTCTTGAAAAGTTAAAAGAAGAAATGAGATGAAAACAACTTATACATAAATAGATAAACGAATAAACAAACATATAAACAAATAAATGAACGAATGAATAAACAAACACATAAACAAACAAACAAATGGATCGATAAATGAATAAGTAAATGAACAAATACATAAACAAGAAATAATAATAATAATAATAATAATAATAATAATAATAATAATAATAATAATAATAATAATAATAATAATATCACAATGAAATACAAAAAAAAATGATGTAACTGGATATGAAAAGAAACAAAACAAAACAAATCAAAATGGTCAACATGCTATTCACTAAGTATCCCCACCCACCAAAAAACACCTACTACCCCCAACAACCCCAATGTTCTCTCCTCTTCCACCACCAACTCCTCAGTCCACGCCACCCCCATACCTTCCCCTACCACCTCCTCCATCCGCCGACCCCCCATCCCCACCCCACACTCCCTGCCCCTCCACCGACACACACTCACACACCGTTCTTTCAGGTGGTATAAAACACACATGTCAAATCACTCCGGCACGAGACAAAAAAGCTGCCTGCGTGTTGCATCACGTGAAGCGGAGACAAGCACAGAAGGAACGTGTTGACCCCATCTCTGCTGGATATGTCTCTGCAATTTCCTCGTCTTCAATACAAGCGGCACTGCTTCCGCCCCCCCCCCCCTTCCCCCCCCCCCCCCCCCCCCCCACGCCCCCCCCTATTCTTTACCTGCCAAGAAAACCCGAAGTGGAAAAGAAAAGGATGGGGGGGTTATAAGGAAATGGAGGTCAATTCTGGAAGAAAAAGAACATATATATATATATATATATATATATATATATATATATATATATATATATATAAACACACACACACACACACACACACACACACACACACACACACACACACAAAGAAGAAAAAAAGGAAGAAATAATGGAAAAAAAGTGGAGCGCCGGGCTGATTCGTGTTCATGTTGTCACAAGCAGAGAAGAGATAAAAGACAGGCGGACAGACAGACAGAGACAGAGACAGAGAGAAAGAGAATATATCCAAAGAGAGAGAGAGAGAGAGAGAGAGACAGCAACAGAGTGACAGTGTATTTTGACTTGATAATATGATAAGAAAAGACACAAAAATACATTACCAGAGAAACTAAAAAAAAAAAAAAAAAAAAAAAAAAAAAAAAAAAAAAAAAAAAAGAGAGAGAGAGAGAAAGCAAATAACAAAACAACAACAACAAAACCAAAAAAAAAAATCTTGCTGCGACACCCCATATTCCTATCAGGACTGCATTACTAGGGAGCACCAAGTTAAAAAAAAAAAAAAAAAAAAAGAATGAAAATATACGTGGAAACATGATCTCACGGAAACAGAAAGAGAGAAGGATCCGTCAAGCATGAAAACATACGTATTTGGAAACATGTGGAGTGATGGCCCAAAGATATAGCGTCCGCCTAGGAAGCGAGAGAATCTGAGCGCTCTGGTTCGAATCACGGCTCAGCCGCCGATATTTTCTCCCACTCCACTAGACCTTGAGTGGTGGTCTGGACGCTGGTCATTCGGATAAGACGATAAACCGAGGTCCCATGTGCAGCGTGCACTTAGCGCACGTAAAAGAACCCACGGCAACAAAAGGGTTGTTCCTGGCAAAATTATGTAGAAAAATCCACTTCGATAGGAAAAAAAACAAACAAAACTGCACGTAGGAAAAAAAAAAAAAAAAAAAGGTGGGACTGTTGTGCAGCGACGCGCTCTCCCTGGGGAGAGCAGTCCGAATTTCACACAGAGAAATCTGTTGTAATAAAAAAGAAATACAAATACACAAAAGTGTAAGAGAAAACAGATCGCAAACGATCCACAAGAAGTGTCCCAACAGGACCGTGATACCCCCCCACCCTCTACTCACCACAGACTGCCAAAGTGACTCCCGCCGTGCCCATGCCCGTGCCCGTGCCCGTGGTGCACGTGGTGAGTCCCTGACGTGGCGTGACGTGTCCGGTGACGCTCTCGGGTCATTGTCGAAGTCTTCTTGTGTGCGGAACTATAACTAGCAGCTAGCCTTACACGCGCTTTAGAGAGCTAAGAGTCTTACTATTTCTGTCTTGGGATTCGGTGATGAAATCGTTCGCTTGCGAAGAGCATGTTTCGTCCGCAGCACACGTTTAACAACGCGTCATCTGAGTTTCCCCCCTTCTGGTTCAGATCGTCATAGGATGACATTAACCAAAAATAACTCTCTCTCTCTTTCTCTCTCTCTTCCCCAGTTTATTTCCGGAGTAGATGTCCATCAATATAAATAGGTCTTGGTGATGTCGCTTCTTTGTAACAGAAACGAACACATGTAAGGTTTCGCTTGTTGGCGTTTTCCAAATGCTCACTGTATAAGGGGTGGAGATCAATGTTTGAAATATCACAAGTTAAAGCGTTGTTTTTTCAAAAGACATCGAATCTGCAAAAGACTCTCACCATATCTAAGGATTTAGGATAGCACCTTGCTGCTGATTTTGCTCTTGATCATTAAACCAGCGCACAGGAGATGTCTGGAATACGTTACCCATGATTTCATTCAGTTGATTGGTAACGTCGGACGTGTTCAGACAAAGTTCGTGCCTATATTCATAGTGTTGTTCACAGATAGCTCATCACACTATTCATATGAAACTGACATGTAAGAAGTATGATGAAGCACACACGTATTCAGTCCGGAACGTGAAACATTAAACATCAATTTGTTGAAGAGTGTCAAGTATAAGTCTCTGACAGGAGTCTCCAACGATCACCATCTGTACCGTAAATGCCAAACACTTCAACTGTACATACATAATGCCATGTGTTTTATACCAACAGCCAGTTATAGCACATGCATTTTCACCGTCTATCACACTGGTGCTAAATACAACAACGTTTGTATTCATTTCTTCATATTGATAAACGAAGAAAACAAATGTTGGGCATGCACACACACACACACACACACACACACACACACACACACACACACACACACACACACACACACACACACACACACACACACACACACACACACACACAAACACACACACACACACACACGAGCTTTATGGGTTTGCTTTCATATCGATATATTGAGTAATAGGGGGATAGACAGAGGGAGAAAGATCGGGCAGTACACAAGCAGACAAAACCAAAAGCAAAAACAAAATAAACACGTTGGGAAAAAAAAACAACAACAACAAAAAAAAACAAACAAAAAAAACAGGCTTTAACGTATCACAATCAGAGTCAGAATCACTTTAAGACTTTATCATATCAGATAGGTACATTACAAAACTTCCCATAAAAAAATCAATGGATATGTATTCTTAAAGCCTGATATTGATGAAGTAACCTAGCAGGCCCCAGATAACACTACATCTCAGCAACTCCTCACAATGCCATGACAATCTCAAGAAGCATGGTCGATACCACGCCTGTGATGGGGATGCTTCTCCATTAGCTACACAACACTTGGGAGACAGATGTTTTTTTGTTGTTTTTGTTGTTGTTTTTTTACACCAAACTGCTGACTTTATGTTGGTGCCAGTAAGAAGGACAGCAAATACATAGGCAGGTGAGATGCAGCAAAGTGCCTGTGATTCTGATGTAGGTGTGAAGGTCATAATCGTTAATCGTCACTGTCACCAGTTTTAACAGAAGATATGTTACGATTCAAGGTTTTATTATCGTACGCATGGACAGCAAGGTCGATGGCATGCTCGCAGTTAAAGCCAAGAGGCTGAAATGAAGAGGATAAAATCTAACAATGAATATAAACCACGTCCATGCACAAGTATGAAACTTAATAAAGTCGTCAGTCAGCATAGACGAGCATAGTTAGCATCGTGTCACTGAATGTTCAAGACGTACCAATTTAAAGTGTAGCCTTCCAGAGTCAAGAGTCACTTCATAAAGTAACCAGTCACATCACAAAATTGGCCCAAAGTAGTCAATTTAAATATTTTAAAGCTAATGATGAATCACACACACACACACACACACACACACACACACACAGATCACCTGGATAATGGCATAGCATTATAAAGTAGGGCTGGCGAGAAAATAATAAGAAAATAAACTGTGATATCTAGTCCCTAGAAATGGGGAAAACAGGAGCAGGAGAGAGAGAGAGAGAGAGAGAGAGAGAGAGAGAGAGAGAGGCAGGCAGACAGAGAGAAAGAAAGAGAGAGCGCGGATACTATCAGATACCTCAGAAAAAAAAAAACAACAACAACTGAAATGGACAATGTGCAATCGTTTGAATGGTGTGGTATTTTCTCAATAGCGAAATCATTTCTTTTGAAAATCAACTGGACAGTGAACACAGTTTATGCTTACTAACTGGTACATCATCCGAGAGGGAAATATGAATTTGGCATACAATGAATAGATGATAAACTAACTAGCTGGATAACTAACAACCTAACTAGCTACCTAAATCACTAACTGACTCAGTAAATCACTAAGTCTCTAACTAAATAAATCACTCATACGTTAATGAAATGTATTTCCAAGGTCCCTCACACATATAATCCTGCTGAATTGCAAAGTAACGGCAAAATAAATAACTATACAAATGAATGATTAAATGAATGACTAAATGAATAAATAAATAAACAAATAGATAAATAAGTATATAAACAAATAAACAGTCAAATGTCTCTTAATAAGCTGTTGTTTGATACATCACCAAGCATTATCAGCCTGCTCGGATAAACACTAAATTACCCAACAACAACAAAGAAAAAAAAATCACCCTGTCTCAGGACAGTCTGAATAATCTGTCTCTATATTCCATCGAAGCCTGATTATAGAATTATAAACCTTTTGCTTTAAGTAGTGGTAATACACAGAATGCCACATGATTATGTGTTCTTGATAAAAAAAAAGAACAAATACAACAAACAAACGAATATAAAACTGACGTAAATAATGCGGTTATGGTTCCGAGAGGGGTGAGGGAAGCGCTGATTTTGCGCTTCAGACATGAGGCCAGCCACAGAAAGGTCCCGTTGGCAAACTTAGAGCTTCTTGTCCGGCGTCCCAGAGAGAAACTTTTTTTTTCCTTCCCCCCTCCCCCCTCTCTCTTTCTCTCTCACGCGACGGATCGATTCTGAACATCTTTGATTTTGCTGCGTCAGCAAGTATTGCGTACGCAGAGACAGTCGTCATACTGAGTGAGTGACTGACATTTGAAGGCTTATATATATATATATATATTTTTTTTTTTCATTGATCAACGTCATGAGGAAGGACAGATTCCAGTGAGCAGTCACTGTGGCACTGCATTGAACAATGAACAGAAGACACACACGTCGGAATGAAACACATGTTCATTACTTTAAAAAAAAAAAAAAAAAAAAAAAAAAAAAATCACTGCTTCATTGCACCTCAATTTCTTTACCTCTCAATGTCATCGGTGTGAATAAGGAAGCGCTTGAAAAAAAAAGAAAAAGAAGAAAAACATAAAAGCAGGTGTATATATATATATATATATATATATATATATATATATATATATATATATATATATATATCCACAGAGTGTATAAACACCTACCGTTCATTCATTCATTCATCATTCACAGTCTCGAGCGAGCGACGACACATCGGCGTGTTTCACAAACTCCACACACATGTCATCATCACCATCATTATCATCATCATCGTCACACACACACACACACCCAGCGAGGGACCGGCACACAACAACACGGCAGGATCAACAGCAGCCCCATGCACTTCACTCTGGAACACGGTCTGGCGCGTGTCAGTGGCAGAGATGAAAAGAAAGAAGGCCACCAAGCAAGCTTATCACGGGGAGGGGGCCCAGACAGTGGCCACTCCGGGGAAGAAGGAAGGCCAGAGAGAGAGAGGAGAGGAGTGTGATAGCGGCTCGATGTGTTGCCTTGTCAGAGGATGATCGTTCAAGTCACACCGACTTCACTGTCTACTGTCTACGTCTACAGACAGCGGGATGAAACATATTCATCTTCCTCTGCTTTCAGCTACAAGTAGCAAACAGCTACAGAGCGAGAGAGAGAGAGAGAGAGAGAGAGAGGGGGGGGGGAGGGCGAGAGAAAGGGAGAGAGAGAGAGAGATGACAAACATATAAAAAAAAAGTAAATACTGCAGAAAAAAAACAAAACCTTGAAAGATTGAAACCTCAATTGAAGCCCCAGTCTGCTTGCGGCTGTTTTGCATGAGGCAATCACTTCGCCCGGTTATCGATCGGGAAAATTGGGTGTAAACGTAGCTGATAATTCGCTGCCACAGAAACAGGTTTCAGTTTTCCGCACGTGCACTTCGTACACGTTGAAGGTCTGGTCCAACCTCGCAAAGCTGTCTGTGTCGGCTGGGCAGGGGGAAATTAATCAGCGTTGGCTGGCTACTAGTTGCTGGTGAGAGGTCTGTGAGTATTATGGTGTGGTTGTCGTTGTGGTGTGTGGTATGGTTTGGTGTGACGTGTGGGTGGTATGGTGTTGGATGATAGCGGTGTGGTATATGATACGATATGGAATGGTAAGGCATGGTGTGGAGAGGTGTGGTAATAGCGTAGTGTTGTTATGACATGCTAATATGGTGCAGTGTGTTGTGACGTGGTGTGGTGAGGTGTGATGTGGTGTGGTACGGCTGTGGTGTCGCATGGTTTTTGTATGATTTGGGCTGTGCATTATTTGTATTTGTATTGCTTTTTATCACAACAGATTTCTCTGTGTGAAATTCGGGCTGCTCTGCCCAGGGAGAGCGCGTCGCTACACTACAGCGTCACCCTTTTTTTTTTTCTTGCGTGCAGTTTTATTTGTTTTTCCTAATGCAGTGGATTTTCTACAGAATTTTGCCAGGAACAACCCTTTTGTCGCCGTGGGTTCTTTTACGTGCGCTAAGTGCATGCTGCACACGGGACCTCGTCTCATCCGAATGACTAAGGTAGGTCATTATTAGGTATGTAGTTGTAATAGTTATCCTTATAAGGTATGCAATAATATCGCATGACATTGTACGGTTTTGGCCTTATGCAATATGTTACTGAATTTGTCACATATGACATAGTGAGGTATGCTGTGTTGTGCTATGCTATGCTATGGCATACTGTGGTACCGTATGCTGCTGCAGTATGATTTCTGTTGTGCTGCGTCGTATTGTATTACCCTTGTGTGATCATATGCCACTGCTCAGTGATGTGCCTTGGTGTTAAGTTCGATTGTGAGTAACATCTTATGCCACTTGTCCTTGAATTTTCTTTGAGATGTCGCTGAACATCACTCTTTATGAACTTGTATTGAATTACACCCAAGTGCCATTACCCCCAAACGGAGTATGGCTGCCTGCATGGCAGGGGTCTAACACGTCGTGTATACGAGTGAACGTGTGAGTCGCAGGCCACGAATAATGATGTAGACTTAAGTGAAATAGGGTGTTGTGTACATTTTCCTTGTTATCTTATTTGGCATGTACAATTCGAACTCATGATCGTTTTGGTTTGTATCTGTATAAAATTCATGTGAATATATATCGGATATATATTGTATATCTTTGTCATTATTACTAACTCGTATCTTTGTTTTATATATAATTATTTCACAATCTTGTGCCGTCATGGTGTCTTTTTTGTTGAGTGTTTTCGTTTGCTTTTCATCAGAATACTGCTGCCTTAGATGCGGTGTAGAGGGGACACCTATTTCCTCTCTGTCTGTCCATTTGTTTGTCAGTGTGTCTGGCTGTCTTCTTTCTTTTTGGCTTATTTGCTATCAGTCTAGTGTCTGTCAGAGTTTCTGTCTGCCTGTGTTTTGCTGTCCAATGTCGTCTCTCCCCCACCCACCCTTTTTTTTTAATTGACAGAAGCTTTATTTTTGTCTGTACGTTTTCGCTTCTTTTCGTCCTTTCCTTCTTTCTTTCGTTTTTAATTTCTCCCTTCACCTCTTTCTTTTTGGCTTCTCCTTTCTCTCTTTCCTCTTGCAAGCTACAGGTCCATCCATCACAGCTTAAAAGCTCTTGACTGCCGCTGACAAATACGCTGTCACCTGGCTATTAGATAAGACAGAGTTTACAGGTTACAATGTCAGTCGCCTTTCTCTCCTTGGACAATTCCTTTTAGGGACTGCATCGCTTTTGTTCATGATATCACTGACATCATTGGTAAGTACACAAATTAGTAGAACGCACTTCAGAAACAGGCCAAAATGATCTCATTTCACCATGGTTCCTCTGTCAATGGTTCAAACAGGCAGTTAACTGCTGGAACACGTTCCACCCTGCGTTCATGGATCGACAAGAAACGTGGAGGCAGCGAGCGACTGGGGAAACCCCATCTAAGCAGAGAAATCCCGCCTGCACAGAGAAATACAGAGACATTCCAACCACACAGAGAAATTCTACCCAAGCAGTCTGATTCTCTTCATGGCTCCACTGTGAGAATCGAGTTGCTCAGTTTACGAAAATGAATACAATGTCATGTGTGCAGTTCGTCTTAATGCACCATTTTCATACTCCGTGTGTGTGTGTGTGTGTGTGTGTGTGTGTGTGTGTGTGTGTGTGTGTGTGTGTGTGTGTGTGTGTGTGTGTGTTCAAGTGCTGTTATAATACATTGTGCACTTTTGTATATGTATTGTTTCACGTGCGGCGCTTAGAGCCCATTACAGGAGAGTTTACTATACTGCTACTACTACTACTTCCACTACTATTGCTACTTTCATTATTGTTGTTGTTGTTGTTAGAGTCTCCCGTCGGACCGACGGATGAGTAGGCAGGCAGGCATGCTTATTTGTCTGTGTGTGTCCTCATATGGGAGAAGAGGCCGATTCTGGATGCGCAGCACTTCCCACAGATGCTGCAAGGGAAAACGTCTCCAGAAGTTGAGCCCTGCTTCCTTCGCTCACGCTTCTCCATAATGGCCAGCGTTCTCCTGTTTTCAAACGTCTTTATCCCACGAGAACACAGCATCCTCCAGCGAGAGCGGTCAAGAGCATCAGTTTCCCAGGAAGCGATGTCTATGTCACAGACTGAATTTTATCTTCAAGGTGTCCTTGAAGCGCTTGCAGGGTCTTCCAAGTTTGCGGTGGCCTTCCTTCAGCTGGCCATACAAGAGCATCTTCGGGATCCTGCTGTCTGCCATGCGGACAACGTGTCCTGTCCAGCGTAGTTGGCACTGGATCATCAGGCTTTCGATGCTGGGCAGGCCGCTCCTCTCTAGGACCTGGGTTGCCTGACCAGCACAGGTGACTTTTTTTTTTTTTTTTAGTGAGGAGTTGTGCAGTCCCTTCCCCACTCTCTCACCTACC
>NC_134876.1:10747598-10750098 GCF_041734735.1 Babylonia areolata | reverse complement strand
GATAAATGAAAAACAAAAGAAAGAAATACAAGGAGGCAGAGAAACAGTTCACAGACAGACAGATAGACAGACAGACAAACAGACAGACGCAAAGACTACGAAAAAGTCAAAGAAACAGAAAAAAACCCAGAGGGACTGAGAGTGAGAGATCAATAGAAACACAGTGGCAAATGTATATAAACATACCATAGAAAAAAACAACAATGTGATATATATATATATATATATATATATATATATATATATATATATATATATATATATATATATATATATATATATATATATATATATATATATATAAAAGAGGGAAATGAAATACCACAAACGGATGGATATACACAATAGCCAACCAATCAAACCAAGCAAACAACCACAACAAAATCCCAAAGTCTTCTCCCCCACCATGCAATTCCGAAACGAAACCACCAACCAACCAACCAACCAACCAAATGTGATGAGACTTCCCGTACTTTCCATCCACCCCCCCCCCCCCTCCCCCCCTTACCCTCCCTTACCCTCCCTCATTCCGTCCTGAGCTCCACTGAACTGAAAAAGGGAGTTAAGCCCCGAAGCTACCAACACAGTTTGTCTCGTTTCGTGCATTAAGACGAGCTTGTCCCAGCTGCCAGACTGATTTACTCCTGTGTCCCCTCCTCACAAGGGAGAGCTCCCGAGGGGGTGGGGGAGGGGTGTGAGGGTGGGGGTGGGGGGGTGGGGGGGGGAGGGGACGTGTGAAGTAGCAACAGCTCGTTAGCCCCGTGAAAAACACCCTGCTGGCAAGACCACCTTTCTTCGCCGCTGGACACGTTAGTCGCCGACTTCTTCAGTTTTTTTTTCAAAGGCCTTAGGTGATATCAATGACGATGCTGAGTTGGGATTAATCTAAACTCAGGTTGTGTTTCTCACCCCCACCCCCACCCCCCATGGCCCTCATGTCCCCCCTTTTCCCTCCCCCCCTAGCCCGCCAGGCCCCCACCCCACACGAAAAACAAATCAAAGCAAAAAAAAAAAAAAAAATCAATAACAAAAAAACAAACAAACAAACAAAAACGAAAAACACAACAAAACAACAACAAACAACCAGACTGAAATTGATTGCTTATATACCCACATACATACATACATATATATACGTATTAGTATATGTTCAACAACATTAACTAAAGTATTTCAATGTCAATTCCTCTGTATGCATGCCCACGTTCGAGTGCGCGCGCACACACACACACACACACACACACATACACACACGCACGCACGCATCCCCCACTCGCCCCCCCTCCCCCCCCCCCACACACACACATACAACAGGCCAATAATCAAACCAGAGAATGTACAAAACCAACCAAAAACATCATCTCAAACTCCCGGCATCATTCCACACACTTGAGGAAAAGAAATACAGGAACACATTTTAAGGCATGCAAATGGCTACACCATATTTTCCAGCCCCGCACCTCCCGACCCATTTTGTCTCATTTTGTGTAGTAAAAAAAAAAAATTGTCCTGACATGATTTACTTGTGGATGATACCTATGTGTATGCTTCTGCATCCATGGTCATGTATGAAATGTGCGCGCAAGCACACACACAGCCACACGCACTCTCTATCACACACACACACACACACACACACACACACACACACACACACACACACACACACACACACACACACACACACACACACACACACACACACACACACACACACACACACACACACACACACATACATACATACATGTGCACGCACGAAACAGATAAGTCATCGGACCAAGATACTAACTGAAGTATCCCAAAACAACACAATCCTACCCTTAATTTATTTTATTTTAAGTATGTTACTGAATATATAATTTTCTCCAGCCCCGAAGCTATCAACACAGTTTGTCTCGTTTTTGTGCAGAGTACGACAATCTTGTCCCGGCTACCAGACTGCTTCACTCCAGCGCTACCCCCCCCCCCCCCCTCTCCCGCCCCAACCCACGGAGAGTCGACTAGGAACTTGCTGAGCAGCAAACTGCTCGTTAGCCTGTGAAAAACACCCTGCAGGCAAGAGGCGGTAGCGCCCACCTACCTCGCCGCTGGACAAATTACTAATTAGTCGTCGGCGACTTCGGCTCTACCAAACTCCAGATACAACGATGAAGCTGCTAATTGTTTAAAGAAGACGACGGGGATGAACTCCGCAGTGCCATAGGATCTGTATGGCTTGTGGAATATAAAAGTAATTCTTTTACGATGTTGATAGACTTTTTCTTCCCTTTTTTTTTGCAACATTTTATTTCATAACCATTATCTTTGTTGTTTTATTTCTGATTTCTTTTCATAAATGATAAATACACAGACTTGATTTCAGACTGTCCGTAAAAAAACAACAACAAAAAAACAAAAACAACACACACACAAAAAACCAACAAAAAAAACCAACAACAACAACACAGTAGCTAAACATTATAATAGTCTTACCACGAAGGTAAGTAATTGTCACACC
>NC_134876.1:10735098-10742598 GCF_041734735.1 Babylonia areolata | reverse complement strand
TTTCAACAAGGAATTTATGACTTTCTAAGTGTTTGTGACCGACCTTCATAAAGTAGGACCACTTTTTTCAGATCATATCACATTAATAGTGCATTGCTTTACATTATGAAAGCGTACACAGTTAAAAAAAAATCAACAACAACAACAACAACAAACAAACAAAAAAGCAACAACAGAAAACACAACGTTACACCGGTCTTTCAGGTAATCTTTTTCAAGACTGCATAAGGTAATTATCTCAGAGTTGTTTCAATGACAAAAGCCGTAAAAGCATTTTCTAATGTTTACACTAAGTTTACTTCTTTTTTTCCCAATAAATGCGGATTTCTCCTATAATCGTTTCGGATAACTGAATGGCTTTATACAAGATCAACGTCAGAATTCTGGAGACAGCTGTGGTATGTTTTCCACTCCTGTTATACCCTCAACCACTCCTCCCTTCCGTTTGTCTGTGTATGACTCACCCCCAGTCTGTTCGATGTCAAAGCACATCTGTTGATTTCTGATGAATGTCCTAATGGTCAAGTATGTCTCTGTTCTCTTTCATTTACCCCCAGTCTGTCCGATGTTAAAGCACATCTGTTGATTTCTGATGAATGTCCTAATGGTCAAGTATGTCTCTGTTCTCTTTCATTCACCCCCAGTCTGTCCGATGTCAAAGCACATCTGTTGATTTCTGATGAATGTCCTAATGGTCAAGTATGTCTCTGTTCCTCTTTTACTTTCACCCACAGTCTGTCCGATGTCAAAGCACATCTGTTGATTTCTGATGAATGTCCTAATGGTCAAGTATGTCTCTGTTCCTCTTTCACCCCCAGTCTGTCCGATGTCAAAGCACGTCTGTTGATTTCTGATGTATGTCCTAATGGTCAAGTATGTCTCTGTTCCTCTTTCACCCCCAGTCTGTCCGATGTCAAAGCACATCTGTTGATTTCTGATGAATGTCCTAATGGTCAAGTATGTCTCTGTTGCCTCTTTCACCTCCAGTCTGTCCGATGTAAAATCACATCTGTTGATTTCTGATGAATGTCCTATTGGTCAAGTATGTCTCTGTTCCTCTTTCACCCCCAGTCTGTCCGATGTAAAAGAACGTCTGTTGATTTCTGATGAATGTCCTAATGGTCAAGTATGTCTCTGTTCCTCTTTCACTTTCACCCCCAGTCTATCCGATGTAAAAGCACATCTGTTGATTTCTGATGAATGTCCTAATGGTCAAGTATGTCTCTGTTCCTCTTTCACCTCCAGTCTGTCCGATGTAAAATCACATCTGTTGATTTCTGATGAATGTCCTATTGGTCAAGTATGTCTCTGTTCCTCTTTCACCCCCAGTCTGTCCGATGTAAAAGAACGTCTGTTGATTTCTGATGAATGTCCTAATGGTCAAGTATGTCTCTGTTCCTCTTTCACTTTCACCCCCAGTCTGTCCGATGTAAAAGCACATCTGTTGATTTCTGATGCTGTCCGATGTCAAAGCACATCTGTTGATTTCTGATGAATGTCCTAATGGTCAAGCACAACATAACTGTACGCTTCGAAAGTCTTTTCAAGACGGAGAATTGTCCAACAAGTAGATAATCACATCGATGGTGTAATGAGCGATTGAGCCATTATGCGTGCCTTTCGATGTAATCCTTCTCTCTCTCTCTCTCTCTCTCTCTCTCTCTCTCTCTCTCTCTCTCTCTCTCTCTCTCTCTCTCTCTCTCTCTCTCTCGTTCGTTCTCTCTCTAATCCTCGATGTCAAACACCCACTGCTATCATTTCTGTTACAAAACGAAAACTGCAGTGGATCAGATGATATGCTGCTATGTTTATTTTCCCACTTAACCCTTTCACCGCCAAACTCGCATTTATGCACAGGCGTGGTAGAGGACCCATGTCACTGAAAGGTGACCATTCATTGGTCTGTATATCCATGAACCTACTGCTCTTAATGTTCGGTGGTAGGATAGGCTATATTTTCTGTACATCGCAGGGGGAATCCCCAGCTATTCTTAGTCACTGTCTTTTCTGTGTTTATACCACAAGGGAATTTTGTACTCTAAATTGACTGGCGCTAAAGGGTTAAAGAAAACGAAAGTAGTACTGCCAGTCTAAATAAGAGAAAGCTTATTTATTTATTTATTATTTAAAAAAAAATTTAGTTTGTTGGTTCTCGAAGAGCTAAAATGGTGTGTATCATGTCGTAGTTTTCTTCTTCCTGATTTATTCTTGGTAAAAAGTATGTGCAACGTGTGCACCTTAAATGTATACAGGTCGATGACCTTATATTAACATTCTTGATAACTTGAATTCCGCTACTTTCCAGTTTACTTTCCTGTTCTCAGTTTCACCATACAAAGGGTTAAAACGGAATAATATTGATTAAAAGACGAACAACACATATCAGTGCTTCAGATATACGTTTAGGTGCTTCGAATATTTCGTGGAATCTGCAGATTTTTTTTTCTATACTTCTGTATGTCTTTATACTGAATACTTGTATTTCAGCTTGACTCTACGTCCGTCTGTCTTTATTTCGGTCTCTGACTCTGTCTCTGTCTTTGTATCTGATACTGTCTCTATCTCTGATGCTGTCATTGTCGATATCGCTGTCACTGTGCTATATGTCTGCTCATCTGTCTGTCTTTCTCTGTCTCTGTCTGTCTGTCTCTGTCTCTGTCTGTCTGTCTGTCTGTCTCTCTTCCAGTCTGTCTAATATGCAGGTACAAATGCTGATCTGACCCATGTCGTCAAACTCAGTCGCACGTGTGTAAGTAACAGTACAAGCGATGTCTTTGCAAGTCTGGTTAAGATGAAGGAGAAACGTCCAAGGGTGGATAGTCACGTAATGGATGAACAGAACGATTGTGTGCACCGTTCCATACGACACCACCCTTCCTCACTCCTAACATTCCCCCCCCCCTCCTGCCCCCCCCCCCCCCCCCACGCCCCTCCCCCCCCCCCCCACACACCCCATCCCCCACTACCACCCACCCCTTTGCTGTGTTCTATTCTCCCACTGTGAAAAGGGTCTAAATGAGAGCAAAATCAGTGACAAAAGAATACATACTCAGTACTTCAATACTACCCAAATACAGCAAAAGGTTATTTTCTTTCTGTCTGTCTTTCTCTTGAATACATGTAAACCTGACTCTGTCTGTGTGTACGTTAGTCTGTCTGTTTGTCTGTCTGCGTGGTCGTCTGTATGTCTGTCCTGTTTTTTTTTTTTTTTTTTTTTTTCTTTTTCTACCTCTCTCTCCTATACCCCATCCCTTCCTCCCTCCCCCCCCTCCCCAAACCCTTTCCTGTATCCCTCGACCAGACATCACGGCTGATTTTCTTGCCAACCCTTCCCTAAAATGCCACAACATTGATCCTGGTTCGGGACGATGGAAGTTGGAAAAAGGGGGTGGGTGGGTGGGTGGGTGGGAATGGTTGGGGTGGGTGGAGGGCAAAGAGGAGTAAGCGAGAGGATGAGATAAGAGACAGAAGAGAGAAGACTGGCTTGTCAGATAGGGAAGGGCGGAGGGGGAGGAGGGGCGGGGGGCGGGGGGGGGGGGGGGGGGGGGGGAAGCCGGGATGGGGGTGGGGAGGGGGGTTCTGTTTGGGAGTTGGGTATTGGGAGATAGGGTGGGGATGGATGTGTGAGGAGGGGAGGGGGGAGGGTGGAGTGTCTGTATTCGATTCTCTTATCTTGTTCCGCAACCAGCGTGAGCAGCCACCTGTAAAGGTCTGTTCCATTCGGCAGGCACACAGGGAGGCAGGGGGCTTGTAGGCTGGAACAAGAAAATCGAAGCCTCTACATAGGAAGGAAGGAAAAAAAAAAAAGCAACGACATTGGCGTTGCCTTATGTCTGTCCCTCTGTGCTTCCTCTATCCTCTTCTAGTCATACTAGCATCTCTTTCTGTGTTTATGAGTACGTATATCTCTGTCCGTCGTCTTAGTAGAGAGCAAGAAGGCGCGCGCGTGTGTGTATGTTGTGTATGTGCATTGTGTGTGTGTGTGTGTGTGTGTGTGTGTGTGTGTGTGTGTGTGTGTATCTCCGTCTGTCTGTATATGACAGTCTGTCTGTCTTTTGCTCCCATATATCTCCTATATCCTGCTTCCCAATACCAGACGTCATGGTTGAATTCCTTGCCAGCTAGCCCTACCCTCAAAAGCCAGCACCATTGAACTGATCCAGCTTCGGGACGATGAAAGTGGGAGAGGGGTATGGTGTATACTCGGGAACGATGAGAAGATAGAGAAGCCATGAGGAAGAAGAGGGACGATTGGCTGGGCGGAATGATGGTGGAGGTGAGAAACGTGCCTGTATTCGATCCTCTTATCTGGTGGCATCCCCAATCCTGGTAGCCACAAGAGCAGCCACCTGTGGGGGTCTGTTCCGTTTCACAGGCACATTCGGGGCTGCACTGAGAGGCTGGAGCAAGAAAATCGAAGCCTCCACATCTGTCTTTCTGTCTGTCTCTCTGTGCTTCCTTCTTTCCCTTTTGTCGTGTCAGCATGTGTGTGTGTGTGTGTGTGTGTGTGTGTGTGTGTGTGTGTGTGTGTAGTGTGTGTGTATGTGTGTGTGTGTGTGTGTGTGTGTGTATCTCCGTCTGTCTGTATACGACAGTCTGTTTGTCTTTTGCTCCCATATATCTCCTATATCCTGCTTCCCAATACCAGACGTCATGGTTGAATTCCTTGCCAGCTAGCCCTACCCTAAAATGCCAGCACCATTGAACTGATCCAGCTTCGGGACGATGAAAGTGGGAGAGGGGTATGGTGTATACTCGGGAACGATGAGAAGATAGAGAAGCCATGAGGAAGAAGAGGGACGATTGGCTGGGCGGAATGATGGTGGAGGTGAGAAACGTGCCTGTATTCGATCCTCTTATCTGGTGGCATCCCCAATCCTGGTAGCCACGAGAGCAGCCACCTGTGAGGGTCTGTTCCGTTTCACAGGCACATTCGGGGCTGCGCTGAGAGGCTGGAGCAAGAAAATCGAAGCCTCCACATCAGAGGGCAAAAAGCAGGATACTCTGGTCCCTTTCTGTCTGTCTCTCTGTGCTTCCTTCTTTCCCTTTAGTCGTGTCATCTTGTGTGTGTGTGTGTGTGTGTGTGTGTGTGTGTGTGCGCGCGTATGTTGGTGTGTGTGTGTGTGTGTGTGTGTGTGCATGTGTGCGTGCGTGTGCGTGTGTGTGTGTGTGTGTGTTTGTGTGCTTGTGTGTGTGTGCGTGCGTGCGTGCATGCGTGTGTGTGTGTGTGTGTGTGTGTGTGTGTGTGTGCGTGTGTGCGCGTGTGTTTGTGTGTTTGTGTGTGTGTATGTGTGTGTGTGTGCGTGTGTGCGTGCGTGTATGCATGTGTGTGTGTGTGTGTGTGTGCGTGCGTGTGTGTGTATGTGCGTGTGCGCGCGTGTGTTTGTGTGTGTATGTGTGTGTGTGTGTGCGTGCGTGCGTGTGTATGTATGTGTGTGTGTGTGTGTGTGTGTGTATCTCCGTCTGTCTGTATACGACAGTCTGTTTGTCTTTTGCTCCCATATATCTCCTATATCCTGCTTCCCAATACCAGACGTCATGGTTGAATTCCTAGCCAGCTAGCCCTACCTTCAAATGCCAGCACCATTGAACTGATCCAGCCTCTTGACGATGAAAGTGGGAGAGGGGTATGGTGTATACTCGGGAACGATGAGAAGATAGAGAAGCCATGAGGAAGAAGAGGGACGATTGGCTGGGCGGAATGATGGTGGAGGTGAGAAACGTGCCTGTATTCGATCCTCTTATCTGGTGGCATCCCCAATCCTGGTAGCCACGAGAGCAGCCACCTGTGAGGGTCTGTTCCGTTTCACAGGCACATTCGGGGCTGCGCTGAGAGGCTGGAGCAAGAAAATCGAAGCCTCCACATCTGAGGGCAAAAAGCAGGATACTCTGGTCCCTTTCTGTCTGTCTCTCTGTGCTTCCTTCTTTCCCTTTAGTCGTGCCAGCATGTGTGTGTGTGTGTGTGTGTGTGTGTGTGTGTGTGTGTGCGTGTGTGTGCGTGCGCGCGCGTGTGTTTGTTCGTTTGTATGTGTGTGTGCGTGCGTGTGTGTATGTGTGTGTGTGTGTGTGTGTGTGTTTGTTTGTGTGTGTGTGTATGTGTGTGTGTGCGTGCGTGCGTGCATGCGTGTGTGTGTGTGTGTGTGTGTGTGTGTGCGTGTGTGTGTGTGTGTGTGTGTGTGTGTGTGTGTGTGTGTGTGTGTGTGAGTGAGTATGTGCGTGTGCGCGCGTGTGTTTGTGTGTGTGTGTATGAGTGTGTGCGTGTGTGCATTAACATGCCAGTGTTTTTGTTTGCAACATACCGCTATTAAAATTTCATGATAACTGTAAGGTTTGTATTGTGATTAGGTTTCTTTTTATGCTGAGCGAAACCAGATTAATTATATCGATTTGTAGTTCCAGTTATGCTTTGTGGTAGGAGTGGGTAGTACAAAACTTGCATGGCGATAAACGGTAGTTCAGATGTGTGTGCCTTTTTGTCATTGCATTTGCAAAACGATCCAGTTTATTTTTCGGGACCACCAGCTGCCATTGTTGTTCTTTCTAATACTGTCTCCATCTCATAACTTTCTTCCACTGTATTTCTCTACCACTCCCTTTAACTCTGTCTATCTTTACTGTCTTGTCTCTGTCTCTCTATATCTCTGCTTTCTTTTCTGTCTGTCTGTCTGTCTCTCTCATTTCTCTCCTACCACCCCTCCCCCCTTCCCCCTTCATCACACACGGTGCTACTCCCTAGACCAGACATCACAGTTTGAATTTCTTGCCAGCCAGCTTTTCTCCAAAATGTCTCCTCCACCATTGATCCATCATCCCGGTTCGGGCCGATGGGTAAGGTGTGTGGGTGGGAAAGAAAAGGTATGAGAGAGAAACGAGAAGATTGGCTGAGTGGAACAGTAAATAGGAAAAAAAAAAAAAAAAAAAAAAAAACGTGCCTGTATTCCATCCTCTTATCTTGTCGTGTCCCCAATCTTGGAATCCCCGAGAGCAGCCACCTGTGAGTGTGTGTGTGCTCCGTTCCACAGGCACATTTGGGGTCTGGGGGTCTGGAGGGGGGTGGGGTGTGGGTGGGGTGGGGGGCAGCGGAGGCGGGGGTGGGAGGACGGGGAAGGGGCTGGGGGCTGCGGGACTGGAGCAAGAAAATCGAAGCCTTTGCATTGCAGGACAGAAAGCACGACTGGGGTCACTTTCTGTTCTGTCCTTCTGTGGCTTCTTCTTCTCTTTTCAGAGGCACTAACATCTTTAATCTATGCGTATGCTGTGTGGAGAGCAAATACGTGAGCATGTGCATGTGTGTCTGTATATGTGTGTATGTATGTATGTATGTATGTATGTATGTATGTATGTATGTGTGTGTGTGTGTGTGTGTGTGTGTGTGTGTGTGTGTGTGTGTGTGTGTGTGTGTGTGTGTGGTTCTGTCTGTCTGTCTGTGTGTCTGTCTGTCTGTCTGTAAGCATGTGTGTGTGAGGTTGTATGCACGCGTGCATATGCGTGTGTGTGTGT
>NC_134876.1:10717598-10730098 GCF_041734735.1 Babylonia areolata | reverse complement strand
TACTTTACAGTCGCTCTGTTCCCCTAGGAACTGGGGAAATATCAATTTTAATGAAAATAAAAACTATTGGAAACAGCTGCATCTCACCACCTGGAAAAAAAATGGACGACACAGTTCTCCAGGAAATGTACAAAAGGTGATCTCAAAATACATTCCACTTAATACTACCGCTGCTGTACAAAACACAAAATGAGAGTCGGAGCCAGAGAGAGACAGAGACAGACAGAAGGACAGACACAGAGACAGACACAGAGAATGAGTAAACTCGAAACTGATTTTTTTTTTTTTTATCAAGGGTAAAGGAATAAGTACACAAAGGATCTGTTTTCATCCTATCCTCACAGAATTGAATAAACTAGTCATGGAAACGCAAGGAAAAAACAGTGAAGAAAAAGCTCATATCATGGTAAAACAACAACAACAACAACAACAAAAACACAACACAACACCACCAACAACAAAAACAAAAAAATAAAATAAAATAAACTGCAGAGAAATGCAATACTTTCTACAAGACCACAGGAAATGGCATTACGTACATGTGCGTGCGCACTCGCGCGAACGAGAGAGTGGAAAGAAGAAAAGAAGGAATGGAATGAGATATAGCGGAGAGGAGGAGAAACATGGGCAAAAGAGAGAGCGGTTGGAGTACAGAGTGAGGGAGGATACTGAGAGAGAGAGAGAGAGAGAGAGAGAGAGAGAGAGAGAGAGAGAGAGAGAGCTCGGCTTGGCGGGGAGGAAGAGGAAAAGGGATCGCAGTAATGGCAGTGCAGGAGAGTGGCTGGCTTGGACAGCTAAAATCTTTCAATTTATACCCAACTTTTCAGTTCAGGTAACATGGCGCTAACCAAGAGAGCTAAATTTACCCCGCAGCAAGGGCAAACTGCTGATCTATCCTTCCCGTTTTTCAGGCGGACTTGCCCAAACTATTGGAAACTGCTCAGTCACGCAATCTTCAACAGAGGACGATTCTTCCCCCCTCCGGCTTGCCATTACCATCAGAACGGCCGAGCTTTAGAGCAGAGAGAGGCAGGCTGAAAACGAGGACGGAATGATGGGAGTGAAAGGGAGGAAGTGGGGCAAGGGTTCAGAGGGAAATTGAGAGAAGGGAAGGGGGGGGAGGCAGGATCAAGGAAGGTAGGGGGGTTAGGGGTGTGGCGATCAGAATTATTCCCATGGCTAATTCAGTCAGTCAAACTAGCTCCACATCAGGTCGTTAGAGCCGCAGACTGTTCACACTGTTGAGGAAAGTGATGGAGATCACCACCTAACTCCCGTCCCCACCTACACCCCACACCCCTCCTCCCACCGCCCACCTCCCTGTCAATGCTCCCTGTGCTCTCCTTTCTTCTCTCTCTTTCTCTCTCTCTGCATTAATTCTGTGATTCCCAAAGTGTTAGTGTCAGTTGTGGTGGAACGGTGGCAACAGTGTCACCCAGGACAGTGACAGATCGCAGCCCATAGGTTAGAACCCGCAACAGTCCTTGGTTTTCACCCGCGATCACTGAACCCGGAGTGGTAGTCTGAGGTTAATTCCTGAGGGCATGAAGTATCACGTTATGTATTAGAATGCCACAGAACAGGAAGGGGGTGGGGGTGGGGGATGCATGAGGGAAAGAGAGACAGACAGACAGACAGATAGAGAAAGAGAAAACAGTCGGTGCCATAGAACTCATGAAAGCGACAAATTCATTGATCAATTTCAACTGATATGTTGGTGGATATGGGAGCTTAATGTACTATATGCGCATTAATAACCTGTAAATCTACCCGCCCAGTCCAAGTTTGAGTGGCCAAGTATTGGAAACTGCTCAGTCACGGAGTCTGGAAGAGAAAGCGATCTCCCATACTGTCAGTTAATGACCGAATGCCAACCTTTACAGCCGCGTGTAGCTAGCTTAACTGAAAGAGGGCTCGGACGGGGCTGCATATCCAAGGCAGTGGGAAAATGGAGAAGCTTGATAATTATTAGGTAATCATCAGACAAGGACCCCCTCTGATGCCCATCCCTTTGTTATAGAAGACAGGCCCAGTGTACAATATGTAGGTTTATTATAGTCCATACCAGCTGACCTCACTTGGCAAATGGGCGTATCACACTAGCTGATCTCACTCGACAATGGCCGTGTCACTCCTTTATCGCACAGGACATTGGCTTCTCAAAAATGATAAACATCAAATGGAGCAATATTTATCTCAGGTTAAAATAAAGAAGTTCTCAATTTACTGTGCGTCAGTCTTTCAGAAACTGCTCATTCACACATCCCAGAATACAAGACGTCTTGTAGGGAAGAGAGGGGGGGAAGAGTGGAAACAAGAAATGCGGATGGCGGGGAAATCGACAAGGATTTTGAACAGGATGTCTGTAGGAAAGGGGTGAGGGGGGGGGGTAGTTCAATCACATGATTAGCTTCTGGCAAGACGTGTGAAGCCATGTCAATGTCTTGCAGACATATGGAATTGTGTTTTCTCATTCATTGCTTTAAATCAATGCAACATTCAGTTACATTCAAGAACATTAATATAATCTGAAAAAAACGAGATGGCAATTATCTGGTACATGACAATTATCAAGTGTCTCCGTATATTAGTATCTATTCTTATGTGGGTGGGTATTATCACTCTGATGAAGCATTTGATTTTTTGTTGTTGTTTTTTTTGACCGATTGGATATGAAATGTAAGAAATGTAATAATCGTTATCCATATCTTGGACATACAATATCTACTTCACACACACACACACACACACACACACACACACACACACACACACACACACACACACACACACACACACACACACACACACACACACACACACACACACACACACACACACACACACACAACGCTTATTTACGCTTGCAGCTACAATTTTTTTTTTTTTTTTTTTTTTACGGGCGACAGATATCTCGCCTTTTTGTGAATATATATTTTTGACAGGATGCCAACTAGATCTCAGTTTGCTTTCAGGAAAAAAACACAAAAAAACAACAACCGCTAACTGCTGATTTACATTTCAGTTCCCAGCAGAGTGCCAGAATCCTGGAGGTAGCTCTGTCTGGAGCAGAGGACGGTTTTCTCTTAAACATTCAATAACCATTTGAACAGTCAACCTCTGGACACAATAAAAGGGCTCGCAAGGACCAGGAAGTGTTCGCATGGAACAGATAACTGGTGGATGGCATATGAATATGGAGACATTGCTTTTCCCCAGTCTGAATCTCAAGTAATGTGTCTCAGTGCGATGAGGAAACAATGTGCATGTGTGGAATTAAAGACGACGATTGTAAAAAACAACAACAACAAAAAACAACAAAAACAAACAAAACAAAAAACAACATGGAGCCGGTTTGTTAACAGTTCCTTATTATCATAGCTACTATCACTACTACCACTACTACTACTACTCATACGTGTGTGTGTGTGTGTGTGTGTGTGTGTGTGTGTGTGTGTGTGTGTGTGTGTGTGTGTGTGTGTGTGTGTGTGTGTGTGTGTGTGTGTGTGTGTGTGCACGCGCGCGCGCACGGTGTTAAACATGCAAAATACATTGCAATAATTATATAACTGAACAGCACAACGAAATACACTCATACGTGTGTGTGTGTGTGTGTGTGTGTGTGTGTGTGTGTGTGTGTGTGTGTGTGTGTGTGTGTGTGTGTGTGTGTGTGTGTGTGTGTGTGTGTGTGTGTGTGTGTGTGTGTGTGTGTGTGTGTGCACGCGCGCGCGCACGGTGTTAAACATGCAAAATACATTGCAATAATTATATAACTGAACAGCACAACGAAATACACTACTATTTATTGCAAATCCAAACCAGCATCTCGTAAGATTTGATCCAAAAACCTGCGACACAGTTAGGTATGAACAAGTCGCCATTAATGATAACTGTTCGACATAGCATCAGATGATTGTAACAGACTAAAACCCGCATCGTCCATGCATAGTTTCGCCTGCATTGACCCATGCAATGTTACATTTTCAGTTAGAGAAAAAATAGTCGACCACTCAGCAAACAACGAAAGGAAGACAGAAGAAGGAAGGAAAGAAAGACAGTAATGAAAAAGAAAAGAAAACGAGTTTGTAAAAAAAAAGAGGATATTCCACTGCAGACTGAAAGTATTCGATGTTTTGAACTGACCAAAAAAAAAACAAAAAAAAACAAACACCCAACAACGTTACCATAACAAAACAGAGGAATATTCATGTCCTAGGTTTATCAGGTTCCCAACTCTTGCATTTTTATTTTATTTTATCTTTCCTATGTCCCTGGACACAGACCACTTCCACCATGCAAGCCCTCACTTACCCCACCCACCCACCCACCCACACTCTACCCCTACACCCTACACCCACAGTCCCTCTCCTGTACAGCCCATGCCTTCACCCCCTGACCCCCTCCCTCTCCATATTTTGTGATCCCTCCCATCCTCCCACCCTCTCACACGTTCCTTTCCAACGGGGATGACGTGTCCAGAAGCCATAGATATTCCATACCATCGCTACCGTCGCGCCGGACATCCGACGCCGAAACGCACGAATTATGAGATGGGAGATCACCCAAGGAAGGGGAAACAACTGCTATTAAGGGACGTCATTATCCTGGCTTCCGTTACTTCGCTGAAAACGTCTTCGATTTTCTGACTTAATGTACGTACTGCTCTCAGGAAACTTTGTGCAAGTTTCCGGGTATTTTCTTAGGGAGGAGGAGTTGGGGCTGGGGGTAGGAGGGTAGAAGAGGGAGAACGGGTGGTGGTAAGGGACTGAGTGAGGGGGCGTGGGGAATAGGGAGGGGGGGGGGGGCGTGGGGGGTATGGGATGAAAATTAGCTTCGTGACTGTGGTGTAATGTTTTTTGGGGGTATGAAATTCCAGTGGGGTGGCGGATAACTGGATGATGTTGAAGATGATACATTATTTGGAGAAGAGTGAAGAGGGGCGGAGGGTGGAAATGTGTGTGTGTGTGTGTGTGTGTGTGTGTGTGTGTGTGTGTGTGTGTGTGTGTGTGTGTGCGTGCGTGCGTGTGTGTGTGTGCGTGCGTGCGTGCGTGTGTGTGTGTGTGTGTGTGTGTGTGTGTGTGTGCGCGCGCGCGCGCGCAAGAGGAGAATTGTTGGAGGAGGGCGTGGGTGGGCTACATACATTGATAAATTTGTTGATAACAAATACGAACAGATATATGAATAGAAAATGAAAAACATGAAAACGACAACAAGGGAAGTAAATTATGAGAGAAGGAAAGAAACGGGCAATTCGCAAACAAGCTCAGGAAGGAAGGAAAGCTATTTCCAAAACATCAATGTGTATTTCTTCTTTTCTTTCCATTAATATTGTTTTCTTTCTTTGATTTAGCGATCAAAAGCAAGTCCCTAGCTGCGTCTTTTTTTTTTTTTATTTTTTTATTATCTGTCTACAGGTCATCATTTTCCTGGAAGAAAGAAAGAAAGAAAAAGAAAGAAAGAAAGAAAGATAGAAAGAAAAAGAAAACCAAACGAACCTGTAAAAAGCTAGACGTAATAAGATAAGATAAGATAAGAATAACTTTATTATCTCCAACTGGAGAAATTTGGTCAGGTGCATTATCACAACATAAACAAGTAAACAACATGGGGACCATAACTGTAAAAGCCAACAACAGCCCCTACAAATATTACGAAGATACAAATGTAAAAAAAATATCACATACATCGTTTCATACATACATCCACACACTGCAGGTAATAACTAGTATTCTTGATGTAAAAACAGAAAGAATTAAGAAACATTATTTGAATATAATTATAAACATAGCCTACTATACTGCACATTGATTATAATAGACAGATAAGATAAGAATAAAGATGAATTGCGGAAAACCACAACCAGATAATCAGCACACACCCGCACCGCACCCCCCCCCCCCCCCCCCACACGCGCGGATAACTATAATCATATTTTTTTTATAACAATAGACACTCCTTTAGTGAGACATAACTTTTTGGAATACAGTCATGGCAAACGAATACATTTTTTTTCTGAAATATATAATAATGACAGCTTCATACGTTATTTTCAGAAACATCATACACTTTGCCATAACAAGGGATTAGTGTCAGAAAAAAACAACAACAACACATTACAGACATTGTTAAAACCATACATTGCTTTCGTAAATATAATCATGGCAGACGTTGCCATAGCCTCGCAATATTTTCAGAAATGTAATAATGACAGGCTCAGATTTCAATTTCAGAAATATAATCATGACAGACCGTGCATTATCCACGAATTATTTTCAGAAATGAAATCGTAGCATAATCCGACATTAGAATCAGAAATAGGTTACTGGCCAAAGGTGACTTCTAGAAATGTAACCATGGCAGGCTCCGATAGTAGGCCTCCTTCGGTCATGGCTGACCATGGATAGAGTATATCCGACCTAATGTCTAATTGGGCTGTCTGTTTGGACCAAGCAGCGTCGCCTGTGACTGTAGAGAGCGATGCGAGAGAGACAGTCTCTGTCGCAGCGGTTACATGTGTAAGCTGATGCTAGTCTGTTGGCTGCCGTCCCTTTCCTGCGAGCTCGCTTTTCTCCTGCAGCAGCTGACAGTTTGTCCTCACCAATCCGTAGCTGGTTTTTGAGAGTGCTTCTCCAGCTGTTGCGGTCATCTGCAAGGTCCTTCCAGGACTCAGTGTTGATCTCAAGCGCCTTCATGTCACGTTTGCAAACGTCTTTGTATCTCAGCTGTGGGCGGCCGATGCTTCTCTGCCCCGTGGCGAGCTCTCTATAAAGGATGTCTTTTGGGATGCGACCATCTTCCATGCGGCGAACGTGGCCCAGCCAGCGCAGCCGACGCTGTCTCAGCATGGTTTTCATGGTCGGGAGGCCAGCCAGAGTCAGGACTTCGAACTTTGTCACCTTGTCTTGCCAGGAGATGCCGAGTATGCGCCATAGGCTTCTCAGGTGGAAGGTATTGAGCCTTTTCTCCTGACGAGCATGTGTGGTCCACGCCTCACTGCCATACAGCAAGGTGCTGAGGACGCAGGCGTTGTATACAGCCAGCTTTGTCTTCGTGGTCAGCTTGGGATTTGTCCACACTCTTTGTGTGAGGCGGGCTAGTGTTGTGGCTGCCTTCCCGATCCTCTTGTCGATCTCGGTGTCAAGGGAGAGGTTGTCGGTGATGGGTGTTGGGGGGGAGGGGGGGCAGCCGATCTTTCGAAGAGACCCTGAAAATGCCGTCTCCGCTGGCTAGGTCAAAGGCCTTGGTGAGGTCAATGAATGCGACATACAGGGGCATCCTCTGCTCCCTGCACTTCTTCTGGATTTGGCGAAGGGAGAAGATCATGTCTACCGTGGATCTCTCTGCTCGGAAACCGCACTGTGATTCCGGGTAAACGCGTTCGGCCAGTTTCTGCAGGCGGGTGACGATCTTGGCGTCCCTCATGTCCTGCGGTACAGCTCCCTCATTTCAGCACTGACAGAGGACTGTGTGCAGAGGATGCAGAAGAGTAGTCTTGCAGTGTTTGATGAAGTCTGGGGGAATCCCGTCGCTGCCAGGTGCCTCGCCTGATGTCAGGCTGTTAATGGCCTTGCTGAGTTCGTCGTTAGTTGGCTCTGCCTCAATTTCTTTCATGACCGGCATGCACTTGATGGCATCGAAGGCTGAGTTGGACACCATGTTTTCTGTGGAGTAGAGGTCGGAGTAGTGTTCCGCCCATCTCTCCATCTGTTGGCTAGGATCGTTGATTACTTCCCCAGTGGAGGATTTGAGGGGGGCAGTCTTGCTCTGTGTTGGTCCCAGTGTCTTCTTGATGCCATCATACATCCCTCGGATATGAAAGCACACTTTCAATGACTGCTCGGCAGAAATCATCTATGATTTCTTTTTTTAATTCCGAACTTTCTGAGGCGCCGAAGAAAGTACAGGCGCTGTTGTGCTTTCTTAACAATTTTTCCGAGTAGATGACTGACCTACACATAACCCTGACGTGCTGGGCAGGCCTTCCAGAGCCTATACGACAGACGCCGATATTATTATCACCACAGATTATCAAAGCAGACCCACACGTTATTTTCACATTTATCATTATTGTACACGTGCTCTACACTGGGGTGTAGTTGCTTGTAGTTGTGGCAGTGTGTGTGTGTGCGTGCGTGCGTGCGTGCGTACGTGCGTGCGTGCGTGTGCGTGTGCGTGTGTGTGTGTGTGTGTGTGTGTGTGTGTGTGTGTGTGTGTGTGTGTGTGTGTGTGTGTGTGTGTGTGTGTGTGTGTGTGTGCGTACGTGAGATTATGTGTCTGCACTCCATCCTTACCACCTGTCAACTGCCTCTTTGTCTGCCTCTCTGTCTCTTTCTCCGTCTCCGTCTGTTTCTCAGTCATTCCCACCCACCCCCACCCCCCACCCCCCTCTCTCTCTCTTTGTGTGTCTCTGTCCCTTCCTCCGTCACTTTAACACTTACTTTCCCCTTTCACGTATTGATCTCCTTCTGTTGTCCCATCAGCACAATCTCCATACCAGATGCTTCTGTTTGAGCAGACAGGTCCCACTGTCCGGAAAGACATTTCGTTTAGCGGTTGACTTTTAGCCCGAATATCGCTGCAAAACCATGCACAGTGTACATCCTTTGCTACCTACTCCCCATCTGCTTCCCAAAGTATTCCCCTCTCACTTCATCCCCAATCCCTCTTACAATTCATGAACTCATGTGACAAAAATGTCTGATCCAGGTCAAGAGATGAATCTGTTCCATGATCCAGGTGATATGGTCTTTGAAAGAAGAAGCGTGATTTTGGCCAAGAAAAAGAAATCTTTTTTTTTTTTTATGAAGAGGCGTACTTTTGATCCAGGAGACATTAGTGTTTTGAAAGAAGTGTACTTTTCTCTAGAAGACTTTCGTACTTTGAAAGAAGAGAACGTTTCCCAAGGAAACGTGAGTGTTTTTTTTTAAGCCTATTTTGGGCCCGGGTGGCATTCGTACTTTGCAAAAAGGCAGCTTTTCTCAATGAGACATTAGTGTTCTGAGAGAAATGTATTTTTTTCTTAAGAGGACATTTAAGTTTTGACAGAAGCGTATTTTTTCAACACAATACTGGTGTTTAAAAAAAAAAAAGCTTCCTTTCCTCACGTGACACTATATTTTGAAAAGTGCGTACTTTTGGCCAACAAAACATTCTTATTTTGAAAGAAACATACTTCTGCTCCAAGGTCCTTTTTTTTTGTTTTCTTTTGTTTTGTTTTTGTTTTTATTAAAGAAGCACGTTCGATAGATGTGATCTTTGTGTGTTTTTAACGAGCCCACATTTCATCCGGGATATTGTTTTCAAAAAGTGTACTGTTGATCCATAAGACACTACTGTGTAATCAAAAAAGCGTGATAATAGTAGGAGTAGCAGTAGTAGAAGTAGTAGTAGTAGGAGCAGCAGCAGCAGTAGTAGTAGTAGTAGTAGTATACATGCTCTCTCTCTCTACGTCCCACTGTCTTTCTGTCTGTCTGTCTGTCTCTCTCTCTTTGTCTTCTCTCTCAAAAAGGAGGAGTGCTATGGAAATGAGGAAATCAACCACGAGACATGATGCCAGAGACTCATAACCCCGTTTCACTTCCCATTTACCACCGTCTACGTCTCACTCAGGAAAAAAAAAAGGAAGAAGAGGGCAGGGGAGTTAATGTGGATAAGTTCGACTGAGAGGAAGGGGGATGGGGGGGGGGGGGGGGGGGGGGAAGGGGAATGGTGTGGGTAAAAAGCCCCACCCCATAACAGCAGCTAATAGGGATATATCGTATCTTCTAGTCCTTTCGTTGTCTCAGAAAACCGGAATATGAGTTTCGTGACTTTCCATACTCCAGCAGGTGATATTTGACGCTCGTCCCATTTTCCTCCCTTCTCTATTTCTCAATTATGTTTGTTCTTCCTTACCTTTATTTTCTTGACCTTTCCATAATCCTACGGCGTGTGTGTGTGTGTGTGTGTGTGTGTGTGTGTGTGTGTGTGTGTGTGTGTGTGTGTGTGTGTGTGTGTGATCGCATTCGTGTGGGTGCGAACTTGATTGTGTTCATGTGCGCGTGCATGTATATATATTCTTCTTGGATGGCAAACATCTGTCATACATACCGTTCAGGACTATTTTGTGGACTACGCAAAAGACCGCGCTTCTTCTGTTAAACACGGTTTCTTCCCCAATCACAAGTGTACGAAACTTTCAATCGAAAATCTATAGTAGTTCTGCTGCATTCATGTAAAGCTGTCCAATAGCCTCCAGGCAAGTTGTCGTACTGGATGTTTTAAAAAATGTTCGGACTCTAGCAGGATTTCCTCTTCTTCTTCTTTGCCTAAATTCCATTGGTGCGTATATGTTTCGGGAGAACATTTCATTGCACGCTGGAGCTTTCTCTCCAGGGCTTTTCCCGGCTTTCCCAATTTCTTCTTTCGCTAACGTTACGTGGTGAGTTAATGCTGAAAGGCTGGGCAAGTGCGAAGGAGTTTAGGGCCCTTGATCGATATCATTTCAAATGAAGTGGAGGCCGATCTGCCATGTTGTTTCATGATTGATTATCAAATTAGAACTACTTTCCCTGCAGTTCCTTTCCCTTGCCAGATGATCGATACAAAAGGGAACAGGGATGTCGAAAGCTATTCTGGAATGCACGTGCGGGGCTGTATGTGTGAACCTGAATTCGCTGTTGTGAACTGGAGCTAATGCTTGGTATAGCTCGGTTTTGGTTCAGTTTAGTTTGTTTTGCCTCGTTTAGTTTACGTGGTTTTTTGTTGTTGTTGTTTTTTTTTTTTTTTTTTTTGTTGTTTTTTTTAGCTTACGTTTATGTATGTTATCGTTTATAATTATTTTTTCACCATATTTTCCTTTATATTGCCAACAATCCTATCGTTGTTTATGCTGCTGCTGCTGAGCAACTTCTACTGCTATTACTGCTGCTGCTGTTCCAATACATATTTCGTTCTGCCACTTCTTTCCGTTACCTCCTTTTCATTTCTTTTTTGCATCTGATTCTTTGGAAATTGCAGAAAATAACAGGAGGTAATATTTTATACCATAACAACAAAAACAACTACTACATTATGAATTTTCACATAGTATAATTAAACTATGAGACGAAAATCAGATCGATAATAAGATGGTTGATGTGCTTCACAGTGGAAACGTTCGTTTGAAAACGTTCAGACGGACTTGCGCAGTAGTCAGATCTTTTTTTTTTCTTTTTTTTTTCTTTTTTCTTTTTCTTAAAGAAATTAACATTTTCAACGGATAATGGCAGATACGGATCTTATTATAGGCAACGTGATATTGACTGTCAGTCCATGCAGTCTGCACATCATATTGTTGTCATTTTTGGTAATGCTGACTTCGTCGAATGTCAGGGTTTTTTTTTTGTTTTTTTTGTTTTTCTTTTTTCTTTGTTTTGTTTTTTAATGTTGAATTTTCTGTGTGAGATAAATTGGGAAGAAAAGAACCTTTGCAGCTGAAATAACAAAACAAAACAAAACAAAAACATGACCCTTCATGCCTAAACTACTAACAAGACTTCTCCGTTGCTCCTACTACCCTAAATACCCCATTCGCTTTTACCGCATCTTCCATCCTCCTTGTCCTCTCTCGTCCAGCCTTCCCCTCCCCCCCCCCCCTCCCTGTTCTCCTCTTCCACCCTCCCCCCTTTCCCTCCTTTCTCCTCGTACACGGAGCTACACCGGACACCCATTCCTCTGTTCTATGACACAAGCAGGCTCAGGACACGACACTGCACAAAAAGCGACGCGATACCGTTCGTCTCTCCTGTGACCTTTCTTCTTTTTTGTGTGTGTGTGAAATGATTGCATGTCGCGCTGTCATGTACAGTTGCTTAACCCCGAATTATGTTCCTGGCGTTTCATGATGCATGCATGTTGCCAGTAAATCTCTCGGTTTTCTGACGTCTCTGTCTCTCTCTGTCTTTGCGTTTCCTGTCTGTCTGGTTGTACTCGTCTCTTTCTGTCTCTATCTCTGTTTCTGTCTGTCTGTCTGTCTGTCTCCATCCGCTCCTTTCTCTGTGCGTCTTCCTCTCTGCTTATTGTGCTCTCTTTCTGTCTCTCTGTCCATGTCTCAGTCTCGGTTTCACTGTCTATCTGTCTGCCTGATTCTCTCTCTCTCTCTCTCTCTCTCTCTCTCTCTCTCTCTCTCTCTCTCTCTCTCCGTCTCTCTCAGAAGCACAGAAAAAAAACACAACCACTTTCACAATGGAAGCGTTCACATCGAATGCGTTTGACCTGTGCAATAGAAATGATCGATGGATCTGGGTTATCGATCTAGTCATAGGGCAAAGAGAAGAGAAGAGAAGAGATGGAGAGAGAGAGAGAGAGAGAGAGAGAGAGAGAGAGAGAGAGAGAGAGAGAGAGAGAGAGAGAGAGAGAGAGAGAGAGAGAGAGAGAGAGAATGGGAAGAAGTGTGCTGGGGAAGGGAGCTTTGTGTGTCTCATGGGACGTGCAGAAAAGATTGCCTGCCATTCACTCTGCAGTTTGATCGTTTTCATGTG
>NC_134876.1:10700098-10712598 GCF_041734735.1 Babylonia areolata | reverse complement strand
AGAAAAACACCACTACAACAGAAGAATAAAAAAATAATAAAATAAAAAATAAAAAAGCCATAGAGGTAGAGAGATAGTGGACGGTGAGATGGAAAGAAAGAAGCGTGTGGGGATGGGGGTGGGGTTGGGGTGCCGGGAATGAGAACAGGCGGAAATAAATGGATGGGGTGGGATGGGAGGGGTGAGGATGAGGAGGAAAGGAAGGGACGTTGGCGGGGGGAGAGCGGTGGGGGGGTTGAGGGGTGGGTGGGGGGTTGAGGGGGAGCGGCTGAAGGTGGCCTGTTAGGCAATCGGCCAATGGATTTTCTCGTCAGTTTCATCGATTTTCCATTCAGCCCCAACAATCTTGGCGACAAGCTTCACCGGACCCCCCACGAAGGGGATCTGGAGGTGTGCGTCTCCCTGGCTTCCGCACTATACTGGCCGCTTCGCTGAAATATCCGGAGAGACAGATTGGGGGAGGGTGGGGTGGGGGGGAGGGGGAATAAAAAGAAGGATGGGGGAGTGAGTGAGTGAGTGAGTAGGGGTACGGGAATGGCTGTGGGTAGGGTGGAGGGTGAAGGAGGGGTGGTGGAGAGACTGGGTGGGGATGGGCGGTGTTTGCGTCTGTCTCTGTTATATAGCGTTGTCTTCCTTTGTGTGGTTCTGTCTGTCTGTCTGTCTGTCTGTCTGTCTGTCTATTTCTTTTGTTTTGCGTCTGTCTCTGTTATATAGCGTTGTCTTCCTTTGTGTGGTTCTGTCTGTCTGTCTATTTCTTTTGTTTTTCTTGAACATTTCTCTTACCTATTTGCTCGGATGTCCCGAATAAGTTGTAAAAAATATATATATGAGCCACACACACACACACACACACACACACACACACACACACACACACACACACACACACACACACACAAATGGCGGGGTTAAAACCTGTCATACACATAGAAGTGTACATACGAGTGAACATGGGAGTTGCAGCCCACGAACGAAGAAGAAGAAGAAGAAGAAGAAGAAGAAGAAGAAGAAGAAGAAGAAGAAGAAGATCATCATCATCATCATCATCATCATCATCATCATCATCATCAAACAAGGAATAAGAGATATACAAGTTTGAAGGGATGGGAAGGAGATGAGGTAGAGTGGTACACAGTGAAGACTGGTAAGACAGAACAAAACAAAAAGTAAGGGGGCGATACAGTAGAAGGTTCTTGGGGCTGGTATGGAGCAGTAGGGGTACTCACTGGAATTCAATATAATAAAGGCAAAGTATTGGCTCAACAGAAGAACGAAAAATGAGAGGGGTAGACTGGGGTTGAAGGAATGGGTAGATATGGCAGGGGTAAAGAAAAGAAAAAGAAAAAGATGACAAGAACGAAAAAAAAAAACACAAAAAAACAGGGGTGGGAGGTGTAGTAGAGACGGTGGAAGGTTGGATGGTGAAAGGGGTGGAAGAAGGACGTGAGAGCATTACGGTGGGGAAGGAGGGGGTGGAAAGGAATGGGAGTGAGGGTGGGAGTAGGGAGTGAGGGTGGGTGCCTGGGTTGTTTAGGGGAGTGGCCTGTTAGGCAATTGGCCAATAGATTTCCTCGTCAGTGTCATCGATTTTCCATTCAGCCCCAACAATCTTGGCGACAAGCTTCAACGGACCCCCCTCGAAGGGGATCTGGAGGTGTGCGTCTCCCTGGCTTCCGCACTATACTGGCCGCTTCGCTGAAATATCCGGAGAGACAGATTTTCTGTTAAAAAAAAAAAAAAAAAAAAAAAAAAAAAAGAAGAAGAAAGAAATTGATGTGTGGGTGGATGGATGGAAAGCATGGGCAGAAGTGAGGGTGCAGGAGAGGGGGGATGAGGTGGATAGGAATGAGAGGGGGTTGTTGGAGATGGAGTGTTGTTTGTGTCTGATTATCATACATACTAGCACACACACACACACACACACACACACACACACACACACACACACACACACACACACACACACACACACACACACACACACACACACACACACACACACACACACACACACACGCATGACGGAGTGGGGGTAGAGGTGACAATCGTTGGTTAGTTTTTTTGTTTACAGTCATTCTAGATGGTCGTTTAATCAGGAAGTTTGTTTTATCTTTGTATTTAAACCCTTTTCATGTTTTTGGCGAATTTTGTGTCTTAGATTCCGATTAATACTAGGTTGAAATCAGCGGATGCTTACAAAATTAATGTGTTTGTCTGTTTACAAACATCAGGTTACCGTGGTGATAGATTATCTGAAAACTTTCATTTACTTTTCTACAGTTTTAATGAGCACATGCCTTGCATTTGTTTGTTGGATAGTTTGCTTGGTGTTTGCCATTGAGAAATGCGCGAATTAACTTCATTTACCCATGACGACCAGATCACCGTAATCTTATCGTCACCACCTTTCATAACATCAGTTTCTTTCTGCTTCTGTTTACCTACTTGTTTGTCTATCTGTGTTTCTGCCTATTTGTCCATCTTTGTTTCTGTCTGTCTGTCTGTCTTTCTCTCTCTGTCTCTCTCATGATATAATTTATTTGTTTTTAACTCATGAGAAATTTAGCGAAGGCCCTAGAAAAAAACAAAACAAAAAAACCACAACACCTCGTTACGACCCAATAAGCTACTTTGAATCACGGTGTATCTGTTACGTTTATTGCTGTTACTAGACCAGCTTTTAATGTAAGAATCAACTATTTTTAGTTTGAAAAGAATTATTTATTTAGGCTCTTTCACAACAAACACCTCTTTTAGATATTCACCAGAGAATTAAAAGCAAGTGGTGAGGGGGGAAGGAACGGGAAAGAAAAAAAAAAAAAAGATAAGAAGAGACAACACATAAGAACATCAATGGCAGAATATGGATGACAGAACAAACAATAATTGTCTCCGTTCACCAACTATTAATATAACATGTGTATCCCTAAAAAAAAGAAAGAAAGAAAAAAGAAAACGAAACAAAAAACACACACAATCTTATACGAATGGGAGCCGTGCCAAATACTGGTCCATTGTCACGTCCTCAAACAAAGCAAAACGGAAATAATCTGATCCAGAAATAATACTTTTATATTCTGCACCCCGTAATCAATACCGATGCTTCGGACTGGACTGAACTGGAGTGGATGGAGATTGAGATGGAGAATCAGAGATCGAGAGAGAGAGAGAGAGAGAGAGAGAGAGAGAGAGAGAGAGAGAGTGTGTGTGTGTGTGTGTGTGTGTGTGTAAGGGAGAGTGGCAGACAGTGAAGGAGGGAGAGAAAGGCAGAAAGAGGAAGGGAGAAAGACAGAGAGGGGGAGAAGGAGCCCAGACTAAAAACAAATCCCCTTTCAGTTTCGCGAATGACAGAGACAGACAGAAAAGGAGAGAGAAAAAAGTGACAGGGTGAGAGAGGGAGAAAGAGAGAGAGGAGAGAGAGAGAGAGAGAGAGAGAGAGAGAGAGAGAGAGAGAGAGAGAGAGAGAGAGAGAGAGAGAGAGAGAGCGCAGATGCAAATGCGAATCATTCCCAGTTTATTGAAACTCTGCTGTGATTAGCTGCGAAAAATGTGATTACCTGGTACAGCTTATAGAATGTTGCTTGACTTAGATAATAGAGGGAAGAAGAACTGGGTATCAGATATACGCATTTGTTTGTTTGAGTATTGTTTTGGTGATGTTTGGCTGAACCATGGTGTTGGTAATGTAAATGGATTTGTTGCTTTTAGACAGCGTCTGACTGATTGGCAATGGTAGAAATGGTATGACCATATTCAGGATAGCGAAAAATTTAACACGTATAGAAGCTTTCGCAACACACATGATATAAAACAACATTTAAGTCTTGATCTTGATAAACATCTTAGATACATGACGACAAAATTGAGAATGGGTGTATCGGATTTGGCTGTCCATTATTGCGGATACAGAGAACATAACGACGGAGATATGATTTGTCTATTGTGTAAAACTTTTAAAGAAGTTGAATTACATTTTGTTTTGTGCTGTACAGGCCCAACACTCGGCATATATCACAGATTGACATAAGTTTACATTTGGGCCAACAGCAAAGTGAGAGCTGTATTATCAATGGTTTCTCCAGTCAATGGGAAACCATTTACAGCTTAGTCTTTTGTGAAGGACTATGACTCTCAAACTAGGAGGCAAGATTGCACTGGCTCTTAGTGCTGCAGCCTTGTGGGCTAGTTGGCTTTCGGGAACCATCCCAACGCCGACTGTCCTAAAACCCTCTTGGCCGATAGAGTGGGGAGGTACTTGGTCAAGACACTCTCCACTATAATCAAATTCTAGCCCAAATGGTCGGAACAGCAGTTGCCTCCTCTGCTGTTCTGATGGTCATAGTCGGACACGACTGACTATCATATATGTACAGCCCTTCCTGAAATTATACTAAAGTTTATTCCTTAGAAGCACTACCAATATCCATGCACCTTTAAGCAAAGTCTTCTAATGTCATCCACTGGACAACGTGAGGTGCGAAATCTATTGCTTTTCTTATAAAAAACATTCAAACGTAGAGAAATTGTAACATTATGGTCGCTTTTCTTATACAAAACATTCAAACGTAGAGAAAATGTAACATTATGGTCGCTTTTCTTATACAAAACATTCATACTTAGAGAAATTGTAACATTATAGTCGCGAAAATAAATTGTAACATTATGGTATGTCATGAACTATTGTTTCTTATTTTCTAGAATTATTTTGTTGAAATTTGATTTTGTTGATGAAGATTTTGTTATGGTATAGTTATGTTCACATACCCCTTCATGAAGGGCAATGACCTGATGAGAGAGAGGGCGACACACACACACACACACACACACACACACACACACACACACACACACACACACACACAAAGAGAGAGAGAGAGAGAGAGAGAGAGAGAGAGAGAGAGAGATATTCAAAAACTTTATTACTCAAGGATAAAGACTTTAGGCATTGCCTAGTCTTCCAACCTGTCATTGTGACAACAAAAACAGTAACGAAAAGACATAACAATAATAACAATGGTAAATACTACCACTACCACTACCACTACTACTAACACTACTAGAGAGAGAGAGAGAGAGAGAGAGAGAGAGAGAGAGAGAGAGAGAGAGAGAGAGAGAACTCAGAACTCAAAACGTTTTTATTCAAGGATTAAGATTTTAGGCCCTATTCTTCCAATCTGTCCTTGCTAATCTACATCTATTACAAATAGCACACACATAAATGAAAGGAAAAGGTTTTCATGCAGAACTGTATACATGAAGGGCAATGAGAGAGAGAGAGAGAGAGAGAGAGAGAGAGAGCGAGAGAGAGAGAGAGAGAGAGAGAGAGAACAAGCTAATCACAGTCACAACGTAATCGATGGAAATCACTTGTGGCAACATACACCAATTACTGTCTCCTTTCATCAACTTGATCAGACATGATCTGTGTAATCAAGCGTGTTGCCTTCAATGTGCTTGCTTGAGATAATACACAACCCCTGGTACACACACACACACACACACACACACACACACACACACACACACACACACACACACACACACACACACACACACACACACACACACACACAGCGTGTTGCACAATACACAGCGCATATCACAGTTATTGACAGTGCATTTTCACTGTTATCCACAATGTACGAGTCACGAATCACAGTGCAAGGGACGATTCACAGTGCTAGTCACGAATCGTATTGGATATTACAATATATAGTTGTAACAAATATCAAAAGTGCAGGGCCTAACCTACAACGCACGTCACAATGCATTGTGCTTGTCACAATTCACAGTACATGTCACAGTTATTAGCAGTGAATGTCGAGGTTTACAACAATGCACGTCGCAACGTGTATTACTAGTACCAGTTAATTTATTGCAGATCATGTCATAGTTTACAGTACATGTCACAGGCTGTGCTCGTCATACTTGACGTGACGGTGCATTTCACAAATAACTATTGTGCACGTTATTATTCACAGTGGGGGTTCACGAATTGCAGTGGTTGTCACAATTGATAGGGGTTTGTCAAGGTTCACAGTCCCTGCCACAATATACGCACCACAACCCGAGTACATGTCACAGGCCACAGTGTATGTCACAATTCACAGTACATGTCACAATTCACAGTGTATATCACAATCCACAGTACATGTCACAATCCACAGTGTATGTCACAATTCACAGTACATGTCACAATTCACAGTGTATATCACAATTCACAGTACATGTCACAATCCACAGTACATGTCACAATCCACAGTACATGTCGCAATCAACAATGTATGTCAGAATTCACAGTACATGTCACAATTCACAGTGCATGTCACAATCAACAGTGTATGTCACAATCCACAGTACATGTCACAATTCTAAGTACATATTACCGCCAACAGTACATATCACCGTCAATAGTACATGTCACAATCAACAGTGCTTGTCACAATCCACAGTACATATCACAATCCACAGTACATATCACAACCCACAGTGTATGTCACAATCCACAGTGTGTGTCACAATCCAAAGTGTATGTCACAATCCCACAATCCACTGTACACGTCACAATCCACTGTACACGTCACAATCCAAAGTACATATCACAATTCACAGTACATGTCACAATCCACAGTGTATGTCACAATTCACAGTACACGTCACAATTCACAGTACACGTCACAATTCACAGTACATGTCACAATCCACAGTGCATGTCACAATTCACAGTGCATGTCACAATCCACAGTGCATGTCACAATTCACAGTACATGTCACAATTCACAGTGCATGTCACAATCCACAGTACATATCACAATCCAAAGTACATATCACAATCCACAGTGCATGTCACAATCCTAAGTACATATCACAATCCACAGTACATGTCACAATTCACAGTGCATGTCACAATTCACAGTGAATGCCACAATCCACAATACATGCCACAATCCACAGTAAAATGTCACAACCCACAGTGCATGTCACAATTCACAGTGTGCGTCACAATTCACAGTGAATGCCACAATTCACAGTACATATCACAATTCACAGTGAATGCCACAATCCACAATACATGCCACAATCCACAGCAAAATGTCACAACCCACCGTACATATCACAATCCACAGTTCATGTCAAAATCCGCAGTTGCCTGTCACAATCCAGTTGAGGAAGACAAATTCAGAGACTGTCAGACAGACATGCTAATGGAGAGAGAGTAAAACAGTCATACGCAGAGACAGACAGAGACTGACAGACAGAGCGAAAGACAAGGGTTTCTAAAAGAAAATAACAAATGAAATAAAATAAAAACACACGCGAATCGATGAACAGATATGATGGAGTGAGGCGGGATAGGGTGAGGTGGGGGTGGGGGTGGGTTGGGGGATGTCAATTACTGCCTCCTTTCATTAACTTCATCTGACGCAATCCACGGAATCAAGTGTGAAACTTCCGCAATCCATGTGGCAAATTCCTTCTGCGTCCTGTCACTGTTCTTAGCAATGACGAGGCAGAGATTGGCGATTGTGGGGGTGGGGTAGAGTGGGGGTGGGGGGTGGGGGGCGAGGAGTGGAGGTGGGGGGTGGGGGTGGGGCGAGGGGGTGTAGGAGGGAGAGAAAGAAGACAGACAAAGCCAGACAAAGAAAGAGAGAGAGAGAGAGAGAGAGAGAGAGAGAGAGAGAGAGAGAGAGAGAGATAGAGACAGAGAGACAGAGAGAGACAGAGACAGAGACAGAGACAGAGAGAGGCGTAGACGAAGAGAAAGAAGAAGAGCGGGGGAGGGGGTGGGGTGGGGTGGGGGGGCGGACAGCGGGAGAGAGAAAGAAAGGGAAATGAATAGAATGACTTCCTAGGACTATGAGAGGAAATAGTAGATGAAATACAGAGTGATGTGGGGATGAAGAGGTAGACAGATAGACAAACAGACAGAGACACAGAGAAACAGAGGGAGACAGACAGAGAAGGGAAAAGAGAGAAGTTGAGAAAGAGACAGATGATGAAAATGAGAGTGAGGGTGTGTGTGTGTGTGTGTGTGTGTGTGTGTGTGTGTGTGTGTGTGTGTGAGAGAGAGAGAGAGAGAGAGAGAGAGAGAGAGAGACAGAGACAGAGAGAGAGAGAGACAGAGAGAGACAGAGAGACAGACACACAGACACACAGACACACAGACACAGAGAGAGAGACTGGACACTGGAATTATTTATTGTCATTGCCAAGAAAGGTCTTTTGACAAGGGGGCAACAGCATAAATTAATATATTATTTTTTTAGCTTCAAAACAACAACAACAACAACAAAAAACTATATTAATTTTGTTCTCTGAACCCTTCAGTCAGTTTAAACCAAGAAAATATGCAATACTTGGAAAACGCTTAAGTCACATCCTGACAAAAACTCAACGAAACGGAACTAAAGAAAAACAAAAACGTAATGACAAAAAAATATCAAAATGAATGGGGACAGACTCGACCATCCATTCAAAAATATATCAAACCAATACAGACTGCCTCAACAAGAGAGAGAGAGAGAGAGAGAGAGAGAGAGAGAGAGAGAGAGAGAGAGAGAGAGAGAGAGAGAGAGAGAGACAGAGAGAGAGAGAGACAGACAGACAGACAGACAGACAGACAGACAGACAGAGAGAGACAGCCAGAGAGACATAGAGAGAGGAGGGTGCGTGGGTCAGAGGGAGTACGGGAAATCGATTTGTGCAAAGAGGAGATTCAGTAAACGTCTTAAGAACAATTTCCTACAAATTATTTGTAATTTCATTAAAAAAAATCAAAATCAAGACTTTAAATAATTGCGTTTTAACTGCTGAAATTTTATCAAATTTATTGCATCTAATGATTTCATTCTAATAATTTCCTTTTTATTCAGACAATCTTACATTCTACCTATCGGTTGTTCAGTAATTTGTTTTTTAAAAAGAGAACAAGAGAGAAATTTTAGCGGAAGAGAGAGAGAGAGAGAGAGAGAGAGAGAGAGAGAGAGAGAGAGAGAGAGAGAGAGAGAGAGAGACTTGACGAAGCCAAATGGAGGATTATCATAAACTGCAGCTTCTTTTTCTTTCATTTTCTACTTTTGATGACATTTTCCTCAACTACTACTACTACTACTGCTGCTACTACAACTACTATTACTCCTACTGACACACACACACACACACAAAGATACAGACAGATAGGCCAGGGAAGATGGACAGGGAGAAACAGAGAGAAACAACAAGAAACACAGTTAAAACAATTAAGGGTTAGCACCATCATTGTGAATCTTTCTGTCTCCCTCCCAACCTCCACCCCCCCCCCCCTCTCCCCTTATCTCCACCCCTCACCACCACCAACAACCCCCCACAACCCACCTCCAAATCCACCAACTCCAAAACAAAAAAAAAAGAATAAAATAAGATAAAATAGAATAAATCGTCTTTTTTGAAGGACATTTGACACCCGAGTCGAAATAACGATGTTTACACACCACTTTCCAACAAAATCAATACTGCAAAAATAAGCGTAAAAGAATCATCTGTTGTTTGAGTTACCCGAACAAGTTCGTGTCCTCTTCAGTGGAATGCCCTTGGGGTGTGGGTTCGTATAAGCCATTTCGTATAGAATGTTTGAGGCCGAAAATCTGTTCAAACATTTTCCTCTTGAACCGTCAACCAAATCTGTTTCAACTTTTCCTCCCATTGCAAAACAATTTAAGAGATTGCCGCCTTTTTTTTTTTAAGTCGCGACTTTGTATTCCTTTATTTATTCATTCTTTTTTCTTTTCTTTTTAATTTGTATCTCATTCATTCGTTCATCTTTTCGTTCGTTAGCTAGTACGTTCATCAATTCGTTCATTCAGTCACAAACAGAAAAACAACGGTTTGGATCCATATTTTTTAAAGGTCTATTTGATCTCAAACACCTGACTCTCGCTTGTAAAAGACCGGCTCATAAAGAAGACTTTGAAACAACGATTTCTTTATAATAACAATAAATAGATAAATAAATAAATAAATGAATAAATAAACGAACAAACAAGCAAACAAACATTTGTGCGTGAAAAAAAAAAATCCAGTAAAAAAAAAAAAAAAAAGAAAAGAAAGAAAAACCAACACGTCTGATGAACTCGAAGAGTCTACGGAGTGGATCTTGTTAACGACGATCTAATTATTGTTCCATCCACCCTTTCTGAGAGATGGAGAGCACGGAACTGATGAAGGACTGATGAAACCTAGCAACGCGGAATGGCGAAACGCCAAACTGAACGGCCTGCGTTCGTTGTCTTAGAACCTTCTGGCAATTCGTCATCATCGTATGCTGGAGGTTAGTCTCCATCTGATGGCTCTTCTCTTTCCCATTTGAAGGGAACGGGCAAGCCGAATCAGTGATAGGTGAGAGATGGGCTGAAAGTGAGAACACATGGGAATGGGAAGGGGGCGGGGGCGGGGGTGGGGGTGGGGGGGTTAGTGGTGAAAGAGGAGTGGGTTGGGGGGGGGGATTGCAAATGAAAATGGAGGAGGAGGGGGTGGAAGCTGAAGAGGAAGAGGAGGAGGAGGAGGAGGAGGAGGAGGAGGAAGAGCTAGACCTAATCGAAGAAAGGAGGTTAATAAAATCAACATCCAGTGGGAGAGAAAAAAAAAGTGAGAAAGATTGTAGAATTGATATTTGTGGATATATGATGTCAGACCTGCCTGACGTTCTCTCTCTCTCTCTCTCTCTCTCTCTCTCTCTCTCTCTCTCTCTCTCTCTCTCTCTCTCTCTCTCTCTCTCTATCTCTCTCTCATATACTATCGAGATGTTTTGGAAAGTTGTCAATATTGTGGCAATCTGAGGCCAGATCACATATTAAATAGTTTATCCATTATATACAATGATTTAAACAACATACAATGATTTAAGAAAGATACTTGTATAACAATATGCATAACAGGTAAAGAAACATTGTTAACCTTCCGATTAAAAAAAACACAAAAAACCGAAAGTTGCACTGTGACCCGAGGTACTGCCATGTTTACTTTCCACACTCTTAGAGAGAGAGAGAGAGAGAGAGAGAGAGAGAGAGAGAGAGAGAGAGAGAGAGAGAGAGAGCAGCAAGAGAGAGAGAGAGAGAGAGAGAGAGAGAGAGAGAGAGAGAGAGAGAGAGAGAGCACAGCAGCAGCAACACTGGCAGCGCCTTGCTTAAAGCATTAGTTTTAGGCTTTCTTCGTTTGAATTCCTTTGCTCAGACAGCTCACTGATGTCTATTTTGTGGGTTGGTTTGTTCTTCCTGCTTTGCTCTTGGTTAACCTGTGTGTGCAATGCGTGAACTCCAAATGAATACAAGTAGGCCCGACACTCGGCTTATATCACAGATTAACATAAGTTTACATTTGGGCCAACAGCAAAGTGAGAGCTGTATTATCAGTGGTTTCTCCAGTCAATGGGAAACCATTTACAGCTTAGTCTTTTGTGAAGGACTATGACTCTCAAACTAGGAGGTAACATTGAACTGGCTCTTTGTGCTGCAGCCTTGTGGGCTAGTTGGCCTTTGGGAACCATCCCAACGCCGACTGTCCTGAAACCCACTTGGCCGAGAGAGTGGGGATGTAACTTGGGCAAGACACTCTCCACTCTAATCAAATTCTAGCCCAAATAGTCGGAACAGCAGTTGCCTCCTCTGTTGTTCTGATGGTCATAGTCGGACACGACTGACTATCATATATAGGTGACCTTCCTTTACAATTCTATAGTTGTTCAGTTCTCGAGTTCTCTCTCATGCACACACACACACACACACACACACACACACACACACACACACACACACACACACACACACACACACACACACACACACACACACACACACACACACTCAAACCAATCCCACTTCCCACACAAAACCCATGTCTCCGTCCTTCTCCCACCTCTCACCACCATCCACACAAAATTCACGGCTGGGCAAATAAGCAATAGATCATATGCTTTTTTTTTTTTTTTTTTTTTTTTATTTTTTTTTTTTTAGCCGGAATCGACATTCCTTTCATCAGACCAGCAACACCCTTCTCAAGCGGATCGTGTCTAGTGATATTTTATACACACGCACCCACACACACACACACACGCGCGCGCGCGCGCACACACACACACACACACACACACACACACACACACACACACAAGAGTTTCCGCCACCCCCCTCCCCCGCCCCCCTTCCCCCTCCCCCGTTTTTTTTTGTTTTGTTTTGTTTTTGTTGTTTTTTGTGGTTTTTTTTTTTAATCGTCTAATATCACTGATAGTGAAAAGACGCTAAATCAAAGAACGAACGAACACACACACACACACACACACACACACACACACACACACACACACACACACACACACACACACACACACACACACACACACACATCGAAATACTTGGCAACTGCAATTAAAATTTCTATATGTATCTGTACACCTACACATGCCTCCAAGGTGTCTTTGACTCTCTCTCTCTCTCTCTCTCTCTCTCTCTCTCCCTCTCTCACCGAGT
>NC_134876.1:10690098-10697598 GCF_041734735.1 Babylonia areolata | reverse complement strand
AACTGAAAACCCACAGTGGTCGAGAGAGACTGATAGAGAGCACGCGCGGCATTGATGATTAATGTATGTGACGATTGACCAATGAAATTGCTTAGCTCAGACTTCGATCTTTTTTTTTTTTTCTTTTTTTTTCAGGGAAATCAGACATTTTCGTCATCAGGGATGACTGGTCTATACTGAGACCATCCTTATTGTGTTGTGTCTGTAATGTACTTTGTATTCGGTTATGTCCATTTTTGTCTGTTAATGGTTCAGAGTTGGCTGTTCGCTATTGTATGTTTCTGTATGTCTGTGGGTTCTCTTCTCGTGTTTTCTGTCATTGTCTCTTGCCCTTCGGGTTCGTCGCCTTTTATCCTCTGACTTCATCTTCAGAACTGCAGCTTGTTTGGTTGTTGTTGTCTTGGGCTTATTCTTCCATCCTGCTGATACATTTTATCTTCTTCCTCTGGTTCTTCCACTGGTTGTTGCCCGGTGTCCTCTTTTCATCGTACTGCATTTCCCGTCCATCTCCTCTTCTTTGCTTTCTTCACGTTTGGTGGCAGGCCAGGGAGGGTGTCTGGTCCTTCATGTATTGCCATTAGTATGTGAATGAGCATGCACGTGTAAAGTCGTGCGTGTGAATGTGTGGGGTGAGTGCGCGCGTGTGTGTGTGTTATCCTATTTTTGCTCGTCATCACTTTTTCCAGACTTCGATCTTGATCTCACAGTAAAGCACTGTCGAAATTCTCAGGGCTGAACCCCTTCCAGCACGATAGAATGACTTCAGATAACACATATCCGGACACGTTTTATCGCGTGTGTCCACAGTGGCGAACTTGCGTCAACGACCGATTGATTAATTCATGCTGATGACGCTAAACTGGGGAGTCTTCACACCCAGATACATCCAGTAAAACCTAGCTTGGGTGACGACGATCACATCAGGTTAACTCTCTCCATACGAGACGACGTTAACAGCGTTTCACCCCAATTACCATCATCAAACTATTGCAAGCGGAAGGCTCTTATACTGAAGAGGTGAATGTTGGCAAAGAATACCACAATTCTGACGACGGAAGCTAAAGGTTGGGTCATTCAGACACCCACTGGACATCCGAGGGGTCTGTGTAGAGGAGAAGAGAGGACTGGCCGTACTGAGTGAGTTAACGGGATGCTGATCAGTGTTTGCACGTTTGAGGAAGTATGTGAACAAATCGGGCCCAGTATGGCCATTTAGTATTTTTTTTTTTTTAATTTGTTTGTTTCATTTGCACTGATGGCGCTGATGGCACTGATTTTTCAGAGTGGAAATTGGGTACCTCTACCCAGGGAGATTGCGTCGTTTCAGTGCAGCGTCACCAATATTGCTTAATCGTTGTTGTTGTTGTTTCTAAGTGTTTTATTTTACGTCAATGTGGGCTAAGCTCGGTTTAGCATCACATATAATCATGTCTGTCTCTGCATGTCGGTCTGTCTGTTTGTTTCTCTAACAATAAATTTCCATTCTTCTGTCTGTCTGTCTGCCTGTCTCTGTCTCTGGCTCTCTCTATCTCTATCTCTCTCAATCAGATGCCACGGGGGTACATTTACATGCACACAACAACAGCCACAAGACCTACAAGACCTACGAGGAATCCTGAACACTGACGAATGCATTTACGAGCAGCACTAACACCGAGGTGTAACTGTTTATTGGTGAATTAACCAGGTCTCGCTGCTCTTTTGTCACACGGGGTAAAGGCGACAAACGAAATCCATACCCTGGCAGTCTGACCTTCTGACGATATAGACACACACTCTCTTTTTTTTTTTTGACAGAGGTGTACATGGGTGTGGCCTTACATAACGCACAGACACAGACACAGTCGCAGACACGCGCGCGCACACACACACACACACACACACACACAGATGCGCACAAACAAGAGTAAACATGGACATTCACGCACGCATGCACGCACGCACGCACCCTCCTCCCCCCTTCCCGACCCCCATCACCCCTTCTCCCTCCACACAGAGAGCAGAGGCAGAGGCAGAAAAACAGTGCTTTCATCTGCGTGTTTGTGTGTAAGTCTGTGTGTCTGTCTCCTCTCCGCCCTCCCCCCCCCCCCCCCCACACACACACACATCCTCTCTTTCTGTGTCTCTGTCTGTTTGTCTCTGTCTGTTGGTCTCTGTCTGTATTTCTGTCTGTCTCTCAGTCTCTGCTCTCTCATTCGGTCTCTGCTTCGGCTCTCTCTCTCTCTCTCTCTCTCTCTCTCTCTCTCTCTCTCTCTCTCTCTCTCTCTCTCTCTCTCTCTCTCATGCATTCTTGTGTTACGTTTGTACTGCGTTTGTTTACATGTGGTAAGTAATTGCGTTGATTCTATATTATTTGTTTTCGATTGTGTAATTCCCCCTTCAGACAGGGGCTATGGCCTAATCTGAATAAAACATTAGCATTCTCTCTCTCTCTCTCTCTCTCTCTTTCTCTCTCATTTCATGCAGCTGGTGGTTTTTTGTTTTGTTTTATTGGCTGGTGATGAACATATCATACATAAATCTATTCCAGAAGCACAAATAATAAGGCATATCAACCCTAATCAGAACAATACCAGGAGTAAATGAGGAGGATATCAATGCGCAATATCTATTTTCTTATGTTAAGTTGGCAAGGTATATAATCAATCTACTGAACTGCGTATCACTATCATAATGGATGGTCGAGCTGGATTGTCTTATTTAGCTTTTTAAAAATTCTTTGTTCTGCTTGTTAAATGTATTGCCGGGCTGTGATAGAGATTTCATTTATTCAAATATTCATTTATCTATTTATTCGTTTGTTTATTTATCTATTTTGGATGAAACGCTAATAAGCAGAGTTTTGTTTTTCACTTAAGGGGATATAACAATTAACGCTCGTCACCCCCTTGTCAATAGACCCTTGCAGGTAATGACAATAAAATGTCAAAGCGTCAAGCGTCTCTCTCTCTCTCTCTCCTCCCCCCCCCTCTCTCTCTCTCTCTTTCTCTCTCTCTCACACACACACTCTCTCTCTGTACATGAAATATAACCTATGCGTGACTCAATTTTTGGTGTTTTTATTCTGATCAGGGGTGTTTTATTTTTGTTTCCTTTTTGCCCAAAGGGTTGGTGTAAAACAAAATGTACAATTGATTATTTCACTACCCTCCAGAAACAAGATACGTTTCGTTTCGTTTCGGTCCTCTCTCTCTCCCTCTCTCTCCCTCTCCTTCTCTCTCTCTCCCTCTCTCTCTCTCCCTTTCCCCCTCTCTCTCTCCCCCTCTCTCTCTCATTCTCTCTCTCACTCACTCCCTCTCTCTCACTCTCTCACTCACTCTCTCTCCCTCTCTCTCCCTCTCCTTCTCTCTCTCTCTCTCTCTCCCCCTCTCTCTCTCCCTCTCTCTCCCTCCCTCTCTCGCTCTCTAACTCTTTCTCTCACTCCCTTACCCCCTCTCTCTCGCACTCTCTCTCTCACTCACTCTCTCTCTCTCTCTCTTGTTTGCTGGAACAAAGGTCACACTTACAATTACCTTCCAGGAGGTTCTTGTACACTGCTCCTTTCATAGTCGCTGTCATGCAATGAGATCGTTTGGGTAGAACGGAGGCACCGTAGGCTTTTACTTTTTGCTTTCTTCCTTTCTTTTAAAGCCCATTCGCCTCTTCCTTACTACCCACCCCCTATCCCCCCCTCCCCCCACACCCCCACCCCGACGTCCCCCTTCCTTCCTCTACACATCTTCGTTACCCCCCCACCCAACTTTTTTTTTCCTTTCCAATGTGATGACGTAATTTATATTTCTGTGGAACTCTAGGCTCTGAGGTCAAATGACTAATTCTATTGCCAGTCACCATGCACTGTCGACAAGGGAAAGGTTATCTCCGAACGATAGGCTTTTTGTTCATTTCTTTATTGTCTGCATGATCCACGCTGATGATGCTAGTAGCCTCTGTTTTTACCTACAGTCTAGCAGTAGTATTGGGGCATTCAATAAAGTTCGTATGATCCACGCTGATGATACATATAGCCCTTATACGTTAACAACGGTGGTGTTTAAAGTTTTGTTTTACCAGGATGGTATCAACAGATCGATCTGGAAAAAAAATCAGAAGAAAATAGAATGAATAAATAAATAGAGAAATAAATAAATAGATAAACAAACAAATAAATAAATGATAAAGAAGAAGGGAAAGGTATGTGTGCAGTAAGAGGATTCGAAGTGTCGTAATATTAAGAGGTACACAGTGTCTAAACCAGTGCCAGAGATGAAAACACAGTGCATACCGCGATCAGTTATTACTGTATGAACCCCACCCCACCCCCAACCCCTCCCCACACACAGAGAGTGAAAGAAAGATATATACAAACAGCACAGGGAGGAAGGGAGGGAGAGGGAGGTAGATAGAGAGAGAGAGAGAGAGGAGGGGGGGGGGTGTAGGGACACAGACAGAGACACAGAGACTGAGACAGACAGACAAAGCAGAGAGACAGACAGAAACAAACTGAGAGACAGAGACAGAGACAAAGAGACAGAGATGATCGATCTTATACGGACCTAAGGGAAAGGAGAGGAGAGAGTTGGGGTGGTGGTATTACGACATATAAAAAAAATAAATTAAAAAAATACAAAAAAATACAAAAAACGGAGGCAGCAGCCTTTAATTTCAAAGACCTGAAGCCGGAAAGTCGGTCACAGAGACAGAAACAGATAGAGAGACAGAGACAGAGACAGAGATACTGAGAGAGAGACAGAGATAAAGAAACAGAGTGAGACAGAGATACAGATAGAGATGGTGACAGAGAGGGACTGAGAAAGAGACAATAGTATCACGGGTGTGTTGTGCTGTACATAAACCCTGCATTGTGTGTTTGTGTATTATTGTACTCATATCTTTTCGACCGTCCGACTAACAATATTTTAGTTTGACTGAGCCACACACACACACACACACACACACACACACACACACACACACACACACACACACACACACACACACGACACACACACACACACACACACACACACACACACACACACACACACACACACACACACACACACACACACACACACACACACACACACACACAGGCACACGTTCGCACACACACCCTACACAAATGCACGTATTTCCGTTTTATCGTGAATCAATATCTGCAATGATTATGTAACAAGGTAGCCCAGGATGATATTTTTATCTTTTATTATTTTTTTTAATTATTTTTTTTAAAGAATTGAATTGAAATGGAGAGAGTCGGAGACATTCACACGGACAGAGCGAAAGACGATTGCGTGTGACAGTGGAGGGGAGCCAACTGTGTGTAGAACCAGTCAATGTAATTTCTAGGAGATTATCTCCCTGGTTTTTATTGTTGCTACGGACGCCTGTTTCCGATTTCAGTCTCAATTAATTGTTTCAATTTCAGTTTTAGGTTGCAGGCGGGGGACGGGGGAGGGGGGGGTGGGGGGTCAAATTATGCGGTCTGTTCCATATACGCTTCACCACAACTGCTACAAACAGAAGCAGATGCTTGTCCTTCCCATGATCAAGGCCGGGAGAACCTACCGTTTTTGTTTTTTTTTGTATTTTTCTTAATTATTCTATTTTCTGATATATATATATATATATATATATATATATATATATATATATATATATATATATATATATATATATATATATATATATATATATATATATATTATGTAAGATAAAATGGAATGAAATAAGCAAAATAATGAAGAAATGCTTAGATTCAAACGTAATAGAATGAAAGATACATGAAGGCAAATGTTTGAAATATTATATCAAAATGCACATGGGCAAGGGTCATCGACCCTGTGCACACACTCACACACGTGTGGATAATCACGGCACAAGCGTGCGCGCACAAACACACACACTTTATTCCAACCTTCACACACACAAACACACACACACACACACACACACACACACACACACACACACACAAACACACACACACACACACACACACACACACACACACACACACACACACACACACACACACACACACACACACACACACACACGTGAATTCACAAGAAAAAAAAAAAAAAAGAAAAAAAGCTGGCGAATCAGGGGAAGCAATACCGTACGTCGTGTGCAATAGTGTCATTTCGGTTCTTTCCCTGTGATTCCCCCTTCTCTGCCTCTGTCTGTCTGTCTGTCTGTCTGTCTCTCTCTCTGTCCTTGTTTCTTCCTTCATTTACCTCTGTTTTCCTGTATCCCTCATTCTCTATCCTTTCTTCATTGCATTTCTTTTTTGTTCACAGTGTGATCCATTTCTTACCTTTCTAAAGCTGTCCTTATACATATTATTATTATCAGTAGTAGTTCTTTTTATGTATTTATCTGTTATTTATTCACCCTTTTCTTTTTCTAAGCGCGTTGGGTTACGCTGCTGGTCAGGTATTTCTGCTTGGCAGATGTGGTGTAGCGTATATGGATTTGTCCGAACGCAGTGACGCCTCCTTGAGCTACTGAAACTGAAACTGAAACTAAAACTGTGCATATGAAAGTGCAAGTCCAAATCTATCCTTCCAAGTCACTAGTTTTCTTTCAAGGCAAAACACGTGTTTTCCGCAGGGCATACTATATAATGATGTATATCGCATATATATGCTAAGATACGATAAAAACAAACCAAACCAAACCAAACCAAACCAAAACAAAACAAAAAAAACAACAACAAAAAAAAAACAAAAAAAAAAAAGACACGACAAGACAAGGCAATATAACCAAGGTCCGATATCCTCATTGACTTTATATCCACTGTGTCTAGGGGCTCGGCATAGGAAGACGCTGTCCTATCTTCTCCTTTCGCCGTTTTAGCCTTCCTCATCCAAGTCAGGTACCCATTTACCTCTAAAGATAAGATAGGATGAGATGATATAAGATGAGGTGGGATTAGATAAGGAGTGATTATTCATTTAAAACATTGTGACTCACATATAGCATAATAAACATATTCCAAAGACTCGAACCACGGCTTGCACACTGCATGTCAGTGACAAAACCAAACCAAAAACAGCAAACACCTGTATGCAATCGAAAACCAGTGCAGCTGCAAACTACATCAACAACAAACAAATGCGATTACAAGTTACAGCATCAACACTCCGCGAAGAAATAGACTCGGGAAGTACTATTGATAGTACATGCAGTGATCAGGTTCTCGGACCTAAACAGATTACCAAACCAAGCCAACAGCCGCACACGCTCATTCGTAATAGCGAAACTTAGTGATAGCCCCACTAAAGCCTCAGCGAACGTACGCTAAGACGATGCACTAATAACCTTGATTAAGAGGGCTAAAGAGAGGCCTGACAAACTTATTATGTCCGTGGAATCGATAGTTGGTCTTGAAAGTAACGTTATAGTTTCCTGACCAGTCATCTGCGCACCCACAGAGCCCAACCCACCCACCCCCAGGATAACTAGATGGTCCTCGTCGATCCCGACGGACGAACCACATAGTTTGCTTCGTAT
>NC_134876.1:10680098-10685098 GCF_041734735.1 Babylonia areolata | reverse complement strand
GAGCCTTCCGCTTGCAATATTTTGATGATAGTAACTGGGGTGAAACGCTGTTAACATCGTCCCTTTCGCCGTTCGTATAGAGAGAGTTAAAGTAACTGGTTTCACTGGATATTATTGAATAAAGTGTGCATTACCAGATTTGAACGTCAGTTTTGACAGGACTCTCTGAAATAGTGTCGTTTGCAGTTGGACTACATTGATATTTTTGCGTACCATATTGCACAGTTACTGAGCACTGACAAAAGGGTATGTGGAGATACACTCGGTACTTTAAACCGGAAGTACTGCCACGGCTGGAGGATGTTTCATAGTTCCGAGGAAATGCACTTTGTCCTTTGTTGTCCAGCTTTGAGGAACATTCGAGAATCATTTATTAAGCCTAAATATTATAGACAACCAAATATGTTTAAATTGAACTTGTTAATGTCCTCAACATCCTGTGAAATTGTTAGAAACCTTGCTTTGTATTTATATAAAGCTTTCAAAGTCCGTGAAATTATTACGACATGAAAACACTGTTTTGTTGCCAGGCTAGTTTTCATTTGAACTTATGTTATATCAAGTTTTCTATGTATGTTGTATTATGTGAAATGTTTTTGTTTTTGTTTTTCTTTGTTTTTCATTGTTGTCTGTTCATATACCCCTTCATTAGGGGCCTTGGCCTATATGAATAAATCATCTTGAATCTTGAATCTTGAGGGCATGGGTCCAAGACTCCGTCCCCTTCTTTAAGGGACTGTTCTGGAGGATCAGTATGCTGATGGCTTGCACTGGGACCGCTTTGAACCCCAAAGCAAAGTTGATAAACCACCCAGGTCTGTTCATTGAAGGACTAACGAGGCTTCATTAAGGAATGGTCTAGTGGGGTCTAGCCTGCATGTAGCAATGAATGTTTGTTGTGTGAGTAAAAAAAAAAAAAAAAATCAATAGGCATCCAAAGTGTACATGGTCACTTTTCAGTGGTATTTCTGATACATAATCCAATGAAGGAAATTCTAGCAATACAGTGAAATATATCACACAACACTTTTTGGTGTGTGCGTGTGTGTGTGTGTGTGTGTGTGTGTGTGTGTGTGTGTGTGTGTGTGTGTGTGTGTGTGTGTGTGTGTGTGTGTGTGTGTGTGTGTGTGTGTGTGTGTGAGAGAGAGAGAGAGAGAGAGAGAGAGAGAGAGAGTTTCCAAATGACAAGTCAGCAATGCGCCCTTCGATCAAATGGGTGTTACAAATGCCACTGAGCATACCTCGATCAACACGCGCTCACTCACACCATGTCACTGCCATCTGTCTCCATCAAACACACACACACACACACACACACACACACACACACACACACACACACACACCACACACACACACACACACACACACACACACACACACACACACACACACACACACACACACACACACACACTGAATTGAATGTATTATATCAGGTGATGCGTTATGACTCTTTTCACTAGTTTACATTGTTTGCACAATGTACTTCTCTAGATCTTGTCATTGTGACACAAAGGAATATTCACTGCACGATATTGACTGTAATATATTCAAAACGTTATTGAATTTATTTCATTGCATTCACTTTATGTTATTTCACCTTAATCAACCTTATTTACTAGATTTAATCTTGTCTTATAATTGGTATGAATCATTTTATTTTCGTCAGTTCATGTTACATTTTTCATATTGCTTCATTTCATTTCATTTGTTACTGCCATTTGATTTCATTGATTCCATTTTATTCTCTCTCTTTTTTTTAGAGTTCATTTTATTTATAAACTGAATATTCATTTGATCTAATTGTATTTTTTTTTTCTATTGAATTTAAATCCATCTGGTTTTATTTCATAACTCCACTGTACTTTTCTCTCCGCTTGATTCGACCACCCACCCACGCAGTTAATGCTGACTCGCTGCCCCACACACTCAGACGTTGTTAGGTCCGCGAAAGCGATTTCCTGAAAATCAGCTACTGGACACGTCGCTTCCTTAATGTCTCCTTGATGGAGACGTCATGTCTCCAAATGGTAAAGAGAGATGAAGGAGAGATTGAGATTGGGGGCGGGAGATGGACAGGGTGGGTACGTCAGCCAGTCATGTCCTGATCGAAGGGGGGATGCTGGGGGTGGGGGGGGGGGGTCAACGTGCCCGAGACAAGAGCCTGTAACGACAGGTGCCCGATAAATGGGTCTTTTGGGAGTGAGAGGTTAGGGAGGATGGGAGGTAGTGGCAGTGGTGGTGATTGGGGGCGAAGGGGGGCGGCGGGGGGGTGGGTGGAGGGGTGGGGGGGGAGCTGATGGGGTTTGGGGGAAGCGAATGGGGAGGGGTGGAGGTTGGAAGGAGGAGTGGGGGGCAACGTATATTTGTCACTCTCTGTCTCAGGGGACAAGCCAGTGGGCTGGAAATTCAATTTGGCTTCGTGAGAGACAACGGGTGGACCCCGTCAGAACTGATGGCCCGATTGGACACTGTGCGTGTGTGTGTGTGTGTGTGTGTGTGTGTGTGTGTGTGTGTGTGTGTGTGTGTGTGTGTGTGCGTGCGTGTGTGTGTGTGTGTGTGTGTGTGGGGGGGGGTCTGCCTATCTGTTTGTTTGTGTCTCTGCTTGTACCGTTACTGTTCTTGTAATTACTCTCTGTCTCTGTCTCTGTCTCTCTGTCTCTCTGTCTGTCTCTCACTCTGTTGAATCTTTATCGAAACCCAAATACTGTCCTGCAAACTTAACAAAAAAACAACAAACAAACAAAAAAACCTGGAGGGAAATCACGGCTGAAGCATCTTTCTAGGAAAACGGATAGTGATAAAGATAAGAAAATAGTTACGCTTTGCAAGGGATCGGATATGATATCAAGATATAAAGATAAGAAGATAGTTACGCTTTGCAAGGGATCGGATATGATATCAAGATATATACGGCCAACTCTTCGGGAAGTATATTGGAAACATTATACACGCAGTTGCCGTTTGTAACCGATCGTGAAAGCTGTATCAGCTGTTTGTAAGGTTCGATGGAAACACTTCAGAAACTCATATACACTTTCGATCTAGTTGTACAAACCGAAATCTATCTCTCTCTCTCTCTCTCTCTCTCTCTCTCTCTCTGTCTCTCTCTCTCTCTCTCTGTCTCTCTCTCTCTGCAAGGACTGTACAGTCAATGACAGTAAAGACAGTAAAACATCAAAGCGTCAAAGCGTCTCTCTCTCTCTCTCTCTCTCTCTCTCTATATATATATATATATATTATCTATACATATAAGAGAAAGAGATGTGGGGATGTGTATGTGAATGTGCATATGTGTTCTAGAGGGTGTGGGTGGGTAAGCTGTTGTCAGTGTGTGAATGGGTGTGTTGGTTATCTTTACATCAAAACGTGTGGCACCCCAAGTCCAAAATGGGACAAGAATACATATAACAGCCTCTTGTAAGACTAGTCAGTTTACAAGTAAGCGGTGGAATAATCAATCATAATAGGTATAGCAAATACATCTTGTGACATTCTCGTTTTGTGAAGATATCAAGTTTCATCCTCGAATATCACACGTGACAACAGAATTAAGTTAGAAATAAGTGCATCAAAGCTGTTGATATTGAAACTCTCTCTCTCTCTCTCTCTCTCTCTCTCTCTCTCTCTCTCTCTCTCCCCATATCCCCCATCTCTCCCCCCCCCCCACTCTTTATCTCACTACCTCAGCCATACTGCCCGCGTGCTAAGATATCAAACCTATCACTGGTCAGATACACAAAGAAAAAGAAAGCAAACCTGTAAAGAAAAAAAAAAAGATTAACCAATGAAAGACTAACGAACGGAATATAAACGTAGCAAAGCAGAATAACACAAAACACTAAAATTAATAAATAAATAAGTAAATGAATAAATGAACAAATAAATAAATAACGAATACAAAGCAAACAAACAAACGAAAAATGTTACGTCATATCATTCGTCACGATACCATTCGGAATATCTCCCTTTCAGTTGAACACAAACGGCAGCAAAAACAAATCAGACTCAGAACCAATCAGACAAAAACTCCAACACAACCCCCACCCCCCCTTCCCCCACACAACACACACACACACACACACACACACACACACACACACACACACACACACACGCACGCACAAAGCGGAAAAGTCCACAAATTCAGCATCAGAGCCAGCCACACATAAGACCACCCCGGGATTTACTGGGTACGCACACAACAGGATTAAACTGTCTGTGTACCGAAATGGAACAGGAAGAACAATAGGCAAGGTCATCAGTTGCTGGGAAAAGCTTTACCGGAACAACGTATCTCCTAATGGAGCTTGACTTTTGTTTTCTATTTCTTTTATTTCTGGCGTGTGGTGGTGACATATGATGAAGCCACCTCCTCCCCCTTGAGATTTTACCACAATCAAAAATGATATTTGAGGTAGGTTGGGCAATATAACGCACACGCACGCACATAATACGCACATACACTCACACACACACACACACACACACACACACACACACACACACACACACACACACACACACACACACACACACACACACACACACACACACACACACACATAGAGACGCACGATCATACACACACAAGTTTCAAGTTTTAATTATCCTTTCACTCCTATTGAAGTATGGAGGATTACTGCAAAATAATATTTCTGTGCCCAGAACAAACATTTCCAAATACACAACAATGTCACATAAAAGTTGAGAAAACACAAATGTCTTTTAACTCCAAAAGTATAGCTAGGCAACATTTGCAAATCTAATCATCGTACTTACAGCTAAAATGACTTTTTTGCCTCCTTTGAGCATATTACAAAAATCAGAAACCGATTTTGGAGACAAATATTTTTTTAGGAACATATCTATTTCGTAGCTGATCAAAATTGGGACATTCCATTATAAAATGAAACTCATCACCAGTCACAGACATGTTACAAACCTTACAAAGCCGTAACTCTCGTGGTATGCCTTTGTGTCTCCCTGTTTCTATT
>NC_134876.1:10670098-10672598 GCF_041734735.1 Babylonia areolata | reverse complement strand
CCCCCCCCCCCCCCCCCACACACACACACACTCCGCCCCCTCCTGTGTCGAGTTCACACTCAGTCCCGATAGATGTCGCCGGAACCGACGACCCGATGTGACGGCCATTTTCAGTTCCAAACTTGGGAGCCAAGGTGTCCGTCCACACAACCCCCCCCCACCCCCCCTCAGTCCCCACCCCCCCTCACCCTCCCGCTCCCCCCGCCCTGCCTGACCCTTTAGGTAAAGCGAAGTCTAGAGGTGGTGGTGGTAGTGGTGGTGGTGGTGGTAAGCATTTCTTTTTTTTCGTTCTCCTTTCACAGAGTTGCATCTCTCTGTCTCTCTGTGTCTCTGTCTCTGTCTCTTTCTCTCTGTCTCTGTCTGTCTCTCTGTATCTCTGTCTCTGTCTCTCTTTCTCTCTGTTTTCTGTCTCTCTCTCTGTGTTTCTCTCTCAGCCATTACTTTGAATGGATGGTCGAACTGCACTTTGTTGCACAGATTGATTGATTTCGTTTTGGTTTTGGTTTTCATCAATATTATTACTATTGATGCATGTTGTTATTTGTATTATGAACCCCCATGTCATTATGGCTGTAAAGCTATTGACATTAAAGTGTTCAGTGTTCAGTGTTCAGTGTTCTCTCAGTGTTTATCTCTCTCTGTCTCACTGTCTCTGTCTCACTGTCTCTGTCTCTGTCTGTCTGTCTCTCTCTCTCGCTTTGTCTTTGACCGATTCTGTCGATCCTTCTCCGTAATTGTCTCTCTTCCTTCTATCCATGTCCTCTCTGTCTCTGTCTCTGGCCTTTCTCTCTGTCACCCCATCTCTGTCTGTCTGTCTGTACGTCTGTCTGTCTTTCTTTTCCCCTCTCTGTCTCTGTCTGTCTGTCTGTCTGTCTGTCTGTCTCTCTGATTCTTTCACTCAGTGGGGCCCCCTTTGTTTATGGGCCGGTGGCCTTCACAATTACACCTGCGTCAGTGTCAGTGTCAGTGTCACTCAGTAGGGCTTGTGAAATAAGATAAGATAAGATAAGATAAGATAAGAATAACTTTATTATCTCCAACTGGAGAAATTTGGTCAGGTGCATTATCACAACATAGACAAGTAAACAACATGGGGACCATAACTGTAAAAGCCAACAACAGCCCCTACAAATATTACGAAGATACAAATGTAAAAAAAAATTTAACATACATCGTTTCATACATACATCCACACACTGCAGGTGATAACTAGTAATCTTAATGTAAAAACAGAAAGAATTAAGAAACATTATTTGAATATATATATATATATATATATATATATATATATATATATATATATATATATATATATATATATATATATATATATATAATCAGACAAGCACTTGACACACACAGACGGAACATAAGGATATAAAACCAATAAGCATACTAAAAAAAAAAAAAAAAAAAAAAAAAAAAAAAATATATATATATATATATATATATATATATATATATATATATATATATATATATATATATAAACACACAAACAACGAGGACGGACATTAAAGAGCAACAGCGGCAAAACTTCCTTTATTCCAAGAATAGTCAGACCGCCGTGCCAATATCCACAGATCAACGTTGTTTCCTTGGATCGCAAAAAAAGAAGAAAATAATTTGTTTTTATTCAAACTGTAAGAAATATCACTGCTGTTATTCTCTGCACATTTTTCTTCTACAATAAGAATTAGTCTTCGGATGCAAAATAAGAAATGGTTGAGCTTGATAAGAACGGAAGGTTTCAAAATGAGAATAGATATCTTCTGTATTTTAGGTTGTTAGACAGATACCAAGCATTGGTTTGGATTCGTACGTATAACAAATGATGCAGAATCAGTTTATCGGGGGCCATCTATGATGATTATTATGGCACACACTGCGCGTTCGCGCGCGCGTTGTGTGTGTGTGTGTGTGTGTGTGTGTGTGTGTGTGTGTGTGTATGTGCTCGTTTGTCTTTTTGTCAGTGGAAAGGAAACTCAGTTGTTGTCATTTTTAGTGGAATAAGCCCAGTCTTTTTTTTTTGTCTTTTTTCTTTAGTAATAAACGGTCATTTCTTCAAATTTAGAAATACGAAAAGCAAAAGCAAAGCACAACGAAAAACAAGAACGAGCATAAATGACCTGGTTAATCAGTACAAACGCACCAACAATATCAGCTGTGTCCACCCATCATGGATATTTGTATAGTATTAGTTGTCTAGTTTCATCACTGATTCCAGACCTCGTGCCAATCCACATGACAGGTAAGATCAATCATAACCCTCAGCAAAAAACTAACACGCATTGCTTATCATTCATTCATTTTCCTCGGACTTTCTCCTTCTCTCGTTTCCTAGTTCTATGACGGCGGTGATCTACTCCTTCCTATTATTGTTCGTTCGTCTCTCAGCCTGACCCCTACCCCCCCTCCCTCATTTTTTTTTCTTTTACATCCTTTTTGGTTTGACGTAACTCATACCATCAGCCGTCTTAGTTCCATGCCAAATAAGACT
>NC_134876.1:10662598-10665098 GCF_041734735.1 Babylonia areolata | reverse complement strand
TGAGGAGAAGAAGGGGGCCATGAAGACGACGACAACGACGACGACGACGACGATGATGATGATGCTGATACGCTGTTGTTGTTTTTTTATGATGCCATTTGAAATATCACTTCCAGAGCATCAAGTGACGTTGACGGAAAGACTTTCTCATTCAATTTGTCTTTTTTTTTCTCCTTTACTTTTAAAAGAGCACAGCACAGGAGTAAAAAGACAAAACGTCAACTAACATTTCGAGACAGAAAGAAAAGAAGAATAAGTTTTCTTCATGAGTCTTCTTCTTCTTCTTCTTTGCGTTCGACAGCTACGCAGTCAGGGTCGAAATCCGAGGGATGCCACAAACTCGGACGTCCGGTGAAGATCGGCTGCTGTCCCCCAGAGCTTGGTGTTGAGGTCAGCACCCCCAGGCCAGGACTGCTGCCGCATCTTCTCATACATGGGGCAGTCTTGGAGAATATGGGATGGGGTCTGGTCAGCCTGGCCGCAATTACATAGGGATGTGGCTGCCACTCCAATCCTCTTCAGGTGTGCTCGGAGGCCGCAGTGTCCTGTGCGAAGGCGGTAGATGGTAGTCTGGTGTCTTCTCTCCAGTGTCCTGATGGGATCTTGGTGTGCCTGGTAGCCTCCGTTCAGGGTGACCCAGCCTCTTCGGAATCTGTTCTTCATGAGTCAATGTTCCCGATTTGAAAATTTTCGAATGCCAGTATATCAGTTTCAGTAGCTCAAGGAGGCGTCACTGCGTTCGGACAAATCCATATACGCTACACCACATCTGCCAAGCAGATGCCTGACCAGCAGCGTAACTACCAGTATATCAGGTAAGAACTAATGGGTCCTGTCACTTCTTCTTCTTCTGCGTTCGTGGACTGCAACTCCCACGTTCACTCGCATATACGCGAGTAGGTCTTTTCGTGTATGACTGTTTTTACTCCGCCATGTAGGCAGCCATACTCCGCTTTCGGGGGTGTGCATGCCGGGTATGTTCTTGTTTCCATAACCCACCGAACACCGACATGGATTACGGGATCTTTAACGTGCCTATTTGATCTTCTGCTTGCGTATACACACGAAGGGGGTTCAGGCACTAGCAGGTCTGCACATATGTTGACCTGGGAGATCGTAAAAATCTCCACCCTTTACCCACCAGGCGCCGTCACCGTGATTGGAACCCGGGACCCTCAGATTGAAAGTCCAACGCTTTAACCATTCGGCTGTTGCGCCCGTCGTATTTTTGTCACGTCACTTTTGACAGTTTGCACTCACCGTAATTTACTTTGAGCGCAACAGTACTAGAGACGTTTGGCCATTGGGAGTGAAAGTTTTTTTGTTTTTTTTTTTGGTCAACTGTGAAGGTAAACCATGGTTAAGCCAATAAACTGTGGGAGCTTTTGTGGGCCAAGTTGTGTACACAGTGTAGAAGAGTGAAAGGTGAAGTAGGAGTAATGATTCTAGAATTTCCCTTCCAGTCAGCAGTACAAACTTGATCAGGGCTGTTGTGGAGTGTCTGGACCTTCAAGGGTGTGTGTGTGTGTGTGGGGGGGGGGGGGGGGGGGGGGGGGGGGGGGGGGGGGGGGGGGGGGGGGGCGGGGGGGGGGGGAGTCCCACGGTTCTTGTTTTCTTGTTTTGTTTTTGTTTTTGTTTTGTTTATTTGATGATAATACGTTTTTTAAGCCTGAGAATCTGCGAGTGTTTTAAGAGGAGCTATAGCGAATGAATATGTGAGTCATACACGAAAATTATAACATAAACGGGAAAAAACGCGAATGTGATAACAAGGACACTGGGATTAAACTTAAATGCATGAAACAATGTGGAGGGATGATGTCACGGCAGTTAGCAACACTTCCATTCGTCCCCCTGTGCCCTTCCACTCTAATACACTAAACCGTCCCGAACCACAGTCATTGGCTTTTTTAATTTTTTTTTTAAGTCTTAACTATGTAGGATCTGGTGGGCCGTAGATGTGTACATCGTGTGAAGTGAAGGCGAAGTGGAAGGAATGACAGTGGAAGCTGTCCCATCCAGATCTAACAGAGCTAACTAGATCAGGGCTATTATAGAGTGTTTGAACCGTCAATGGAGTTTCTGCCTCACTTTAACAGTAAACGTTTTGGAAGACAACAGTGATTATTGTTATTTTTTTGTTTTTTTTGTTTTGTAGCCTGAGAATATACGAGAGTACCCGGAGGACTAATGTAAAGCGGATTCTTTGGTGAGTGACAAGAGAGAGAGAGAGAGAGAGAGAGAGAGAGAGAGAGAGAGAGAGAGAGAGAGAGAGAGAGAGAGAGAGACAGAGACAGAGAGATGGAGATGGAGAGAGAGAGAGAGAGAGAGAGACAGAGAGACAGAGAGAGACAGAGAGATGGAGATGGAGATGGAGAGAGAGAGAGAGAGACAGAGACAGAGACAGAGAGATGGAGAGAGAGAGAGAGAGAGAGAGAGAGAGAGAGAGAGAGACAGAGACAGAGACAGAGACAGAGACAGAGAGATGGAGATGGAGAGA
>NC_134876.1:10642598-10650098 GCF_041734735.1 Babylonia areolata | reverse complement strand
TCAGGAAAGCCAAGAGCACTGAGCTCGCCTTCTTTGTGTGCTGCGGTGAAGGTTAGGATGGGGACTGGAGAACGGGGATTAAAAGAAAGAGAGTGTGTGCGTGCGTGTGTGTGTGTGTGTGTGTGTGTGTGTGTGTGTGTGTGTGTGTGTGTGTGTGTGTGTGTGTGTGTGTGTGTGTAAGGGGGTGGGGTGGGGGTGGGTCGTCGGGGGGGGAGGGGGGTGATGGTTGGGAGGGAGGTGGTTTTTGGGGGTTTTTTTTTTGGTAAGGAGGCCGCCACGTGCTGATTGGCTTATTGGTTCATTGATTGATTATACCTTTTTTTTCTTTTCTTTTGTTATGATGTACAAGCAGAAGAGCAACGCAATAATTATGAGACGCAAGCGAATTGGCAATGTGACGCACAACAACAAGCTATAAACACAAAAATTCAAGTAGAGTATAATCGTGTGTGGCATGTTTCCTTAGCAGATTAATAGCCTTCTCATGAATCTGTGTTATACCTACTGCTGAATTGTTGAAACAACAACAGCAAAAATATTATTAAAAAAAAAACCAACATAAAACAACAACTCCCCAACCACTACCAAAATGATATCTGTGAAAAGTTTCAGTTTCAGTTTCAGTAGCTCAAGGAGGCGTCACTGCGTTCAGACAAAACCATATACGCTACACCACATCTGCCAAGCAGATGCCTGACCAGCAGCGTAACCCAACGCGCTTAGTCAGGCCTTGAGGGAAAAAAAAAGAAAAAAAAAAAAAAAAAGGTGAATAAATAATAGATAAGCTTACACAAATAAATAAATAAATAAATAAATAATAACTATCATAATAATAGTAATAATAAAAATTAATAACAATAATAAATAAAAAAAAAGATAAATAAAAATAAAAAAAAAATAAAAAAATAAATAAGATAACAATGATGATAAATAAGCAAATAGAATCTGTGAAAAACAAACAAACAAATAAACACACACAAAAAAAAAAATCATGTTTTTGACGAAATACGTGTAGGCATAGGGACAAACAGTCTGGTTTGTTGTAATTCCACACAGAAGATTAGTTGGTCTGCCTGCATCGGCCGGAGATCAGTCTCTTCACGGACTGATCGATACCATTGAGCTTCGTGCACTCGCGATGACATACTTGTATGTGTGTGCCTGAAAATGATACTACTACTACTACTGCTGCTGCTGCTGCTGCTACTACTACTACTACTACTACTACTAAAATGATTTTTTTTTTAAAGAATTAAAAAGAAATAATAATAATAATGATGATGATGATGATGATAATCTGATAATAATAATAATAATAAGAAGAAGAAGAAGAAGAAGAAGAAGAAGAAGAAGAAGAAGAAGAAGAAAATAATAACAGAAATAAATAAATAAATAATAATGAGAAGCAGAGGAAGAAGAATGATGATGATGATGATGATACTACTACTACTACTACTACTACTACTACTACTACTACTACTACTACTGATGATGATGATGATGATGATGATGATGATCATCATCATCATCATAATGATGATGATGATGATGATGATGATGATGATGATGATGATGATGATGATGATGATGATATTTTCACGGTTACAAGCCTTGAACTAGATTCATTGCCAGCCCAATGGATATACCAATACTTAGTAGTTTTGTTGTTGTTTTTGTGTGTGTGTGTTTGTGGTTTATTATTGTTGTTGTTGTTGTTGTTGTTGTTGTTGTTGTTGCCGTCGTTGTTGTTAACGTCGTCGTCGTATAACTGCACAAACCAGACCACCATCGTGGTCGCCATCACCATGCGTGTGGCATTTGCACGAGGCACGAGAAAGCTCAATACTTCAGCAGAATCCATCAGCTTCACGCGGATCGAATTGATTAAGAAATCCTGGAACAGAGAGAGAGGGAGAGAGAGAGAGAGAGAGAGAGAGAGAGAGAGAGAGAGAGAGAGAGAGAGAGAGAGAGAGAGAGAGAGAGAGAGAGAGACATACATACATACAGACAGACATACATACAGACAGACACACAGGCAGACAGAGACAGGGAGAGAGATAGAGAGAAAGGGATAGAAATAGAGAGAATGAGACAGACAGACAGACAGAGAAAGAAACAGAGATGGAAACACAGAGAGAGAGAGAGAGAGAGAGAGAGAGAGAGAGAGAGAGAGAGAGAGAGAGAGAGAGAGGCGGCAGAGAAAGGATTCGGGTGGCAAGGAGGCAAGTGGTTGGTAGGGAAGGAAAGACGAATAGGAGGAAGAAGACGAAGAAAAAAAAACATACCAAAAACATTTCATCACCCCGAATTGTTTTCAAGGCGTTATATGAGGGAAAGTTTTTTTTTGTTTTTTTTTTTTTTTTCTTTTCTTCTTTTAAGCGGCCTATGAAGAAAAGCTTTCGCAAGCCTGGTTCCCAAGATAATGAGTGCGGTAACTGTAGGAAACAAGACACACAAAAAAGACAATTAATTAACAAGAATGTTCATTGAAAACTATACCTTTTTTTATAAACAAATCTTTGTAATTATCACGAGTATATGAATTTAGTGAACTCTGAAAACATGAATTCTTTAACAGGTATAATCATTCATTACGAGAGCAACACTTCGCAACTCCAATTACACACACACACACACACACACACACACACACACACACACACACACACACACACACACACACACACACACTCACTCTCTCTCTCTCTCTCTCTATCTATCTATCTATCTCCCTTTCTCTCCCTCTCTCGATATCTTTTTCGCTTACCCACTTTTCCTGTCCTTATAAATCTCTCGCTGCATGTAGCACCTTCTGCTCTCTCTCTCTCTCTCTCTCTCTCTCTCTCTCTCTCTCTTCCCCTTGTTGGCCTGTTTCTTGTCTTCCATTGCCATTTTTTTCTGCAGAAGGGCAGTCAGTGTGAGGGGTGAGAGAGAGAAAGACAAGTGCTACTACCCCACTGGGTCACTGGGACATCCTGGTTTTCAAAAGGCCTTCATTAAGGAGCGACACAATGGGACACTCTAGAATTTCTTCTTCACCACCTCTCCTTTTATGGTGATTGTTGTGGGACTCTCTCTCTCTCTCTCTCTCTCTCTCTCTCTCACACACACACACACACACACACATACATACACGCACACCCGCACACACACATACATCCTCTCTCTCCCTCTCTCTCTCTCTCTATGTCTCTGTCTCTGTGCTTCTCTCTCCTTTACACAAACACGTGCATACATTCATATACCATCTCTCTCTCTCTCTCTCTCTCTCTCTCTCTCTCTCTCTCTCTCTCTCTCACACACACACTCTCTCTCTCTCTCTCTCTCTCTCTCTCTCTCTCTCTCTCTCTCTCTCCCTCTCTTCCCCTTGTTGGCCTGTTTCTTGTCTTCCATTGCCATTTTTTTTCTTTTCTGCAGAAGGGCAGGCAGTGTAAGGAATGTGAGAGAGAGAAAGACAAGTGCTGCTACCCCACTGGGTCACTGGGACATCCTGGTTTTCAAAAGGCCTTCATTAAGGAGCGACACAATGGGACACTCTGGAATTTCTTCTTCACCACCTCTCCTTTTATGGTGATTGTTGTGGGACTCTCTCTCTCTCTCACACACACACACACACACACACACACATACATGCACGCACACCCGCACACACACATACATCCTCTCTCTCCCTCTCTCTCTCTCTCTATGTCTCTGTCTCTGTGCTTCTCTCTCCTTTACACAAACACGTGCATACATTCATATACCATCTCTCTCTCTCTCTCTCTCTATCACACACACACACACACACACACACACACACTCTCTCTCTCTCTCTCTCTCTCTCTCTCTCTCTCTCTCTCTCTCTCTCTCCCTCTCTTCCCCTTGTTGGCCTGTTTCTTGTCTTCCATTGCCATTTTTTTTTCTGCAGAAGGGCAGGCAGTGTAAGGAATGTGAGAGAGAGAAAGACAAGTGCTACTACCCCACTGGGTCACTGGGGCATCCTGGTTTTCAAAAGGCCTTCATTAAGGAGCGACACAATGGGACACTCTAGAATTTCTTCTTCACCCCTCTTCACCTCCTCTCCTTTTATGGTGATTGTTGTGGGACTCTCTCTCTCTCTCTCTTTCTCTCACATACACACACACATACACACACACGAACACACACATACACACACACACACACACACACACACACACACACACACACATACACGCACACCCGCACACACACATACATCATCTCTCTCCCTCACTCTCTCTCTTTCTCTCTTTCTCTGTGCTTCTCTCTCCTTTACAAAAACAAACACGTGCATACGTATTCGCGCGTGTACACTTTCAAGCACACACACACACACACACACACACACACACACACACACACACTCTCTCTCTCTCTCTCACACTCTCTCTCTCTCTCTCTCTCTCTCTCTCTCTCTCTCTCTCTCTCTCTCTCTCTCCCTCTCTTCCCCTTGTTGGCCTGTTTTTTTGCCTTCCATTGCCATATTTTCTGCAGAAGGGCAGGCAGTGTAAGGAATGTGAGAGAGAGAAAGACAAGTGCTGCTACCCCACTGGGTCACTGGGACATCCTGGTTTTCAAAAGACCTTCATTAAGGAGCGACACAATGGGACACTCTAGAATTTCTTCTTCACCCCTCTTCACCTCCTCTCCTTTTATGGTGATTGTTGTGGGACTCTCTCTCTCTCTCTCTCTCTCTCTCTCTCTCTCTCTCTCTCTCAATCTCTCTCTCTCTCTCTCTCTCTCTCTCTCTCTCACAGACACACAGCTCTCACAGACACACAGCTCTCACAGACACACACAGCCTCTCTCTTTCTCTCTCTCTCTCTCTCACACACACACACACACACACACACACACACACACACACACACACACACACAGACTCTCTCTCTGTCTCTCTCTGTGTCTCTCTCTCTCTCTCTGTGCTTCTCTCTCCTTTACACAAACACGTGCCTACGTATGCGCGCGTGTACACTTTCACGCGCACACACAAAAGCCCTCACACACACACACACACACACACACACACACACACACACACACACACACACACACACACACACACACACACACTCTCTCTCTCTCTCTCTCTCTCTCTCCCCTCTCTCTCTCTCTCTCCCTCTCTTCCCCTTGTTGGCCTGTTTCTTGTCTTCCATTGCCATTTTTTTTTCTTTTCTGCAGAAGGGCAGGCAGTGTAAGGAATGTGAGAGAGAGAGAGAAAGACAAGTGCTGCTACCCCACTGGGTCACTGGGACATCCTGGTTTTCAAAAGACCTTCATTAAGGAGCGACACAATGGGACACTCTGGAATTTCCTCTTCAGCACCTCTTCACCTCCTCTCCTTTTATGGTGATTGTTGTGGGACTCTCTCTCTCTCCCTCTCTCAATCTCTCTCTCTCTCTCTCTCTCTCTCTCTCTCTCTCTCTCCCTCTCTGTCTCACACATACACACACACACGAACACAGACACACTCACTCATTTTCTCTCCTCTGAATGGTTCTGTTTACACTATTCGTAATTTATATATTTATATATTTAATGCCCTGAAGATACGACAGGAATTCTGTGACAACAATGATGAAAGTTAGAATTAATTTACTATGCACAAGAAGCACTTTTGTTCTACAGGTTTAAGTTAGTGCGTATTTTACATTTTGTTGTCGCTGCGTGATCACCATATTGTGTACTTTTGACCTCTTTCTAGGAGCCGGAGGCCTGGAGATTAAAGTTTTGTTCTTGTTCTTGTTCTCTCTCTCTCTCTCTCACACACACACACACACACACACACACACACACACACACACACACACACACACACACACACACACATACACGCACACCCGAACACACACATTCATCCTCCCCCCCCTCTCTCTCTCTCTCTCTCTCTCCCTCTTTCACTCAGTCTTGGTAGGGGAGAAGGCAGGAGAGAGAGAGAGAGAGAGAGAGAGAGAGAGAGAGAGAGAGAGAGAGAGAGAGAGAGAGAGAGAGAGAGAGAGAGAGAGAGAACTCAGAACTCAAAACGTTTTTATTCAAGGATTAAGATTTTAGGCATAGCCTATTCTTCCAGTCTGTCCTCGCTAATCTACATCTACATCTATTACAAATAGCACACACATAAATGAAAGGGAGAGAGAGAGAGAGAGAGAGAGAGAGAGAGAGAGAGAGAGAGAGTGAGAGAGTCTCCCTTTCCTACTGCGATACATCAAAACTAAGGGCCCTGAACAGGCCTTGCAGCGTCCCTTAATAATAATAATAATAATAATAATAATAATAATAATAATAATAATAATAATAATAATAATAATAATTAATAATAATAAATAATTATTATATCTATACAGCGCTGAATCTTCTGCAGAGACAAATAATAGTGCTTTCGCACTAGTCACTCAAACGTCCGCGCAACAAGATCCAAGGAAATAGCTTCTTCTTTTTTTTTTTTATCTCCCCCCCCCTCCCCCCCCCCCCCCCCCACACACACACACATCTCCCAAACTCTCATTATATCATGTTCCGCGCAGTCAGGTTGGGGATGATTAAAAAAAAAAAATAAAAATAATAATAAAAATAAAAATAACCACCCGCAACACTCCCTCCGCGACGGGACTTGTCCAGTTTGGGGGGAGGGGTGGAGGAAGCATGTGGGAGGTAGTTCTGACGGCGCTAATGGTCATGGACGATGATTTATAGCTGATAGCCTCCAAAGGAGAATGTGAGCCCGATGAGCTCTTCTTGCAAGATCGAAACACCCGGCCGTACCCGCCTACTATCGAACCCAGTAAGTGGTGTGTTCGTGCTTAACTTGAATGTCATGCTGGGGGTTATTTGTGTGGACATTATTATACCCTTGCAGATACTCATAGTGATTATGGAAAAACGGAAAGAAAATGTTTAATATGAAAAAAAGGGGGTGGAAGGGGGGGCGGGGGAGGGGGGGGGGGGGGGGGGGGGCAGAGGGGGCCGGCGTTGGAGGCTAAGATGTTGTTTGTTGTTGCTTCTTCTTTTTTTTGTGAAATACGTATCAGGTATTAGTGGTGTGTGTGTGTGTGTGTGTGTGTGTGTGTGTGTGTGTGTGTGTGTGTGTGTGTGTGTGTGTGTGTGTGTGTGTGTGTCTGTGTGTGTGTCTGTGTGATATGTGTCTGTGTCTGTGTCTGTCTGTGTCTGTGAATGAGTGGGTGGGGACAGTGGGGGTTGGTGCAGAGAAAAAAAAAAGTCGGATATTTTTCTGTTACTCATCACCACAGGACAACATTCATTATTACAGAAATTTAAAAAAAAAAAGAAGAAGTTATTACACCCCGCTCAAAAAACAACAACAAAAAAACCAAGCCACCCGTTGGAAGTGCTTATCCTCAGCCATGATCAGATCGATATATTTCTGGGTGTTGCAAAACGCCACGGCCTCATTATCTCCACGGTCGATAGATCAAGAACAGCTGATTATCGGCTTTACGCTCAACTGGTCTGCGCGGCCTCTCTCGATTTCAATCGGTG
>NC_134876.1:10625098-10637598 GCF_041734735.1 Babylonia areolata | reverse complement strand
AAGTTCTTTACTGCTCGATAAAAATTAAAAAGAAATCGATATTCCTTATTTCTTTCCCCTATTGCTAAACTAGCAATTATGGATGCGACAGAAAAGGTGGAAAAAAGAAAAAAAAAAAAAAAAAAAGGAGAAAAAGAAACAGAGACAAATTGAGATGGTGAGAGAATATGTATACGGCACTTACACCCCCTCCTCGCTGTCATTCTCCCACGCAAAATAAGATGACCGATGATATTTTTGCTCAAATAAAAATGGTGTTGCCAAAGTTTTCAAACCGTTCTTCTCAGCTTACAAAGGGCAGGCACAGATTAGATTGTAACAACATCGCTTTTTCTGTACCTTTCTGTTAGAGGCATGACATTTTCGCTGCTTGTTTTTTTTTATTTTTTTTTTTTTTTTTTTTTATTTCCTTCCTACTTTCTTTCTTCCTGTTTTCTTTTCTTTCTTTCTTTCTTTTCTTCTTTCTCACTTTCTTTCTCGCTTTATTTGTTTATTTCGTGTTTACTTGTTTTGGGGTTGTTTTTTTTTTCGTGCTTGTTTTGCTTCTTCCATGCTTTATCACATACATTTTGTTGCTTTCTAAATTTGTTCTTTCATTTCTAAAGAGACATTTAGAGAATGACAAAGAGAAAGACAAACATAGGAAACATAACTGGAGACATACAGGCAGCCAGAGACAAACAGTATGTGTGTGTGTGTGTGTGTGTGTGTGTGTGTGTGTGTGTGTGTGTGTGTGTGTGTGTGTGTGTGTGTGTGTGTGTGTGTGTGTGCGCGCGCAAGTGCTTGCGAGTTTGTCAGTACGCACATTGTTGCAGCTGTCATTACGAGACAACAGGAGACAGAAAGAAACGAGCAAGAGACAGATTGGCAGAGAGAGAGAGACAGAGAGAGACAGACAGACAGACAGACAGAGACAGAGGGATAAAGAGAGAGTTGGAGAAGGAGAGGTGCGGAAGTGTGGTGGCCAGAAAATAGATAGATAGATAGATAGATAGATAGATAGATAGATGAAGAAAAAGAGGGGAGGGCAGAATTAGAGACAGAGAGATAGGAATAGGCATAGAAATGTGACCAGTGTGATTCAGTTCTTGTGTTCAAGCTAAATGATAAGACAAGAAAAAGGTCAAATAAACTGAACTGAAATAAAGTGAAAAAAAAAAAAAAAAATTGAACGAAGCAAAATGAAAATTAATGAACAATCATGCGAGGTTTCACACAACGGGGGTGGAGAATCGATTCCAGATGCAGAGATCTATATATAGACAGGCCATCATCAACAGCTCTGCCAGTCAATTTGTGTAATCTGTTCGTGTGTGTTGGGAGTTGCTGAAAATGGAGATCAACGCGCGCGCGCGCACGCGGTGTGTCCGTGTGAGTGTGTTTGTGTGTGTGTGAGCGGGGACGTGTGTGTATGTGTGTGTGTGTGCGTGCGTGCGTGTGTGTGTGTGTGTGTGTGTGTGTGTGTGTGTGTGTGTGTGTGTGTGTGTGTGTGTGTGGGCGGAGGGGGGGGTGTTTGAGAAAGAGAGAGAGATGGGGGTGGGGGGGAGGGGGAACAGACAGACAGTAAAAGACAGACAGAGAGAGAAAGACAAAGACAGAGACCTTGACGGGAATGACACAAATACGGAAACAGACACACACACACACCCAGACACACTGCCAGATAATTAGACAGATAGACAGAGAGACAGACAGGCAAACGCAGGGATAAAGAAGAGGCTTGTGGTCTTAACTTCCCGGGAACTTGTAGCAATCAGAGAAATGAGGCGGTGAGTGGGTGGGGGATTGGGGGGGGGGGGGGGGGGGTGCGAAGACAGGGAAGGTGGACGGATGAGAACCTCCCCTCTCCCCCCCCCCCCCAAACTCCAAACCCCTCACCACCACTACCCTCCTCCCCCCACAGCCCTCCACGACCTCGCCTTTCATTAACACGGGCTTCCTTAAAGCAGACATCGCTACAGGCACTCACACAACCAGTCTGCCGTCGTCTTATGTACAGGCTAGGTAACAGAAAGAAAGAGAGACAGGGGGGGGGGGGGGGGGGGGGGGGGGCGGGGGGGGGGGGGGGGGAGATAGAGGCAGAAACGGAGAGAAGAAGAGACAGAGAAAGGGAGACAACAAACAGACAGACAGTCACAGAGAAAAAAGATAGGGAAAGAGGCAGATAAAAAAAAAACAACCAAAAAAACCCAAAAAAAAACAGATTGGTGGAGGAAAAAGACAGTGACAGCCAATGAGTCAGGAAGGGTCAGAGTGACACAATGTTAAAATGTGGACTGACAGAGGACAAACAGACAGACAGACAGACAGAGTCATGGGGAAAGAGAGGGGGGGAGATAGAGCCGGAGACGGACAGACAGAGATAGAGACAGAGAGAAAAAGACAGCGATGTGCACGTGCTTTTTCGTTCTGAGAGTCTTCTTCTTCTTCTTCTTCTTCTTTCCGTTACACGACCAACAAAGACTTGCCGATGACTCTGACGTGGTTCATAATGCTGGGTATTTTCGTATCTCCATAACCCACCGAACACTGACATGGGTTACAGGATCTTTAATGTGCGTATTTGATCTTCTGAGTGTGTATACACACGAAAGGGGTTCAGGCACTAGCAGGTCTGCACACTATGTTGACTTGGGAGATCAGAAAAATCTCCACCGCCACCAGGCAGACAGACAGAAACAGACTCAAAAATAGAGCGAGATTGGTAGGCCAATGTTGTTGGTAGTTAGTATCGAGAACTAACGTAAATGCTTCGCTGTGTGACTCGGTTATAATGGACTGTATTGTATTGTATTGTATTGTATTGTATTGTATTGCATTGTATTGTATTGCATTGCATGAAAATAGTGTAGTGAAGTGTAGTGTAGTGTAGCTGAGCGTAGTGTAGTGTTGTGTAGTGCAGTACATACATGGTGCACTGTCATACATCATGGCATGTTTCACTTTGTTCGCATTTCTTATATTGTACTACCTCATATAATTATTAGGGGCAGCCTCTGCAACAGCAACACACGAACACACACACACACACACACACACACACACACACACACACACACACACACACACACACACACACACACACACACACACACACACACACACCTTTCTAACTTCCCCCCTCTTCCTCCTTTCTCCACGCCCCCACCCCCACCACCTTTATCGATACACAGACATAATTACTATACACGACACTCTCTGGATTCCATCACAAGGACCCAGGAGCATTGTCTGGCTGCGTTATCGGCCTTGGCCTCGCCGAATCTCTTCTCGCCAGCGATAAAACCAACTTTCCTGTCACGCTATGACCCACTGGGTGACAGTACATACATTTATTCATGGAACAATGACCGCACTGTGCAGGGTGTTGACCACGGCGATAATTATACAACAGAGATGACGAATAACACAACGGCAGCTTTGGATCTTTTTTGTGAGTGTAGTGACCTTTTAATGACGGGAGTTTTATATTCAATTTGCTATTTAAAATATTTCAGTTCATTAATCTAATTACATATCTATTTATTTACTTCTTTTTTTATCATCTTATTCTACTTCATTTATTTTCATTTTCACTGAAAGATTTGATTAAGCGTGTCAGGTGACGCTGCTGGTCAGCCATATTTAACATTTAGTGCGTGCGTGCGTGCGTGCGTGCGTACGTGTGTGTGTGTGTGTGTGTGTGTGTGTGTGTGTGTGTGTGTGTGTGTGTGTGTGTGTGTGTGTGTGTGTGTGTGTGTGTGTGTGTGTGTGTGTGTGTGTGTGTGTGTGTGTGTGTGACTCGCTCTTTTCTCTCTCTCTTTCTCTCTCGCTCATTAACACACACACACACACACACACACACACACACACACACACACACACACACACACACACACACACACACACACGAGCCTGTCTAACGTCCACCCCCCGACCCATAACCATACACGGATTAATTAATTGCACACAATACTATCAGCAGTCCATCACAAAGGACCCAAGAGGATTAGCCAGATGCGTTAGTGGTCCTTCGCTGAATCCCCTTCTGGCCGGTGCTAAAACGAACCCTTCCTATCTCTCCATGGTCAGCCAGCCAGGTAGCTGTACATACATTTATTCATGGGACAATGGCAGCACTCTTCTTTGTATTGACCACAGCGATGTGCTAACAGGGATGCTGATGCTGAATAACGCTACGGCCAGCTTTAAGCCTCTGTAATTACATAAATTGTGTTATATATATATATATATATATATATATATATATATATATATATATATATATATATATATATATATATATTGTGTGTGTGTGTGTGTGTGTGTGTGTGTGTGTGTGTGTGTGTGTGTGTGTGTGTGTGTGTATGTGTGTGTGTGTGTTCTATATATTGACAACTACATACCTCGCAACCTCCTCCACCCTGCACACACACACACACACACACACACACACACACACACACACACACACACACACACACGCTCGCACAAACACAAACACAAACACATATACGCGTGCCACGCATACCGCTCAGACACTGAAGTTGATGGAGAAACAGAGACAGAGACAGAGAGAGAGATGACAAGAAAGAGAGTTAGAAGAAAGGGAAGGCCGAGATATCATTTGCATGGCAGTGCTCTCATCTCTGAATATCTGAAGTTATGATAAACATGATGGATCGACATCTGTGGACATAACTGATCAATCTGTTGGATATGATCGATGGGTGCAGCCATCTTCACGTACAAGGAAAACGAAATGGTCGGATTCATACAGTGACTGATCGAACACACAAATCTCTCTCTGCGTGTCTCGGATTATCTGTCTATCTGTCAGTAAGCCTGTCTGTCTGTCTGTATGTCTGTGTCTGTCTGTCTGTCTGTCTTTCCTTTTCGTTTGTTTTCTTCAGGGCCGTAGGAGATTCAGCTACAACAAACAAATATGCATGCTCAATCTATTATCCTCAGAAATTAGCAACTTATATTCATTCATTCATTCATTCATTATATACCTATTTATTCATTTATTTATTCGTGTTTTTTTCTCTCTCTCCCTCTATCTCTCTCTCTCTCCTTCTTTCGCATTTTTTCCCTATCTCTCTCATCAACAGAAAACATGAATACGATGAATAGAAAAAAAAAACAACAAAAGCATACCGCACACGCAAAACCAACATCCACACAGACATACACCAGAGAGAGAGAGAGAGAGAGAGAGAGAGAGAGAGAGAGAGAGAGAGAGAGAGAGAGAACACTGAAAACTGAACACTGAAATGTTTACTACCATTAGCTGTACAGCTATAGCGACTTGGGGATGCAAATCAGAAAAAATATGACAGTGAAAACAATGAAACAAAATCGAACAGAAAAAAGTACTTGGTGTCAAATAAACTAACTCTCAACCATCCATTTTTTTTTCAAGTTCATAAAATCTAAAATCATTATTTTTCTGTAAGCGTATTGAAGCTATTAATTATTCTTTCGAATATCACATGCTTTAGCAATAAACTTCGCCAGTGATCGTAATGTATCGTCATCATGATTAATTTTCATCACACAATGACGAACTTATTCCTTGTAATACTTGTTTTGAAAATGATGCTTTCATCACGAACATAATAAAAGTAATGAAATCTTTAAAACAAAAAAAAGTATTTCACACTCTATTTCGAACCCACACATTGGATAGAGTGTACATAGGTCAGTATAAGTCCATCCTGGATGTGCGTTTAAGCCAAGCCAGTCTTAATCTGACAGCACTTGTTCTATGCCATTTATTTACAACCCCTTGTGTATTTTTCTGGCTTGAGCATACTTTTAAAACTAAGAAACCAATTATATGTTTCATAACTTTTCCATTGAAAAAATTCAATTTTGTTTGTATGAAGATATAACTCTGTCTTTAATTTCCGAAATAAAGCCCTGACACATACACACAATCCCAAATCTATGTATAGTTAAAATCTCGTTCACAAACATACCCGGTTTTCTTTTCGACGAATAAAATTTCCTATGACTGTCTACAGATTCTTGATACTGGCAGACAAAAATTTCAACCAATATTTTATTCCTTAAGCGTACGATTTTACATATAAATAATATCTACCAGTTTCTCCGTATACTAATGTATTTGCCTTATGCATTGGAACTTGCAAAGAAAGTTTAATGGCAAATGTGTGGGTTTTTGTTTCTTTTTTTCTAAAAATCCCTGTGATAACAAAGTCCCTGAATTTCAGCACCATAAGTAAGGGTTGGCTCACACAGTCATACAGCCACACAGACACACAGACACACACACACACACACAGACACACACACACACACACACACACACACACACACACACACACACACACACACACACACACACACACAGAGAGAGAGAGAGAGAGAGAGAGAGAGAGAGAGAGATGGACAAAGACAGAAATAGATATAGACAGAGAAATAGGGAGAGTGACAGAGAGACATACTGTCAGAGAGGCGTAGACATACACATAGGAAACAGACACAGACAGACAAACGGGTAGGTAGACAGATATAAACACAGACATATACACACATATATAGACACTTTTAAAGAGATAGAAGAAAGGGGGAGAGGCGCGTGTGGTGTGGTGTGTGGAGCAGCCAACAGTGAATCAATAACGATTCTTCATCGAGGATAAAGAATAAGAGAATGCAAACAGGGAGCGACAAATATCATTATGTCAAAAGGCATTAGCAGCAGAAGAAGACGAAGAAGAAGAAGAAGAAGAAGAAGAAGAAGAAGAAGAAGAAGAAGAAGAAGAAGAAGAAGGAGCAATAAGATCCAGAACAGCCAGAACAGGAAGAACACGTACAAGAAAAAAAACAAAACAAAAAAAAAACAAGAAGAAGAACAAGAAGCGCCAAAACAAGACACATCTATACGGAGAAATGACCTATGCCTAAATAAAGGAAGTGAGGGAAAGATTAGATTTTCGTTGGGAAAAAAAAAAACAAGGACCGTAAACTTAAATAACGTTTGTTCTTTTATTTATTTTCTTTTTCCTTTCATTTACTTACTTCTTTTTAACACTGCATGTGACTTTTTTTTTCTTTTTTTTTTTCTTTTTTGTTTGTTTTTTCTCTGTATGAAGACAGTGTTGTGTCGTTTTCCTGATTTGCAGTTTAGGTGGTGCACAGTGGCAAATATTGTTGATTTCAGATGTTGGTTTTGTATGTCCGTCTGTATGTATTAAATGTTAAACTCGAATAAAATATTTATTTAAAAAAAACAAAAAAAAAACAAAAACAAAAAAACAACAAAAAAACCACTTAAATGCCCAGCACAAGATCACAATGATAATAATATAAGAAAATATGAAGCATTCCCATGCAAGTGTTCAGTGTTTTCACCGGAGATCCAAAACTCTTGTGAATCTGCGTGAAATTTGAACTGGACACAAGGCAAACCACAATATACAAACAACCAGTTGTCACATTTTGGGCTATAGTTATGTGTACTGCTATGCAGACTTGAGTTCAGGCCTGCACTCTTAATCAATGGAGACAAGAGATGACGTGAATACAAAAAGACCGGAGAAATATAGACCAATTAATTGAATACACGTGCAGATGTCGTTGTCTGGAGCAAAACTTCCAAGAAATCTGACAGAATGCTGCCTCTTTAAGCTTTTACCGCTTTTTTTGTTGTTGTTGTTGAACGGTTGAGGGGAACAGCGATCAAAATGATATTGCACACCAGAACATCTAGAGCGTAATCAGCCATCCAACAAGGTACATTGCCATACTAGCATGATAAAACAAAATGAATAAACAAGTACGAGTCCGTAGATAGCTAATTACAAAATCGTACAGTGCATGGTATCCGTAAATTCAACTTTAATGGACAAAAATCCTAGCGTCCTATTCTTTTTTTTGTGGTCTGGGAAAGAATAATACAGTTTTTTTCCCCTGAAGTTCAATATCGCTGAAAAGTATTTATGATTGTCCTTTCAGCAGTTCACATGGCTATTACAAAAATGTCAAACAAAATGTCACGAGCAAACCATATCAGCTTAAAAAAGCTTTTAGATTTTGGCGTGTTTAAGTTAGTGTAAAATTCAAATAATAAGATGCATTTAAAACTAATTTCACATAAGCTATTTACCACGACGGATATAGACATACGAATTATTGATTGGTAAAACATGAAAAGGAGGAGAAAGTGTACAGAGCATAAAAACGTGTCATCACTTACCTGCACGACCTGAAAGATAAATCGATATTATGCATACAGTATCCCCACTCCCTCTACACAGCACACACACACACACCTCCACAGCCTAAACGCCTGCCTCTAAAGAAGTATGACCTTACGTGACAATAGCTCTACATAATCTGGACAGAGAATTATTACCGAAGAGCATCACAAATATTATACATTATAGTTTTTATATATCAAATGTGTGCATTCATAACACACACCGGATTACAAACCGCTGTTCCTTTTAATTTCAAATTATCTAATTTTCATATGAATGAATTTTCGTTTTCGTCAAACAAATGAATTTTGTTTCTTCAGATTACTGAATGAACTTTGGAATTATGCTGATCAACTGAAATATGGCGGTCTTTCAATAGTTCCAGCATAGCGTGGATGTACATAAACTTGCCTTCTATATGAAGACTGAAGACAAACTACAGGGAAGCTGAAGGCTAATCGTCTTCAACCACAGTCTCTGAAACCGTTCAAGACTGCAGACTTCCTCGCTCAGTAGCTTATCAACTGGAAATACCTACAAAGACGAAATTGGCTGAACGAAGGAAAATGACATTTTTTTCCAATTACCAATTTCACGAGCACGGAAATATGTAAACAATGTCCGTGGAAGATGAAGATGGATTCAGGAGAATGACTCATTCTTTCTTGGAGCTGAAAAAGATTAAGCACTGAATTTTCATTCTCTTCTCCCGAAACATTATTATTATTTTCGTCACAACGAGTCTGGTGAAGCTTCGAAGGGAGTTGCATGAGTACAGAGAATTAGCACTCACACACAAAAAATATTTCCGCGCAATTGGCATTCTTAACCACAGTATTGAAAACATCTGCCTTGGCACCGTAATTGAAAGGGCATGGAGGTTCTAATTATTTTCTTCTATTTTTCTTACTTTTTCTCTTCTTTCTTTCTTTATTTTTTCTTCAGTAATCAGACCCTGGCAAAATGGATTATGACATTTTGCAATGTCAGAATAACCTCCCCCCTCCCACCCCCTTTGTTATCAAACAGATAGACAAACAAACAAAAGTACTAAAATGATTACATCACACAGTTGACAGAGGAGCAAAGATTTACAAAAAAGAAGAGAATCCTTTTTTAAGCAGGAACACAACATATCAGAAGTGTTGTTAGAGAGGTGGGGGGTAGACAGACACAAATATAGATAGATGAATCCGTCCAGAGTCAGATAGACAGGCAGAGACAGAGGCAGAGAGACAGATGGGATGAACACAGAAAATTTCACACACACACACACACACACACACACACACACACACACACACACACACACACACACACACACACACACACACACACACACACACACCAAAAAAACAAACACACATACAAACAGCACACACGCACACAAACACACACACACACACACACACACACACACACACACACACACACACACACAAAACACATCCAACCCTCGCCCAACCCACTCCCCCCTCCTCCCCCCCACCCAACCCCACACACAAACACACACAGAACAGCTGAATGACCCATCCCATCCTTCCCCATCTTTTACCTTTTGGAAGCACCGCCTCCCTTGGGCTTGACGCTGGGCAGCTGGAGCTTGGGCTTGGGTTCTGGTTCCTGGATGACGGGCACCACCAGCACGGGGTTGTCGTCGATGACGGTGATGTCGTCCTCCGCGCCTCGGGGCAGGCCGCTCTTCTCCAGGCTCTTCCTGTTGATGCTGATTTTTCGCTCGCCCATGGAACACGCTTCCCCCGAGGGACACGACATGCTAGACCTGGCCGGACGTCTCCTCCCACCACCACCTCCTCCTCCTCCTCCACCACCTCCTCCTCCTCCTCCTCTTCCTCCTCTCCCGCCCTCCTCTCTTGACAGCTGGTGGGGTAGAGGGGTCAGAGAACCGAAGGGCTGGTGGCCGGAGGAACCATTGAGCGGTTTCTGGTCCACGTTGTAAGGCGGAGGGGGAGCGGGTCGTCTCCAGGTCAGAGGGGGGCGGACATGCCCCGGGAGTCTGTTGGCCCGAATGGTACAGGTGGGTAGGAACTGCTTTTAAAAAAACAGGCGAATAGTGCGCAGGGTTGTCGGAACGGTTGGAAAAAAACAAAACAAACACACACCAATAAACACACAGGACAAAATTATCCACAAAGAGTTGTCATACAATATTGTGTAATCAATCGATTGGATGAGCACGGGAATATAGCGTAGTTTGTGGTCGATGCTGTCGAATCAATATTTCGCCAGAGCTGACGTATAATGACTGTTTTTATTAATTAGGATCGCTGAAGAGACAATCAGAGGAAATTATCACCGATTCGTTTTTTGGACTATCAGTCGAAAGAACAACAACTGACGCAGCAGTAGTCGGATGATGACAATATCGGAAGGGATACGCCCAGTCCCTAGTTTCCCAGCAAGCAGAGAACGATGTCATGAATGCACGACGTGACAGTCCTACAAAAAAAGTATAGTCAGCTTGAAGAATAAACAACATGAATAAAAATCACTCACTGAGATGATCGAACGGAATAAGAGGAACAGATAAGTGTGTGCAGTATGAAACAATGTTCGTGTTTGAAGGAAAATGAGTAGACGTTGATTAACCGATCGATAATGGGTTGTCGTGTTCACAGTTTGTAAACGACGAAGCACTAATTGTTGAAATAGTAATACAAATTTTAAAGCGAAGGGATTAAGCACTGACGGAAGGTGAGCTAAAACGACGTAACATTATTTTCTTAAGAATAATGCAGAAAAAAAAAACCGTCAGTAAAGAGGTCACCAACAAAGAGAATATTTCCGATTTGGTGACAGCCCATAAAAATCTAAAGGCAAAAATAAATTCACTGTCGCAATCGTATCCACTCACCCAGTGTTCATTTATTTTCAATAATATTATTTTCTCATACAAATAACTGCTTTTAGAATAATAATGAAAAAGAAAAAAAAATGTTTTAGAGGTAGGTCTCTCCCCGTAGACACTATAAAAGCTTGGCGTCTGTTGAGAAAATGGACAGGGTTCACTTTGGTAGATGTTCACGTGCACAAAGTTAGACGTGACAGAACTGCATATATCGCATCAGGTGGAGGTGAACAACTTTTTGTGCAGATACCACAAAAAGGGAGCCAACCAAAAAAAAGCTCATTCATCCAAACAGAACATTGATTGATGTTCAAAGTTTGTATTTTCACATTGGTGAACATATAAAAACTATTTTATTTCGATTCAAAACCCATATCAACTGAACACGCCCAATGTTTTGGACATTCACATTGTGACATCAGTCAACCCGATTAATGTTTTGATTTGTCTTGTTTTATGTTAACTCCAGGTTTCCCCCCACTAAAGCATGTATCAACAATAAAAAAAAAAGGGTTTTGAAAAAAAGTAGCTAAAACGCTGTCAGTTACCTAGCTTTTTCAAAACATTATTTTTCTATGTTTATGTGTATGCTGAGTTTATCGAGGATGACCCGAGTGGTTCCAGTGTGTCACAAAAAAACACGTACAGACAAAAATGATAAAACGGCGACCAGTCTTGCAGCCACACCATGGATGTCGTATATTCCAGTTGACAGAAACAGCACGGGAGTGGGAGGCCGGGGAGGGGGGGGGGGGGGAGGACAGGGGGGCAGAGGTGAGGGGGAGGAGGGGAGGGAGGGGGGTGTACGGAAGGGACACAGCAGCCAAGCAATCTTCCCCCAGCGCTACGAGGATGAAGAGCAATTCATCACTCGGGGATACCCCACGTCCAGATTCACCGCCAGACCTTGTTCCCCTTCTCCTGTTTCAGCGCCGAGCCCTGGCAGTGATGGAGCTGCCACTGCCTCTGGCTCCAGCACCGCGTCTGAATCGCACGATTGAGTCACACACACACCAAACAAACCCTTGAATGCTTCGGTCAATGCAATGGGGTGGATGGTCTGCTACTGATTTTGGAGAGTTCTTTTGAGAGGCTAAGATACGTTATTCGATACTCTGTGCAGCAGAGAGTCCGAGCTGCTTATATAGTCCACTGAGACGTCTTGTACAAATAATTGATAAAAATCTTCTGTGATCCGTTACGTTGGTTTGTTCAGTGGTTGGTTCTTGAGTTTGGGTTTAGGTTTGTTGTTTTGTTTTCGAACAAGGATATAACAAAATTATTTTCAGTTTCTTGATGCTACTTTATTTATTTATTTATTTATTTTTGTCCTTTTACAGCAAGTGTGATTCCATGTCACAAATTCAAGCGCCAGTCGGTATGAGCGAGTCCCGGTGGCTGTCATGACTGCTTTCCGGACCCGT
>NC_134876.1:10610098-10622598 GCF_041734735.1 Babylonia areolata | reverse complement strand
ATACACACACACACGCACGCGCGCGCGCGCACTCACATACAAACATTTTTTGTGCATAATCTTATCACACAAGGTTACCGTTTGAATAAAGCACTGGCCACTTCAAAGGTGAAGTTCTAAGAGAAAGCACGACAAAATGCAGGAAAATTTATTCCAAACAATACATGCATGCATATTAACAGACACAAACGTGTTCACAGACACAAACGTGTTCCTAGACACAGAGACACAGACACAGACACACACACACACCGATCATGTCGTTTGAATTAAACTTATATATACAAAGAACAGACTGAAGCGACAGAGCCCAAACCACCTCATCAAGGCTCTTGAGAGGAAACACCACCATCCTCTGTCGGCAACCAGTCAGCCAACTGAATCCATCCAAGACTATGAGGACTGGCAGGCAGACACCCCAGCCAAATGCCCTCTCGATACCCGGGCAAGAGCATACACAGATGGATCTGCTGAAGAGGCAGTGAAGAACAGAGAAAGAGGGGTGTATATGAGATTCCCTGACGGAAAAACCATCAGCAAGTCAGTGGCTATAGGCACCCTGTCCACCTACTTCCGTGCTGAGGCCTGTGCTCTGCTACTCGCAGCCAAGACTTTCAGCCAGGAAGACACACTACCCACCAACACAGTGTTCCTGACTGACTGCAAGTCTATCCTGCAGAGTGTCCAGGCGCCAGGAGGAGAGCAGATCATAAGAGACATCAGGCAAGAACTGAATCTCCTCAAACAGAGAACTGCTGTGGTGCTGCAGTGGATCCCATCCCACTGTGGCATAGGGGGCAATGAAGAGGCGGACCGCCTATCCAAAGCAGGCAGCCCACCCAGCGTCCTACAGCGAGGCAAAACCGATACTGAGAGACAGCTTCAGGAAAGCATGGCGCCAACGCCTGGGCATCGGGCCGGTAGACGAAAACGACGGCATCCCTGAGCTTGACAGAGCGGCACAGGTCACGATGTTCAGACTGCGAACGGGACACTGTCAGATCCTCTCCCATCTCTACCGTATGAAGATATGAAATACTGACCAGCGCACTTGTGGCACAGGCCCACAGACCCCTTTCCATATCCTGCAGTCCTGCTCCACCTTCGACATGCCAGGCATGGCCCAGCCCGGTGGAGCTCCAGGAGAAACTGTGGGGACCGGTGGGGTCCCTGCGACAGACCGCGGACTTCGCTGTCCTGACCGGACTGGAAATCTAGCGTGGCCAGGGAACGCGGAGAAGAAGAACTCTGTGTGTATGTTGGCCATCATCTGTTCTCGTGTGAGAACCAATCCGACTGGACAGCCTAAATGATATTCACCAAAAAAAAACATAATGAGGTGGAGCCTCTCAGCAATAAAACCGAAGCAAACCTCTTCATCGTCTTCAGAAAAATCTCATACCACCTGAAAGAGTGGGTGACGCAACAGCGTTTGACAGTTTTAATCCCTCCTCTTCTCCGAGTCAGATATTCTGCTGACACCGGTGACGTAAATGTCAGGTGGACTTAAGTCCTGCTACCTCGCTATCCGTCCTTTTCCGGACACACGCACACGCATATGCGCGCGCGCGCACACACACACACACACATACTACATTAAACTTGTCAATGAAATCGTGACATCTGCTATTGCGGTGGAAATATTTCATATACGATTATAACTTTTGAAAGTAAGTCTTTTCTAGCAAGCATTTGAAATGAATATATCATTATAAAAATGAATGCGTTGATAATTTTTTTTTCTTAAAACACTTGTATTTAAGAAAAAGAAGAAAAAAAGAAGAAAAAAATAAACAACAACAACAAAAAAAAAAAAAACAAAAAAAAACAAGGAGAAACATAATTTACGCAGCACAGTTTTCACAAAACTTATTTTGTACATATCATTGGAACGGAGTGAGAAACATAAAGTTTGGGATAATATCTAACTGGTCATAATTATAACAAAAACATAATACGGAGAATTGCTTGTTCTTTCAAAATAAGTTTACATCACAGTTTGTATTCAAAAAGGCATCTCTCTCTCTCTCTCTCTCTCTCTCTCTCTCTCTCTCTCTCTCTCTCTCTCTCTCTCTCTCTCTCTCTTCTTTCCAATATCGTTGTAATCATCATCAACATGTTCTTTTTCTTTCTTTCCTTCGTTTCTTCCTGTAAATGAATTGCACTCTGATTAGCGTCAGTAGAGAAGATTTGATGGATGGCGTGAGCCGCTTGATTTGTGTGGATGTCATTTGGCTTGTTAGAAAGGAACAGATATGATGTGGTAATCAAGAGAAAATCATCACTGCACTCAACACAGTTTTGCACATGTCATTTTATGCATGATCACACACAGAGAGACACACACACACATACGCGCACACACACACACACACACACACACACACACACACACACACACACACACACACACACACACATACACACACACGCGCGCGCGCGGATATGACTGTCAGGTAGATTGGCGAGAGAGGCAGAGAGAAAAGGGGAAGGGAAGGGACAGGAGAGAGAGAGAGAGAGAGAGAGAGAGAGAGAGAGAGAGAGAGAGAGAGAGAGAGAGAGAGAGACAGACAGAGAGAGAGACAGACAGACAGAGACAGAGACAGAGAGGAGATAGGCAATGGACAGAGGATGGAGAGATGGTTCAGATGGTTGATGGTTCAGATGATTTATTCATTCATTTTAGGCCTAGGCCCCTCATGAAGGGGAAAGTGAACAGATAATAATCATATAATTTAAGACATAAGGATCAAACCAATGCAGCTATGGATATATCAGGTTAATCAGGAACATTAAGAAGTGAGAATTTCCCTATATCTAAATGCTTTGTAGAAAAACAGAGACAAATTTCGCACAACATCATGGTCAGTACAAGACAACAATAGAACCAGTTTGAAGAGACAAGGTTGTCGATAGTTTCTGGGTTGAATAAAAGTTTCTCTGATTTCTTTCAGTACTTCACAACAAAGAACAAAATGAACTTCATCTTCTTTTGAACGTTTACACATGGACAAATCAAATCAGATTCTTTAACATTTTTTTTGTATCTATACCTATGTTCAGCCAAATCAGAAATACCCATTCTAAACCTTGTTGTGATATACTTTATATGTTTCTCAAGATTCAGAAGCAAATATGGTTTCAAAACATGCGAGACACAAAATGTTCTATATATCTCAAACCTTTCACTATTCGAGATGTGCTGATTTCATTCCTGCCACCTGCAATCTATTAGACGTTGTCGAAAAGCATTTATAAAACCTACTTCACAGCCTACACCTTGATTCAGCCACACATGCCCAAAACCATGTTTAAACAGACAGAGGCGCACATTTGATGCCCAGTTGATTTTAACCCTACTATCCAGTTCATATAACATTTGGTAAGCTTTGTATGGCAGTCTTGAATCTTCCATTTGTAATATTCTTAACCAATAGCGAATGCAACTTCCTGCAGAGTTAACAGATATTGGATATCGGTTTGTTTCACCATATACTAAATCGTTTGGTGTCCGCCTATCTACACCCAAAAATCGTTTAACTGCAAATAAATGAACAGACTCACAATGAATAACAGCCTTATGCAAACCCCATAATTGAGAACCATACTGTGCAATTGGTTGCACTTGTGCATCGAACATTTTGATAAATATCTCAAACGGATTATTATTAAAAACATACAACTTTTGCATAATACGCATTAAAGCATTTTTGGCCCTACTAGCTGGATCTTTGCAAGCAACAACGAAGCTAAGACGAGTAAAAAAAGAATTCCCAACTATTTATAAACATTCACCACAGGCATAATGGTACCGTTATAAACCCATCTTTCCCTTGCACCTAAATACCCACCCTTTCGAAAAACAATTATATTACTTTTGGACATGTTGCCCTTTAATTTAAGTGATATAGCTACCCTATGCAAATTGTTCAGTTGCATTTGTAAACCAGCAACAGTTTCTAAAAACAAAACCACATCATCAGCCAAAACAAGAATGAACAGTTCAAATGGATCATTTAAGAGTTGCTCCATGCCTTCCACTGTTAATAACCTCTAATGCTAGCTCATTTATAAAGACAGAAAATAATATTGGGCTACATGGGTTTCCTTGCCTTACACCTGCTGTACAGTTAATATAGTCCATTAGTCTTGCTCCACATCTAACTCTTGCTTTAACATTATCATATATATACTTATAATACATGATACCATTTTTAAACAAAATAGGCCAAAGAAGATTTCTATTGGTGGAATCAAACGCTTTTTCAAAGTGAATAAACGCTACATAGAGTTTACGATTAAATGAAAACTGTTTCTGTATGAGTGCAAGTAATGTGAACATGTGATCTGTGGTAGAATATCCTCTTTTGAAGCCTGCTTGATGCTCATCAGTAATATTATCTCCTGTATCCACTCTTGTAATCTGTTATTGATAATCAAACCAAATACTTTACTACTTACATCACTGAGACAAATTCCTCTATAATTATTGGGATCGTGGATATTACCTTTTTTGAAATGTGGCAAAATAACTGATTCAGTCCAATTTAAGGGAAACTCCATTTTCAAAAAGCCTATTGAACAATTTTAAGAAAAAATCCATTACTAGACTGTTATCATTCTTTAATAACTCACTTATTATGCCATCAGGACCAGCTGCTTTTTTTTTTTTTTTAAGTTTTCTTAAGACTAGTAATATTTCTTCTTTCGTTATAGGACGGTTCATGTATTCATCATTTTCTTCGTCTTGTACATCTTCAATGAATCTACGATTTTCTACTTTTGTATCTAGTAACGATTTAAAGTGATAAAACCATACATCGACATCTATATTACTTTTAGTCTGTTTGCTTTCAAACGAAACTTCTCGCTGTCCTGTCCGCTGGCTGAGTCCGAGCTGGCTCTGTGTCCACTGGTGCTGGTCAATCTGCTCTGCCGAAGACTGTCCGATCCGGGCCCTGGGTTCTGCTCCACATCTCCACATCGTAAAAGAAGACTGCCCCAAAACATCAGGGAGAGGAGCAGACCAAGTGTAACACCGTCTGCTCTGCTGCGGGGTGACAGCATGGCGATGCGAGAGGCGGCTTTCTCAGTTGCTGTCCTTTTTTCATAAATGAGAGAAATGTTGGCACGAAACAGCCACAAGACGTCCGAAATACCAGGGAGTCGGAAGACATAGTTGTTCATCCAGCAGTCTGCAAATTATGAGGACTAAATGTAGACCCAGTCCGTCGCTAGGGTGAAAAAAATCGCAGACGTCGTCGTTTCGATGTGCAACCGACTTGTGTCAGTGCTCAGTTCATATCCCCGAGGATGGAGAGAGAGTGAGAGAGAGAGAGAGAGAGAGAGAGAGAGAGAGAGTGAGAGAGAGATAGAGAGAGAGAGAAAGAATGGAGCAAGAGACAGAGAGAATGGCAGAGAGAGACAGAGGGAGGGTGGGGAGGGGGTGGGACAGAGGGAGAAAAAATAGTTCTTCCGAAGACTACATAATGACAAAGGGCAGCTCGTGGCAGGGAGATGGATTGATATGATATGGCAGCCGATACGGAAATCGTTTATGAATTTACGAGCACATTGCCGGAAAGATATTCCCCCCCTCCCCCACAAATGTGCGTCATGCATGCAGCACGGTTTTATGCTGCCAGTTCCATAAACTTGCTTCATTCCCATCAGCCTGTAATTCACGAGCCCTATATATTCAGATCACATTTCCCTTGCATTTAAATTTCTGTACTTTATAGATTGGCATGAACATTTGCTCTTTCGATTCGAATAGCCTACGCCGATGTTTACAATTATTTTGGAACTTTTGAACAGCTAAACAGATATCTAATCAACAGTGCAGTATACTATCCAATGGTTATTTGTAAATGATATTCTTGTATTGTGTTACAATGTGCATCGAATTACAAACAATTAAAAGAAACATAAGTATAAAAAAAAAGTAAAACATTTTGAAAAAGAAAGTAATCATAAGGAAAACAAACGCTCAAGAATCCCTACACAATATCAACACAATGTTTCAAAGGGAAAGGAAAACAAAAACCCAAAAAAACAAAACAAAACAAAAAAAAAAAAAAAACAAAAAAAACAAGAAAAAACAACATCATAACATCAAACAACCGAAAAAAAAAATCGCTTACTCTGGATTTCTATAAGCTCCACTTAAAATATCGCAACTTTGCAAAACTTCGAAACTTTTGTCGCTTGTTGAAGCCCACGCAAGTTGTCCTGCTGTGTGGGAGATTTCTACTGACTCACCTAGCACTGGATATAGATAGAACCCGATACTATTTTCTCTGCATTTTTTTTCCTCCCTTTTTTTCCCCCAGTAGCATTGTTGATCTGTTTTAGTCTGTGTCTGATACTCAGAATGTTTCAACGATGTTCTCTCTTTCTCTGCTTGTTAAAGGAGGGCATCAGGTTCTAAATATATACCTACAGTTATCAGAGTAAGTCAATGAGAGAGAGAGAGAGAGAGAGAATGTATAATCTCTCTCTCTCTCTCTCTCTCTCTCTCTCTCTCTCTCTCTCTCTCTCTCTCTCAGAGTTCTTCTCTCAACCTGAGGAGTCAATAAGTTCTGTCTCTCTGTCACTCCTTCTCTCTGTCCCTACCTGTCTCTCTTTCCCTGTCTGTTTCTGTCACTATCTCTGTATGTTTTTTGTCTATTTGTCTGTCTGTCTGTCTGTCTGTCTCTCTCTCTCTCTCTCTCTCTCTCTCTCTCTATATATATATATATATATATATATATATCACTCTTTCTCTCTCCCCAGTTTCTCTCACGTAAAGTGGTTGAGAGCAAAAAACCAAGACAGAGATATGGAGCCTTTTCCCCATGTGGAGCACTAAACATAAAGGGACAGTTTGGCTGCGTGAACATTTCTCATTATTCCACATCGCAAAAAAAACAACAACAAAAAACATAGCCTGATTGAATTTGTCAGCCTGTCACGCAAACTGGTCGTCACGCCTTAATTCCGCTTGATGAATAAAGAAGCCAAACATTGAACGCAAGCCCTTCACTGCACCTACCTACCCGCGTCTTTTAGAAGCAACACGACCCACCCCCTTTCACACACACACACACACACACACACACACACACACACACGTGGCAGAGACAGATGGAGAGAGGGGCAGATCGAGCTGTAGACAGATAGAGGAACATGAAAGTGAGTCAGGCAGCCATAGACAGATAGCTATATATATATATATCAAGAGAAAGAGACAAACAGACAGAAAGACAGAGACAGGGAGACAGAGAGGCAGATAAAATGAGAGAGGGAGAATAAGAGATAGAGAAACACATCCACCCACCCACCCACCCACATGCAGAGTGAGAGAGAGATAAAGCAAAAGAATGCTGCTGAGGTTCTCTGTGGGGAAGATTTGATGGGATGCATTGAACTAAATACTGTTTTAAGCAGTGGTCATGTGTTGGCAGATTTAGACACGAGTTTAAACGAAGTCAGCAACAAAACTGCATAAAAGATTCTGAAAGGAGACTAAAGACTGAAAACGTTTATCGAGTAATGACTGTGATGGATAAGAAAACAACAACAACAACACACACACACACACACACACACACACACACACACACACACACACACACACACACACACACACACACACACACACAAAGCAAATGAATTCATCAGCAATGGGCAAATGCAGCGACCTCAGCAGCAGACACACATTTCCCTCCCAATAATCTGACGCTCGCAGATTCTAGAACAGAGCAGTAAAAACAGGGGCAGCGGTGACAAAGCACTGGGGACATCACGGTAAAGCGATGTCTGCCTGCAGGGGAAATGCCACAGTACAGACGTTTCATCATCACCATAAACAGCATGGCGGCAAACGCTTCCCGCCGGACAATCATATTCCGACTACGCACGGGGCACTGCCGCCTGCGAGTACCACATGTACCGAATAAAGCTGTCACACACTCCTGACTGCCCGTGTAAGACAGACCCACAAACCCCGGAGCACATCCTGCAGTCCTGCCCCTTGTATCAAGATGCACGGACGCAGCAGTGGCCCTGTGGAGCCACACTGGCAGAAAAGCTCTGGGGCACCAAAGAAGATCTCATCAAGACCACCACCTTCATCTCCAGCATAGGACTGCAAGTCTGAGACCATGATCACGGGGAACGCAGAAGAAGAAGAAGAAGAAGCTTCCCGCCGCTCTTTGTGCTGTGCTCTGTCATGCTGAACCTGTGGAGTGGCGTGCTGCAGGGGTTTTATTTATTTATCTTATCTGAGGGGCAGTGAAAGTGGAGAAGCACACGCCAGCAGGGATTGGTCTCGTTTTCAGATCCTCCGCGACACCATCTCTGACACTGATGGCTCTTCGTGGTCTGCTGACGCTCACGTTGCATGAGGCACGACTAAAATTAATCAGCACATGGTTGTGTTGGAAGGTGTTCATACATACGACCACAAGGGAGCAGTGATATCACTGACATCAAGAAGATGACACACATAATTATATGGGACTGCTGTTATTTTCAATTCCTCGCTGAAACCCATTTTTGATGAAAGTCTTTCTTTCTGACACTGATGACTCTTAGTGGTCTGATGGTGGTGGTGTTGCATGTAGCACGGCGAAACAGCACACGGGTTGTGAGGGACAGTGTGTATGACTGACTATGACCGCAGAGGAGCATTGATGTCACCAAAATCATGCAGATGATGACGCAGAAAGCCACTACTCATACGAAAGTGTGTATGCAGCCATGTTTGTGTGTGTGTGTGTGTGTGTGTGTGTGTGTGTGTGTGTGTGTGTGTGTGTGTGTGTGTTGTTTTTTTGTTTTTGTTTGTTTGTTTTTTTGTGTGTGTTTTTTTTTGCATGGACGAACCAGGGTGAAGGATGCGTTAGTTGTGTTGTGGTCTGTGGAAAAAACAACAACCTCACCTGTTCTTTAAACAGGGAATGGTTGAAAGCAGATGGGAAGGCTGGGATAAATATTCGCAAATTAATGACCTTTTGTTTATGTTATTCAACATGAATTACTTAGTGGAAGAAGAACCGTGACCGGCTATGAATTTGATACGACCCACCTTCCAATGTTATGTTTTTTTTCTTTCTCCAATCACTGACATTCACCCTCTCCATTTTACATTTTGTACTCTATCTTTTCCACATTCTGTTCTCTCTCTCTCTCTCTCTCTCTCTCTCTCTCTCTCTCTCTCTCTCTCTTCCTTTCTTAGTCCCCTCCAACTTGCCTCCCCCCCTCCCCCCCCGCTCCGCTCCACCTCAACCGCCCCACCTTTTCATTCGAATATATAGAAATGTTGATTTCTAATTAATAATAACAATCATCATTATGAAAGAAATGATAAAAATCCAATTAATAATAATATCATTTATTTTCAGTCTAATATCATCATTTTAGATGAACAGACTATAAATAAATAAACGAACCATGATACGACCCATTGTGGTAGGATAGGCTACGAGCGATATGATTTCATTTGGCAATGAATATGAATAGACTGATTTGATCAACATTAACGCAGTTTGCATAGTGTGTCTCAGATATTGTACATCGTCAATTCTTCAGCCCCAAACAGAAAGAATATGTCCTGTTCATTGTTCACTGGTCTGCTGTGGACAACTCCCACCGTCAATAGCTTGAAGAGATGAAACAAAAGAGAGCATTACCAGGTTCAGCTTCTTGCTGGGGCTACTCTGTCTGCTAGCATCATGGCATTCTACGACTATTGGCTCCTTGCAGACCGCTGGTGGCAAACATCTACAGCTGGTTGCAAAAGCAGGATACGGGATCATGTCACCAGCGGAGAAATATTTCAAAAGTCGAGAGATTAATTAAGAACGGAAATGAATCGCCAAAATTATCGATCATTTTGTCATCAAATGCGAACACAATCGCTTTTTTAATGCCGTAAAAGGGTTAAAATGCACCAGAACACTTTGGGCATCTGTAGGGTGTATGGCGGACAATGCCCACTCCCACCCACTCCAATCAAAGTGCTTAAATCCTTCCGTTGATTAGGATACAGTGACAGTTGCAAATTACACTGACATTATCTCTAGGCCAATCCTCCCGGGCAAATCTGTCTGCATATGAATTATACATGATCGTGAATATAAACGGTATCCAAGCCACACATAACATTTCAATATTCTCTGTCGATGTGTCATTGTGGAACTGTTTATCGGAAGCCATAGAAAGTGAAACAAATGGAAGGGGTCACAGCCTCGTTCAGCGGGTTGATGGATACCCATTGTGGAATGGCTTCCGGGTAACCTGACACTGATCACTCCCTGTTGTCTGATAGCGCTGGGAGCACACCAGATCTGCTGGTACGTGCTTCCCATGGCATAACGATGGGTTGGGAGTATCATAGAAATCGATAGACTGGAAATACTATCACTGGGTCTGCTCAGATAGTGAGGCAGAAAAAAAAAACCCACAAAAGCACCCAGTCAATACATTCTAAAAAGAAGTCAAGAAAACCAGCTGTTAAGGCGTGGTACTTATCTTCACGAACCGAGGACAGAGAAGTCGAGTGTTCGAGCTGTTCGGTCTATTGTAGGAGATTCCAATTCGGACTAGCTTGTTTTCATGGCTGCTATCTAAACAAATTCTCTGCAGACTCGTCATTGAAGTGATACCGTGGATATATATGTATTTCCCACTGAATAAAGCCATGTCTTCAAATCGTAAACCAAAAATGGATCTTATAATATCGACATTGTTATCCTCATTCATATCGGCAATCATAATAAAAGACCAGTAAAAAAAAAAAAAGAAGAAGAAGAAAAAAAAGAAAAAAAGAATTGTGGTCCTTGATTAGCACAGCCAAACAGTATGAGAAACTAAAGATGATTGAAACTGAGTTCATGATTTGAAAGCATACGTCAAAATTGATTGCATTTAACTAATAATATGCTGGGCGCAACAAATACAAAAAAAGCACATGCAGACTTTCCCCCTCTCAGCACTTGGCATGTTCACAAGCGCTGAGGTGTAGAAGCAATGAGAAACTGCATGGAATATATATACATGATATGCCTCCATGGACATATCTCAATAAAGACGATTCATCATCGTGCAAAATAAAGAGTTCCAGATCGTGTGGCTTGCCATTCTGATCCATCCATCTGTTGTGTATGGCTCGATTATACGGCACCAACAGCGAGATGAAGGCAAAAGGGAAACCACAGACATATAGGTTGTTGCTGGGAATGTCTGACACAAACGATTTATCTGATGTCAGACTTCCTACATAACACATTCCTTCAGAGCAGTAAGAGGGGATACGGGGTACATGATCAAGCAAGGGGAAATATCACTAATGTGAATGATGAAAAAGAAACAGACGAAAGCAGCAAAGAGCGCGAAGGAGAAAGGGAATGTAAGAGCTAGGAGATGCTTACTACTGAGACTGGTGACACAAGAAAGAGCTATCATTGTCATCAGAGTGAGCCCCGGCAGGTGGTGTCCTGAGTACACTGGATCAGTAGGTATACAGGCACCAGTGATGACCAATCGCATGGCTCAGCGACAGTTCAGTGCACATTTGATATATAAAGCTGTGTTGTTGTTTGAAGCGTGATAGATATATTACTGTATTCGAGTTGATAACAATATTTAAATCATGTTATATATAGTCTACTTCGATAGGAAAAAAACAAAAACAAAAACAAAAACTGCAGGCAGGAAAAAAAAAAACCAAACAAACAAGGGGTGGCGCTCTCAGTGTAGCGACGCACTCTCCCCGGGGAGAGCAGCCCGAATTCCACACAGAGAAATCTGTTGTGATAAAAAAAAAAAAAAAAAAAGAGTACTACAATATAGTACAAAAACTACAGCAACTTTACAACTTTACGTTTCTCATATCTTGCACACAAGCACGAAAGCAACGAAAGAGCAAAAATGTTTTGATGATACCCATGATGATAGCCACGATTGTTTTGATGATGATGTTTTGATAAAGACCAATAAATAGTTATATCTATCAACTGCGACAACAGTCATATATATATTCAGTTATCATTCATTTATGTCTGTCTGTCTGTCCCTCTGTCTCTCTCTCTATTTTTTTTCTCTACACACACACACACACACACACACACAATCTCTCTCTCTCTTTCTCCCCATATATATATATATATATATATATATATATATATATATATATATATACTCTCTCTCTCTTTCTCCCCATATATATATATATATATATATATATGTGTGTGTGTGTGTGTGTGTGTGTGTGTGTGTGTGTGTGTGTGTGTATGCCTGTCTATTTATATATTCATTGTTTACGGTACCTATTCATTCCTTAATTCATTTATATGCGGCCTCATGTAAATCAAAAGGCAATGGATTACTGCTCAGATGTAGTGAATTAGCTGCCTTCATGGCAAGTGCAGACTCTTCATCATCTATACATGCAGCACCGGCGCAAATCGGATGCGGACTGTCCATCATCCATACAAAGTGATTCTCTGCAAAGCGTGGAC
>NC_134876.1:10595098-10607598 GCF_041734735.1 Babylonia areolata | reverse complement strand
ATGCAGCGAAACACAGACAGTTCAGTTTCAGTTTCAGAAGCTCAAGGAGGCGTCACTGCGTTCGGACAAATCCATATACGCTACATCACATCTGCCAAGCAGATGCCTGACCAGCAGCGTAACCCAACGCGCTTTGTCAGGCCTTGAGAAAAAGAAAAAAAGGAAGATAAAATAAATAAATAAATAAATTAACTAACTAAATAATAATAATACAATAAGAAATAAAATAAATAAATGAATAGACACAGACAGACAACAAAAAAGACATAAAAGGAAAGGAAAAGAGAGAAAGGAACAATGAACGAAATAAATAAATTAAAAAAAAAAAACTGGAAAAGAACAGAACAGAAAGGATGGAAATAGAAATAAAAGAAATGAGAGAAAAAAGGAGATGGGGAGAAGAAAGAAAGAAAGAAGGAAAAAGAAGAAGAAGAAGAGAAAGAAAGAAAGGAAGAAAAGAAGGAAGAAGAAGAGAAAGAAAGGAAGAAAGAAGGAAGAAGAAGAAGAAGAGAAAGAAAGGAAGAAAGAAAGAAGAAGAGAAAGAAAGGAAGAAAGAAGGAAGAAGAAGAAGAAGAGAAAGAAAGGAAGAAAGATGGAAGAAGAAGAAGAAGAAGAGAAAGAAAGGAAGAAAGAAAGAAGAAGGAGAAGAAGAAGAAGAAGAAGAAGAAGAAGAAGAAGAAGAAGAAGAAGAAGAAGAAGAAAACAAACAAACAAACAAACAAACAAAAGAATAACAAACCACACCAAACCAAATCAACAATAACAAGACGAAAACACCAAACACACACACACACACACACACACACACACACACACACACACACACACACACACACACACACACACACACACACACACAAGCATCTAATTTGGATAGGACGTGACAAAGCACACGCTTCGATCGATGACAGGCAGAACATCAATATTCTATTAAATCTATTCCAAGCTTCAAACCAAGACAACCCCCCCCCCCTCCCCCCCATTCCCCCAGCCATGGAAATAAACAACAGGGAGACTGGCTGGCATCAGTTCTGGGACCAAAGATCCCCTCACAAATCATGGCGATGAATTTGAGTTTGATTGTCAGAAACTCGCTAAAGGTTTTTGTTTTGAGCGTTTTTACCATGCAAAAGAAAGAGCTAATTGATTTTTTTGTTTGTTTGTTTGTTTGTTTTTGTGTGTGTGTTTTTTTTAACGAGTGGCTTTGTTGAATTGTTATCTCTGTCTCTGTCTGTGTGTCTCTCTCTCTCTCTTTCTCTCCTAGGGATTTTAGCAGCAAAAGGCAAACATGCATGCATTGACTGTATAAAATATATAACGAAGCTGAATGATATTTCCAAAGGATGTTTTTTTCAAAATATTCGATGCTCAGGTACAACCCATTCTTTTGTACGCTTCTGAGATGTGAGGTCTTAACAGACTTGATAATATTGAGAAAGTTCATTCCTTTGCATGTAAACGTTTTTTGAACATAACACTTAGAGTACCAAACAAGTTTGCATACGGCGAATTAGGACGTTATCCACTATATATAAATAGTGCAACAAGGTGTATCAAGTACTGGTTAAGGTTGCTGAATATGAATGTGCAACGATTACCCAGACAGGCATATTTGATGTTGTTTAACTTAGACGAAAGGGGAAAAAATGCTGGGTGTCTTTAGTAAAAAATACTTTATTTAGACTTGGGTTTGGATATGTCTGGTTGCAACAAGGCGTTGGTTGTGAGCAAACATTTTTGTCATTATTTAAGCAAAGAATGAAAGATATATTTATGCAGGAGTGGGACGAGTCAGTAATGTCTAAAGATATATATCATAACTACAGACTGTTTAAAACTGGTTTTCAGTGTGAGCAATATTTTGAATATGTGGATAAAAAGTGTTTTAGGGACTGTTTAGTAAAATTACGGCTTGGTTTGCTCCCAATAAATGGACCATTTTTTAGAAGAACATTCAAATGTAATTCAAATTACGCATGTAAACGTTGTAATGTAATCGAAGATGAAAACCATTTTATAAACAATTGTGTCCTTTACAATGACCTGCGGCAAAAACATCTGAACTCTGAAGGTCAATCGTATGTTCACTTGATGAAGAATGGTTCTGTTTACAGTATTCGTAAACTATGCGTTTATATATTTAATGCCCTGAAGATACGACAGGAATTCTGTGACAACAATGATGAAAGTTAGAATTAATTTACAATGCACGAGAAGCACTTTTGTTCTACAGGTTAAGTTAGTACGTATTTTACATTTTGTTGTGGTTGAGTGATCACCATATTGTGTACTTTTGACCTCTTTCTAGGGGCCGGAGGCCTGGAGATTAACGTTTTGTTCTTGTTCTTTCTCTCCTTCTGTCTCTTTGTCTGTGTCTGACTGTCTATCTCTGTCTCTCTGCCTCTCTTTGTCTGAAACTGCACACACACACACATACACACACACACACATAGATATAGATATACATATACATGCATATACATGCATATACATGCATATATATATATATATATATATATATATATATATATATATATATATATATATATGTGTGTGTGTGTGTGTGTGTGTGTGTGTGTGTGTGTGTGTGTGTGTGTGTGTGTGTGTGTGTGTGTGTGTGTGTGTGTGCATTTGGTTTTTTTTTAAACAGCAGATGTGGTGTAGGGTTTATGGATCAACCCACACGCTTCGACAACTTAAAATTGAAACTAAAATTGATTGTCTGCTTATTTGTGTTCATCTCTGTTTATCTGTTTCTATCTCTTTCTCACCTCTTTCATTTTCTTATATCATCATCGTCATCATCATCATCATCATCATCATCATCATCATCATCGTCGTCGTCATCATCATCATCATCATCGTCATCATCATCATCGTTGTCATGATCATCTTTGTTGTCGTCGTCACCTTCGCTGTTGTTATCTTCATCATCACATAACAACCATGATAATCATGACCATCATCATCATCATCATAAGTATCTATTTCATCTGAAATCGATACCTGATTTGCCTCTTTATTTCGGATCATTAGTTTTCATATCAGGAATCTCATTCATTAATTAAGAGAGAGAGAGAGAGAGAGAGAGAGAGAGAGAGAGAGAGAGAGAGAGAGAGAGAGAGAGAGAGAGAGATGCAGAAACAGAGACAGAGCCGGAGACAGAGAGATAGAGACATAAGAGAGACAGACACAGAGAGAGAGAGAGAGACAGAGACAGAGACAGAGACAGTCACACAGACATGCAGACAGACAGTCCAGAGGGAGACTACAGACAAATGATCGTTATCCTGCCTGCACCTGTCAGTCACTATGTATTCTTTGACGAATGCGCCTGGTTACTGCTTTATAATGAAAAGGATCGAAATGCGTAAATATTCAGCCCATTGAAAACAAAACCCAAACAAACAAAAACCAACCTGTAAATGTGCCCAACATTTTTCCTTCCACGACACAAAACCCAGATAAAAGTCAACAATCTTAAGTTTTAGAAAACACACACACACACACACACACACACACACACACACACACACACACACACACACACACACACACACACACACACACACACACACACACAGCAACAACAACAGTAACAACGATGAGGTAAACTACCGAACATGCTGGCACCACATCAAAATTAGATCTCCCCCCAAACACTCCTGGCCGTGCTGTGAACTCTTAACATTATTTTGCTTTCTGTTCGATTGATGTAAAGAACTGAGGGATATTCAGCCAGACCTGAAATCACCCCCTTTGCGGTCGCCAGAGCACTAAGCAACATGATCTTATTTGACACGTCTATTAATTTAAGTCCCTTAAGGCCTCCCTCGCAACCCTTACCCAAACAGCCCCAACGACCCTCCAGTGGGTGCCTGCCCATGTAGGCCTCCCAGGCAACGAGCGTGCAGACCACCTTGCTAAGGAAGGAAGCCACCTTACATAGCCAACCGTTCCTGCCACGTATGAGGAAGCAAAAACTCTCCTCTGCAGAAGATCCCATCAGGACACTGGAGAGGAGACACCAGACTACCATCTACCGCCTTCGCACAGGACACTGCGGCCTCCGAGCACACCTGAAGAGGATTGGAGTGGCAGCCACATCCCTATGTGATTGCGGCCAGGCTGACCAGACCCCATCCCATATTCTCCAAGACTGCCCCCTGTATGAGAAGATGCGGCAGCAGTCCTGGTCTGGGGGTGCTGACCTCAACACCAAGCTCTGGGGGACGGTAGCCGATCTTCGCCCGGACGTCCGAGTTTGTGGCATCCCTCGGACTTCGACCCTGACTGAGTAGCTGTCGAACGCAAGGAAAGAAAGAGAAAGGTTACGTCTATTTCTTTTCGGGTCCAGCTTTTCAGTCTCGTGAGTTTGCCTGAGTGCCAGCGAAAAAAAACAACCAAAAACCCAAACAGTCTCTGTCCGACAGCTACATTGCTTCTGAAATTTCCTTCAGGCGCCCGTACTTTGATTAATCAAGCAACGGATCAGCACGATATTTGGTTCAAAAACAAGTATACATCACAACTTCTGCCTCCATTTTCCCCCTCTCCAAACCACCTACTCTCTCTCTCTCTCTCTCTCTCTCTCTCTCTCTCTCTCTCTCTGTCTCTCTCTGTCTCTGTCTCTGTCTCTGTCTCTCTCTCTCTCTCTCTCTCTCTCTCTCTCTCTCTCTCTCTCTCTGCGTTGTGCAGAAGAAAACACAAACTGTTCAGTTCACCAAGAACATGACCGATCCGAATGATTTAGAATGTGCATTCATACTGATTAATTGGCTCAGATGGAACAGCTGCGATGCTGGGAATAACTGGTTTTTTTTACCGTTGGAAGTAAGTTTCTGTTTGTGGGGAAATTCTATGTTATGACGATGTTTGATTAGTTTCAGTTTCAGTTTCAGTAGCTCAAGGAGGCGTCACTGCGTTCGGACAAATCCATATACGCTACACCACATCTGCCAAGCAGATGCCTGACCAGCAGCGTAACCCAACGCGCTTAGCCAGGCCTTGAGAAAAAAAAAAAGGGGGGTGAATAAATAATGGATAAATACATTAAAAAAAAACTACTACCACCAATAATAATATGTATAAGGCGCAAAAACTTGATGAAGTCAACTATAAGCGTACATAAATAAATAAATAATTATTTCATTTAAAAAAATAGTAGTAGTAGTAGTAGTAGTAGTAGTAGTAGTAGTAGTAGTAGTAGCAATAATAATAAGATGTTTGATTAATTCAGTGTATGTGAGGGTGTGGTTCAGGATCCTGTGACACAGCGGCTACCTCCCATAATCGTGTGTTATCATCCTCCTTTGTGCATCCTGGTAAACACACACACACGTGCTGAAGAGAGAAAGTTTATTTCTATAGGCCAAGATGAGTCAAAGTGTTTCTCGTCTAAAACGCCATCTCTATACATTTGTCTCCATGTTTGTTGTTGCTGTTGTTGTTGTTTTGTGTTGTTTTGTTTTTTTGTCTCTCAGTCTATCTGTTGTTGTATTATGTTTGTCTGTGTGTATGTCACATACTCTCTCTCTCTCTCTCTCTCTCTCTCTCTCTCTCTCTCTCTCTCTCTCTCTCTCTCTCTCTCTCTGTGTCTCTCTGTCTCTCTCTGTCTCTCTCTCTTTCGCCACATTTAATGGCTGTTGAATAAAACATGCGTTTAAGTGCTCAAAAGTACACACACACACGCACGCATACACATACACGTACACACACACACACACACACACACACACACACACACACATACACACAAACTAAACAAATACATACAAACTAAACAAATAAATACACACACACACACACACACACACACACACACACACACACACACAATGTAAAATAATAAAACAAACAAACACACACACACACACACACACACACACACACACACACGTGCGCAAGCACCCCCCCCCCCCCCACTCCTCCTCCTCCTCACCCCCTCCTCCCCCTCTCTTCCACACACACACACACACACACACACACACACACACACACACACACACACACACACAATGTAAAATAATAAAACAAACAAACACACACACACACACACACACACACACACACACACACATACACACACACGTGCGCAAGCACCCCCCCCCCCCCCCCCCCCCCACTCCTCCTCCTCCTCACCCCGACACCCATATTATATATTATAGAGGAACGCGATCATTTTTCGCTTTCCCCACACACACACGCTTTCATCTTCCACCGAAACGTAATCTCAGGAAATAATTGCTTCAGCAAGCATTGAGTTTAAATGGCAAAGCACGGTTTTAGGAAAGGCGGAGGTGGAAATTGCCTTCACGTTTCCTTCTTTTGTTACTAGTTTCTTCATTTCTGCTCGATTGTGTTTCTTTCCCCTCGTTTCTAGAAGCTTCTAGAAGAGAGTTGAAAAGAGACAGACAGATAGGTAGAGACAGAGAGAAGAAGAAAAAAACAATAAGAGAAAGGGGCGAGAGAGAGAGAGAGAGAGAGAGAGAGAGAGAGGGAGAGAGAGACAGACAATCAGACATTTTTTTATCCAATATTTTACATTACATTATTATACATACATTAATTCATGCATACATAGGATAAAAAAGAGAAACAAGCAAAACAAACAAACACACACACACACACACACACACACACACACACACACAAAGAGCCCATCAAATTACTGATACAGTACCAACCCGACTTGCTTCTCATCTACTATCTCATTCTCAGCTCTCTCAGTACATACAGTGGAGAAAAATCAGCAAATAAATGAAAAAAAAAAAATCATCCAGTTAGTAAAGCACACAGCACAGTATACAGTGTGATCGATTGACAGAGAACACATATCGATTAGGCGCTGACTGACTCCATGCAAGTGGCTCAATCAGGACTGAGAGAAAAGAAGAAGAAGAAGAAGAAGAAGAAAAAAAAGAAGAAAATGTTCGAACCGGGTCGGGTACCGCTTTCACCGAGAATTAACGCCCTTTTGAGGAAGGGACTCATGTGGCAATTTATCGACAGACACTTTTTTTTTTTTTTTTTCTTTTTTTTGGGGGGGTGGGTGGGTGGGGGGGATTGGGGGGGGGGGTGGGGGGGTGAGAGGGGTGAGGGGGAGGTGGGGGTTGTAAATAATTGTTACTGTTACTTTGTTTTGTTTTTCCTCAAAAGAGCCAGAATTTCTGCCTAAATTTGTCTATGCTTGTCGATCTCCCACGATCTCTTGTCTCGTATGTGTATGTGTGTGTGTGTGTGTGTGTGTGTGTGTGTGTGTGTGTGTGTGTGTGTGTCTGTGTGTGTGTGTGTGTGTGTGTGTGTGTGTGTGTGTGTGTGTGTGTGTGTGTGTGTGTGTGTGTGTGTGTGTGTGTGTGCGCGTGCGCGCGCACCCGCACTCGAGTGAAAAATTAGGACAAGGCAAGGTGCTTGCTTGGCCTGGCATGGCACAGTTCTCAAATCGATCTCAGAACTAAGGAGTCTGGTGGAACTAGGTCCCATTGAAGGTGACTAGCTGACTCCACAGCATTGCAGGCATCACGAGTTTCACATCAAAGCGGCAGGTCACAAGAATACAGGAACAGACCGTGGTCTTGGTGTCAGACGTACGTGCGAGGGTGCAGTAGCCGAGTGGTTAAAGCGTTGGACTTTCAAAAAAATGCAAAGCTTAGATAGCAAAGCCATAAAGTTGTCCCTAGGTGTTCCGTTTCATACGAACACATTACAATCGTATAGAGCTGCAGGAATACTACCTCTTAATGAATTACGAAAGCTAGCATCGGCAAAATATGTCATTGGAGCAAATGCTACAGAAAATTCTCTCAAAACTGAGATTGATATACGATCTGACAAACTTTTTTTTCGAAACGAGCGAAACAGAACAGAAATCTAGAAACTATTTCTACATACGTGTCAGATACTATTAATCAATCAATTGTTGCTCCACAAAATGTTGCTCCGATTATGAGCACTTCACCAGTTCCATTATGGGAATTAACGGGAGCAGCTTTTGACATTCAATATTGTGACACTGAGAAAGATGAAAATCCCAATATACTAGCTTCTAGAGTCAAAACACACTTGTCTGAAACATACCCCCATCACTTAAAAATATATACAGACGGTTCTGTTCTGGAAAATCAGTTTGCTGGTTCTGGATATGCAGTTCTTGCTTTGAAAATTGAAAAGTCATATAATATTGGAAAGGGCTTCTCAATTTTTACAGCTGAATTAATTGCCATCCTTATGGCATTAACATATGTAATTGATCTGCCCCTAAACTTGATTTTTTTTTTTTTTTTTTTTTTTTTTGTCGATTCAAAATCAGTTCTGCAGTCTATCAAAATTAATCAGGTTGTACGAACATTAATTATAAATCATTTTTTTAAATAAGATTTTTGATTCACTGTATTCAAATGAGAGGAACTAATATTGAAATGTGCTGGATTCCCTCACACTGTGGGCTTTTCTCTAATGAACGTGCAGATCATCTTGCAAAGCTTGGAGCTAAAAACGCTTTAAATGCAATTGAACTTCCTCATCGTTTATCATCATCTGAAATGTGTAATATTGTTGAAATAAATATGCAAAATTCCTTTCTGTCTTTAGAAGTTAACACTTCTGCCTTATTAAATGCCAACAGAACTGGCAGGGCTGTTAAGAGCATGGCATTTAGGTTATTACTAAATGCCCCATACACAAAATATTGTGAAAATATTAAATGCATTGGCAAGGAACGTTTAATAAACGGTAGAGCACGTTTTAACCCGCTGTTTAGTAACGAAACCTTTTTCGCCTCCAGAAATTACGGAACACGTGTTACCCGTTTCAAATGTTAACATTTTTTGGGAAAAAGTTATATATTTCAAACTGTTCTTTATTAAAGTTAGCTAGTTATGTGTTAAATAGTCCAGTTGGTTGTCTATTGTAGGTCCCCACATGAACCTCTTTTCAAAAAATAATCTACAGAAATAGTGCATACAATATTTGTTGTTGTTGTTGTTGTTGTTTTGTTGTTGTTGTTTGTTTTTGTCCTAATCCCGCTTCCCCCGTCCCGCCTCTCACACACACCCTTCCAATATTATGATTTTTTCTTTCTCCAATCACTGACACTCACCCTCTCCATTTTAGATTTTGTACTCTATCTTTTCCACATTCTGTTCTGTCTGGAACATATACCTGCAAGACTTTAAACCTGGGAGAGGAGATCCACACGTTCCACACATCAACACACCCACACACACACACACACACACACACACACACACACACACACACACACACACACACACACACACATACATTTTTTGTATTATGATAGTCGTTTTTGACTATGACCATCAGAACATCAGATGAGGTAACTGCTGTCCCGACTATCTGGGCTAGAATTGGATTATAGTGGAGAGTGTCTTGCCCAAGTTACATCCCCACCATCTCGGCTATCTACAGCACTAAGAGCCAGTGCAATTTTGCCTCCTAGTTCGAGAGTCATGGTCCTTCACAAAAGACTAAGCTGATCGTTTTCTTCTCTCTCTCTCTCTCTCTCTCTCTCTCTCTCTCTCTCTCTCTCCTTTCCAATATCGTTGTAATCATCATCAACATGTTCTTTTTCTTTCTTTCCTTCATTTCTTCCTTTAAATGAATTGCACTCTGATTAGCGTCAGTAGAGAAGATTTGATGGATGGCGTGAGCCGCTTGTAATTTTGTTAAGGTTTTGATTTTGAATGTTGATTCACTGTACCCCCTTCATGAGGGGCCATGGCCTTTATTGAATAAACTATCCGTATCCGTATCGCCTTCTCTATTCTCCTGTCTCTACTCTTTCTCTTCGTCTCTGTTTCCCCCCCCCCCCCCCATCCCCCCCCCCCTATCTCTCTTCCACCTTCTCTCTCTCTCTCTCTCATCTCTTTTGCATGCCTACACTACGCCCTATACCCTCACCCTTAAACTTGAAAAACAAACAAACAAACAAACAAACAAACAAAAACTACCTCTCACGCTGATAGAGTCGTTCAGGACGCTTCGTAGACATAACGCCGTACTAGTCCAGATCGATGATCAGCAGAAGGAAGGAAGGAAGGAAGGAAGGACGGACCCTCTTTGCTTGTTGAAGGATGCTGATTGCAAATGGCGGGGGTGTGGTGTGGTGTGGGTCAGAGAGCAAGAGACATGTCCCCCCCCCCCACCCCCACACACACCCCCACACCTCCACCCTACTCTTCCCAAAACCCTCCCACGGCCAGCCTCGGAAATAACTGTTGACACTAGGTGTTAGTTTTAGACTGCCGGCCAAAAGTGATGGTGACGAAAATAACTGCCCGGCGACTGGGTATTGATTTTTTTTTTTTTTTAAACGAGCGGAGAAGACAAGCAGCTAGTTAAAAAGTGAGTGCACCACTTTACGTACATGCGTAGGAGGAGGGCAGGGAAGCGGAAAATGGCAGGCTGACCAGACAGGTTTCTCAATAACGGCAATGTATGTTGTTATTTGTGTTGTTTTGGTGTCGTTTTGTGTTTGTTTGTTTGTCTGTTTCGTTTTGCTGTTTTGTGTGTGTGTGTGTGTGTGTGTGTGTGTGTGTGTGTGTGTGTGTGTGTGTGTGTGTGTGTTTTGTTTTTTTGTTGTTGTTGTTTTTTGCTGTTGTGGCGCTAGTTTCGCAATACTGGTACTTAAGAAAAAAATTATCACTAACATCATAATCATCATCATTATCACCATTATTATTATTATTATTATTATTATTATGATCGTTGTAGTTGTTGTTATCATCGTAATATTTTGTTGTTGTTGTTGTTGCTGCTGCTGCTGCTAGTAGTTGTAGTAATGTTATTGCTGTTGTTGTTGTTGCTGTGTTCGTCACAATTTTTTATCATTTCATTTTTTTTTTTTATTGGCAGGTTCTGTATGTTGCGGATTCATATGACAGTATTTGCGTTTGGCGATGTTCGCAGACCCTGTAAGTACACATTTCTGTTATCAGCAAGTTCGCCATTCACGTGTTCTTATCTCTATAGCCAAGTATTCCCGCTGAAGCTAAGCGCATGCATCACCGAGGCACAGCGAAAGCGTGCTGTGCGCAAGGCCCGAGTCGCATCTACTGCCACGACAGCACCCACTCACTTGTGTGGCATCTGGATTTGTATATTTCAGTAACCCTATGTTTTATCAAGACTGTTTCCGTACATATACACACTGTGTCATTAGTTATTTTAGAAATGAAACGATGAAAATACAAAACAAGTGAAAAAACAACAGCAGAAGAAAAAACAAAACAAAAAAAAACACGTTAGTATCTAAACACCACGCGCGCGCGCGCACACACACACACACACACACACACACACACACACACACACACACACACACACACACACACACACACACACACACACACACACACACACACACACACACACACACACCTTAAGTTATGTATAAAAACAACAACCAAAAAACAGATCATCACAAACAAATAGCTGCTCTGTTGGAGTAGCTGAATCAGACCCTCAACAATCCGGTCGACATTCATTAATTTTCTTGTGATCCATTCTTAGTTCTCCAGTGCCTCGGGCGATCGGAAGGTTATTGAGTTAATTCAAACTAATTGGAAAGCGCCTTGGAAAAATATTGATGTTGCCACAGCCTTGAGCCAAGTCCTGATTATTTTTTTCGAATGAATGGGACCAATTGGGATCAAAAGAAATGTGTTGTAACAATTCATCAGCGTTCAATTGGAGAGAGAGAGAGAGAGAGAGAGAGAGAGAGAGAGAGAGAGAGAGAGAGGGGGATGGGGAAACAGAGAAAGGACAAACCCTTTAAGTGCAGATCCCCATGACTTTGTTTCGTGAAGGAAATCAAAGGAAATCCTTTTGAACTTTCAAGCATTAATTCGATAGCTTAACAGACATGCTAAGAAAAAGAGGATTTTTTTTTTAATTAAAAAAAAGAACAGAAAAGCGGAGCTGAGGGTAATTAGAGTATAAACCTTTCGAAGATGGCAACCAAGGGCCATTTGAATTCTCTCCGAGGGAGAGAGAGCCAGTTGTGTGCCTGATAAGACTGCAGTTTCATCCGTGTGGACTCCTCAGATATTTTCGGAAATGGCAGTGGACTATCTGTTTCCACAGCTAGTTGTTTGGAGACACAGTGTCCGGTTTTTTTAATTTATTTATTTATTTATTTTTTTATTTTTTATTTTTTTTAAATGGAAATAGAACATGTTCATCACCAGGAATGGCTCAGTTATGCTCACCCTTCTTATATCATTGTATCTGTTAGTGGTTCATGTGTTTAATATCATTGTATCTGTTAGTGGTTCATGTGTTTAATATCATTGTATCTGTTAGTGGTTCATGTGTTTTATATCATTGATTCTGTTAGTGGTTCATGTGTTTCGCATGTGTTGTTTTGTGTGTTATGTTGTTACTACGTGATTGTACATTTATGGTTATATTGTTTTAATATCTGTTGTTCTTCTAGTGTTCTGTCATTGAATACTCTTGTCTTCAGGTTCATATCGCTT
>NC_134876.1:10587598-10590098 GCF_041734735.1 Babylonia areolata | reverse complement strand
AGGATGAATGTACAATGGAATATGTCTAATGCTAACGTCCATATTCTAAATATATTTCTGTTTAATAATTACGATGTAATAATTAATTGCAATGTTTTTAAAAGCGAATATGTGAAATGCTTTTATTTGAGAACATATGTTTATTACTCTTGTTTAATCAAGTTATCCGCGTGTGTGGGGTGGGTGGGGTGCGGGGGGGTGCGGGTGTGTGCTGATTATCTGGTTGTGGTTTTCCGCAATTCATCTTTATTCTTATCTTATCTGTCTATTATAATCAATGTGCAGTATAGTAGGCTATGTTTATAATTATATTCAAATAATGTTTCTTAATTCTTTCTGTTTTTACATTAAGAATACTAGTTATTACCTGCAGTGTGTGGATGTATGTATGAAACGATGTATGTGATATTTTTTTTTACATTTGTATCTTCGTAATATTTGTAGGGGCTGTTGTTGGCTTTTACAGTAATGGTCCCCATGTTGTTTACTTGTCTATGTTGTGATAATGCACCTGACCAAATTTCTCCAGTTGGAGATAGTAAAGTTATTCTTATTCTTATGTAATCATGCGTCATTGACCAAAGATAGACTTGTTTCTATGGGTGAAGGCTTTGGACAAGAACAAAGACAGAGTGGAATGCATGTCTTCACATCTGCAAACAACAGTGACAATTTAAATGCATTGGGGCGCACATGATACTTCTTCGGTATATACTGTTCTCTGAGATTTTTGTATTCTGGGCATGTCAAAATAAAATGGAGTTCGGTTTCTTGTTCATCTTTACAGAATAAGCAACACATATTTTCACGCTTTTTTGAATATCTCAATATATGCGGTTTCAATGGGGATACACCAAGTCTGATTCTTGTGAGAACTTTTTTTTTTAAAACAGGGTTCTTGATTATGTTTAGATATTGCGGGGCGTTGTGTAGTTGTCTGAATGTAGAATATAAGGTAAATCTATCATGTGATGTTACATTGCTTTCCAAATCTTGCAGATGGCAATCAAATAATCTCTGTTTAAAAGCACACAAGAAACTGTTTATATTTTCCACACCCTGGTTTTCCCACACATAGCCAAATCCATATCTATATAATGTAAAACAAATTCGTGATGCCCAATTGTATTTATCCCTACAATGGAGACCATACAACATTCTATATGCTTTATGGAATGCGACTTTCATGCATCCTAGTAACATTTAACCAATATCTAATACAATTAGTGTAGGTCTGGATATATAAAGGATATCTACCCGTTTCACAGTAAATTAAGGTACTTGGTGTTTTCACACTGATATTTAGCAGACGTTTGATAGCGAATAAGTGTACTCTCTCAATGACAGTATGGTCTGCCATTAATCCCCAGACTTCTGACCCATAGATTAACATCGGTTGAATTTGACAATCAAATAATTTGAAGAAGATTTTCGGGCAATTTTCTCCTAACGTCCACAAGAATTTAAGGATTCCATACACACCCTTTTTAGCTTTCAAAGACATTTCCTGAAGTTCATATGAAAATGTCAAACCAGTGGAAAAAAACTACGCCTAAATATTTGTAAGTGTTAACAACTTCCAGTTTTTTCGCAATTATAGAACCATTTCTCTCTTGATGCAATATGTCCTCCTTTCCTAAATACTACAATTTTCTACTTTTCAACGTTTACTGTAAAGTTCAGAGTCTCGGCAGTATTACTAAGTACATTTAACTGACACTGAAGACCTACTACTGTATCAGAAAACAGAATAACATCATCTGCAAAAAATAGAATGAGGATTTGAATAATATCAGGAGACAGTGTTATACCATGTCTGCCTTGTTGCATGACTTTATCAGTTCATTTATTAGGAACAAACATAAAATTGGACTGCAATTGTCACCTTGCTTTAAGCCTCTCGGGCACATAAACGGTTGTCATATCGTTATTCACTCGCACTCTCGCTTTCACAACCGCATACATACTCTTTATCGCTCTGTACATTTTCCCATGAATACCGTTTTTGCGTAACACTAGCCAGAGATGATTCATATCAACGAAATCAAATGCCTTTTTGAAATCAATAAAGGCGGCATATAATTTAGAATGGCTCGACAGTTGCTTTTGTACTAAGGCAAGTAATGTAAAAATGTGGTCAACAGTACTGTAACCTTTTCGAAACCACGCTTGTGACTCATTCAATACAGCATTTTCTTCAACGCATGCAGTTAAGCGCTTGTTTAGAATGAAAGTATATAATTTACCAGATACGTTAAGCAAAGATATCCCTCTGTAATTGTCCAGATAATTAGTATCACCTTTCTTATGTAGTGGGTGTATAACTGCTTCAGACCAAGTCACTGGGAATGTTCCAGAGTCGAATAATTTATTGAATAATTGGGTAAAAAATGTTACTACAATTGGTGAACCATACTTATAAAATTCGCCACTAATCCCATCAGGACCGCAGCCTTTCCTAATTTCAGAGCTTTTATTGCTCCAATAACTTCTGTTTCGG
>NC_134876.1:10572598-10580098 GCF_041734735.1 Babylonia areolata | reverse complement strand
ATTAAGTCCAAGGTATGTTGTCAAGGCCAGAAACTTGACGACTAGCGTCGAAATTGAACAAAAATGATTAATAAACACTTTCGTGATTCAGCAAGCAATCTTTATTGGCATTTTTTTCATCGTTAAAGACATCTTTACAGTGGAAAAACTTATGCATATGATAGAAGAGATGTTCGAGAATCAAAATCCATCAAAAATCCAAATCATGAGAAATCATCATTTTGGACTCTTTTGCACTGCCATGTCCCCCATTAAGCATGTACACTCTACCACCCGCTCAGAAGCTCTGACACCAAGATAATTTGGAGAGAACGAGGATCGCGCCGTGGCAGTCATACCATACCATCCACACAACCTGCGTGCAGACTTCAGTCTCTCGGAACAGGACCCAGACCTCAGAGAAGTCTTTCTCAAGCCACTGCTAATTGCCTTTCAGAGAGACAAGGACCTGCGTGACATGCTCGTGAAGTCCAAACTAAGACCCCTTACCAGCCATTCAACCTCACCAGGGTGCAGACCCTGTGGGGATCGGAAGTGCAAGGCCTGTCCCTTCATAGACACCTCAGGTTCAGTTGTTGGACCCTCTGTCACTTTCACTGTGAGATCTCATCTCAACTGCCAGTCTACTGACATTGTGTACGTTTTGTCCTGCACCCTCTGCTCCAAACTGTATGTGGGGGAGACCTACCGTTCATTGGGCGAGCGCTTCTCAGAACACCTGAGGTCGATGAAGCTAGGCTGCAACAACCCAGTCGGCCAGTATTTTGCTGGCCCATACCACAGCTTCACCCATGCGAGAATTTCAGCTGTGTGGCAGAACCCCAGTGACAGCACGTACAGAAAATACATGGAGAGCCGCGTCATTGACCGCTCGGGGACCGCACAGCCGACTGGATTGAACGTCAGAGTCACTGACGTCTAGCGCCTGACCCCCTTCTCTCTTGATATCTCTGTCCTTATTATTTCTTTAACCTCCTATCCCTCTTTTCAGAAGCAATATATATATATATATATATATATATATATATATATATATATATATATATATATATATATATATATATATATGTGTGTGTGTGTGTGTGTGTGTGTGTGTGTGTGTGTACATTTTTTTCGTGTGAGTGTGTGTGTGTGTGTGTGTATGTGTGTATATACATACATACATACATACATACATACATATATATATATATATATATATATATATATATATATATATATATATATATATATATATATATATATATATGTGTGTGTGTGTGTGTGTGTGTGTGTGTGTGTGTGTGTGTTGCTCTGAATGGTGATCAGCAAGTGTTTTAGTGTGCACGGTCCATCAAAACAGAAAGTAGTGAGATGTCATCACCCATTTCTCACACAGGCTTTCCTATCCACACTGTCCTCTTTTCAACACTTGACAACAGGCCTATGGTTCGAAACGTCGTATCCGACTAAACAAAGAGGATTCATCTACCACCAGAAAGGTGTTATATATATATATATATATATATATATATATATATATATATATATATATATATATATATATATATATATATATATAAACTTTAGTTTTTTGTCCACTTTTTTTTTCGTTTAGCAAAGCGCTTCCTCTTCAACTCATGCAATAAACCGCTCAACCACAGGAGAGTGAATGTTGTTCTCGACTTTCTTATTCAACCGTTTTCTGCGCACCTATCAAGGGGGATGAGTTTATGATCAAAATTTAAAAAAAGCGAGTGGCCGTTGATCCGTGCATCTAGGTATGACAGGCTCCTAATTAAATTCGAAATCATTAATTTTCAAACAGTTTGATTATCATACAAAGCATTTCCAATGGGAACAGATGGAATTACAGAGTTTGTATATGAATGAGTTGGGGGGAAAAAAAGAAGAAAAAAGATAGAAGAAGAACGTTTGAGTAGTTCACTTTCAAAGACGGTATGCATGGAGGTAATTACCATTACCACAAATGCAGTCATTTTAAAAGAGAGTTCAGTTTTATTGCATTCAGTTGTCTGTATAGTAGACTAGTGTGCCTCTGTGTGTGTGTGTGTGTGTGTGTGTGTGTGTGTGTGTGTGTGTTAAAATGCGTGTGTATGCGTGCGTGTGTGTGTATTAATGCGTGTGCATGCATGCGTGCGTGCGTGCGTGCGCGCGCGCGCGTGTGTGTGTGTGTGTGTGTGTGTGTGTGTTAAAAATGCGTGCGTGCGTGCGTGTGTGTGTGTGTGTGTGTGTGTGTGTGTGTGTGTGTGTGTGTGTGTGTGTGTGTGTGTGTGTGTGTGTGTGTGAATGTGTTGATAACAAGTCAGGGATATTAATAGGGTTGATCAAGGAGAGGAGAGAGAGAGAGAGAGGGGGGGGGGGGGGGAGCGAACGCACACAGGTGACCTTTCTGTTCTCAGTACGAAGTGGCAGGAACTGGAAAACACAGCAGCTAGGGCGACATGGGTCGATAGAAGAAGAATAATACATAGTGCACGTGATGACATGCATCGTCATGTGGAGCTGTCTGACTTCACCCACAATCTCTCCTGTCTTGTCTTCAGTGGACTTCTTCTTCTTTTTCTCATGTCATTTCTTTTTTCTTCTTTCTGTCTTTCTTTCTTTTTCAAATGTACTTTCATATCTGTGAAACTGCGTTTTTTTTTGGGGGGGGCATATCTGTTATGCATGTGTGGGTGTATGTGTGAATGTGTGTCTTCATGTTTTATATTTATTTGCTTATTTATCATCATTGTTGTCTTATTTATTTAATTATTTATTATTATTATTATTATTATTATTATTATTATTATTATTATTATTATTATTATTATTATTATTATTATTTTATCATTTATTTGTTTATGTAAGCTTCTCTCTCTCTCTCTCTCTCTCTCTCTCTCTATATATATATATATATATATATATATATATATATATATATATATATATTTTTTTTTTTTTTTTTTTTTTTTTTTTTTTTTTTTTTTTTCCCCTCAAGGCCTGACTAAGCGCGTTGGGTTATGCTGCTGGTCAGGCATCTGCTTGGCAGATGTGGTGTAGCGTATATGGATTTGTCCGAACGCAGTGACGCCTCCTTGAGCTACTGAAACTGAAACTGATCTTTCTTTCTTTTTCAAATGTAATTCAAATTACGCATGTAAATGTTGTAATGTGGTCGAAGATGAAAACCATTTTATAACCAATTGTGTCCTTTGCAATAACCTGCGGCAAAAACATCTGAACTCTGAAGGTCTATTGTATGTTCACTTGCTGAAGAATGGTTCTGTTTACAGTATTCGTAAACTCTGCATTTATATATTTAATGCCCTGAAGATACGATACGACAGGAATTCTGTGACAACAATGGTGAAAATTATAATTAATTTATTATGCACAAGAAGCACTTTTGTTCTACAGGTTTAAGTTAGTACGCATTTTACATTTTGTTGTCGCTGCGTGATCACCATATTGTGTACTTTTGACCTCTTTCTAGGGGCCAGAGGCCTGGAGATTAAAGTTTTGTTCTTGTTCTTGTTCTTGTTCTTTCTCTCTTTCTTTCTTTCTTCGTACGATTTTCTTTTTCCCGGTCTTTTTTTTTCCCCTCTTCTTTACCCATTAATTTTATTCATGTATTTATCTACTGTTTTAAGTTTTTATTCATTCAGTCATCCACTCGTTATTTTTGTGACCAAGCGCGCTATGCTTGCTCCAACACTATTCACGCACAAGTCATAGCAGACGACAGTTTTCCCTCCTAACCCGCGCACAGAATGTGTGACGTCACTCTGCTTACATCATTTTGTCCTGGCCAGACCACCTGCTGACTGCTCGACCAGTGTCGCGTCGCGATACGTCATTGGCTGAGAGCAAACTTGTGTTTCTGTTCCACAGAATTTAATTAATAGCTCTTTTGTCAGATCAGTAAACTACTAGTATTATATACTGGCAGAGTCGTCTTAATTCCATCTTTAAATCTATTCCATTTATGTTTGCCTACGTGAAACTGATTTAACGCAGTTTGTAATTTTCAGCGACGAGCTCGTTAAAACTGATCCTGTCGGCGACGCCACTTTTGTAGATATATATATGCCTGTCTATCTGCCTTGTCTCTGTCTGTGTCTCTTTCTGTCTCTGTCTCTCTGTGTGAAGATTTGATACCAGAAAAGTATTACAGATATCCGTTATTCTTTAAGCTTTCTTTGATTTTAGCTTGTGAAAACGTTGATGTTATAGCAAAAAATTTCTTTGTTCATATATAGAGCACTTAGCCGCAGAAAAGAATGTCTCAATAATATTTCAAATAATACATGATTTTTTTTTTCTCGTAAAACTGTGTACTCCTATTGTTATGGGCAGAGGCCTGACAAGTAAAACATTTTTTTTTATTTTTTTACTTTGACTTTTCTCTGTCTCTCTCTCTCTCTCTCTCTCTCTCTCTCTCTCTCTCTCTCTCTCTCTCTCTCTGTCTCTCTCTCTCTCTCTGTCTCTCTCATTCTCTTAATACCGATGCATCATCGACATCAATAAAATGACTCCATAAATGAATGATTAGAATGCGTTCGCTTTATCTGTCTGTCTGCTTGCCTGCCTGCCTGCCTGCCTGCCTGCCTGTCGGTCTGTATGTATGTATGTACGTTTGTATGTATGTCTCTATGTCTCTGTCTGTCTATCTGTCTGTCTCTCTTGCCCTTTTTTCTCTCTTTTTTTTTTCTTTCTCTTTTCCCTTCGCTATTTCTACTTTTCGTCCTTCCCTTTTCGGTTTTGTGTTTTTCGTCTCACGAGACCTTGTTGTTGTTTGGTATGTGAATTTTTTTTTTTTTTTTTTTCTACCCTGAATGAAGGTTGTGTGTGTGTGTGTGTGTGTGTGTGTGTGTGTGTGTGTGTGTGTGTGTGTGTGTGTGTGTGTGTGTGTGTCTGTCGGTCGGTCGGTCGGTCGGTCGGTCGGTCGGTCTGTGTATTTGTCTGTGTCTGTGTCTGTGTCTGTATGCAACACGTGCATTCAAGATGTATACAGATTTTCCGAGTTCTCTCTCTCTCTCTCTCTCTCTCTCTCTCTCTCTCTCTCTCTCTCTCTCTCTCTCTCTCTCTCTCTCTCTCAAAGTACGAAGACTATTAGCGAAATGCAGACGTTCTTTGGATGGGAATGTTTGCCATGAATATAATCAAGTCAAACGTGAATACAAAAAAAATGTTGAAAAGAAAAAAGAAACAGTTTAATGATGCATTGTTAGATCAACTTGTCACATCTATACAGAACCAGAAAGAGTTCTGGGAAGCTGTTCACAAAACCTCATTTAAAAGAAAACAACCAAGAAATGACATCAGTATCGACACATGGTTTCATCACTTTAAATCATTGTTAGAAAAAGATACAGCTAGTGGTAATGTAAATGGGGATGTTCAGTATGTTGAGTCTAATGACTATATGAACCGTCCAATTTCTAGGGAGGAAGTATTATATTCATTGAGGAAACTGAAAAATCGTAAAGCTGCTGGGCCGGATAGTATTATTGGTGAAATGTATAAGAATTCAAATGACCATGTTATACAGTTTTTTGTTAAATTATTTAATACACTATTTGACAAGGGTATCTTTCCTCAAAGCTGGACAGAATCAGTTATTTTACCTCTTTTAAAGAAAGGAAATGTCAACAATCCAAATAACTATAGGGGCATTTGTCTTAGTGATATAAGTAGCAAAATGTTTAGTACAATATTGAATAATAGAATACAAGAATGGGTACAAGAAAATGACATTACCGGAGACCGCCAAGCCGGCTTTAAGAAAGGATATTCAACAACAGATCATATGTTTGCTCTTTTGGCACTGGTACAAAAGCAATTTTCTAATAATCGTAAACTTTATGTAGCCTTCATTGATTTCGAGAAAGCCTTCGACTCCATAAACAGACATCTGCTATGGCCAATATTGTTGAAATATGGTATAAGAGGTAAATTGTATAAGTGTATTCGGAGTATTTATGATACCGTAAAATGTAGAGTTAGATGTGGTGCACAGTTGACAGATTATATAGCCTGTACAGCTGGAGTAAAACAAGGTGATGTGTGCAGTCCAGTGTTATTCTCCCTTTTCATAAATGAACTGGCCATTGATGTTATTAATAACGGAAGACATGGTGCCACTTTTTCTTTTGATGCACTTGAATTATTTATCTTGTTATTAGCAGATGACGTTGTACTTTTGTCAGAAACTATTGTTGGTCTACAGACTCAGCTGAATAACTTACAACGTGCAGCAAGTTCCCTTCAACTGAAAGTCAACATGTGTAAGAGTAATATCATTGTATTTAGAAAGGGGGGATATTTAGGTTCACGGGAAAGATGGTTTTATGATAGTATTACAATGCCTGTTGTCAATGTTTATAAATATTTGGGGATAAATTTTACTACACGTTTGAGCTTTGTTTCTGCTTGTAATGATCTTGCTAGCAGGGCCAAAAATGTCTTATTGTGTGTTATAAAAAGATTATCTTCGTTAAATAATACTTCTCTACAATTGTTTTTGAAAATTTTTGATGCTCAGGTACAACCCGTCATGCAATATGGTTCTGAATTATGGGATCTGCATAAAGCCGCGTTGGAATGTGAATCTGTGCACTTGTTTGCGTTGAAGAAATTTCTAGGCGTAGATCTGCGTACACCTAATGATCTTGTTTATGGTGAAACAAATAGACATCCGATATATATTAACTCTGCTATACAGTGTATACGTTATTGGCTTAAGTTGTTACAAATGGAAGATTATAGAATACCTTATAGAGCTTACAAAATGTTTTATGAGTTAGATATTAGGGGAAAGAGAAATTGGGTCACAGATGTACGTATTTGTTTATTTAGATATGGATTTGGTGATGTATGGTTGAATCAAGGTGTTGGTAGTATATATCAGTTTGTAAGACGTTTCCGGCAACGCTTGATTGATTGTAGATGGCAGGACTGGAATTACCATATTCAAAACAGTGAAAGATTTAGTTTGTATAGAACTTTTGGACATACGCATGATGTTAAACAGTACTTGGTATGTAACATGGACATGTATTTGAAGAATGTAACAACAAGATTTAGGTTAGGCGTGTCAGACTTAGCTGCACATTACTATAGATACAGAGATTTTACTGACAGTGATTTAATTTGCCCACTATGTAAAGAAGACAAAGAAGACGAGGTACATTTTGTTTTTCGTTGTCCAGCTCTTTGTAGAATTAGAGAAAAATATATACCACCTAAGTACTATCGACAGCCATGTTTATTCAAACTGAGTTTATTATTGTCATCCACGAGACATGCTGATATATGGAATCTGGCACTGTTTTTACACCAGGCATTTAAATTTCGGGATATCGTGACATCTTAAGATGCTGTACTTCATTGCAGCGTTTATGTAATATGTGTACTTATTATGGTTGGTTATATATTTTCATTTTGTTTGTTATTACTTATATTGTCACTTACCCCTTCATAAGGGGCCTAGGCCTATTAATGAATAAATAATCT
>NC_134876.1:10542598-10545098 GCF_041734735.1 Babylonia areolata | reverse complement strand
TTGACGTGGATTTTTCTACAGACTTTTGCCAGGAACAACCCTTTTGTTGCCGTGGGTTCTTTTACGTGCGCTAAGTGCGTGCTGCACACGGGACCTCGGTTTATCGTCTCATCCGAATGACTAGCGTCCAGACCACCACTCAAGGTCTAGTGGAGGGGGAGAAAATATCGGCGGCTGAGCCGTGATTCGAACCAGCGCGCTCAGATTCTCTCGCTTCCTAGGCGGACGCGTTACCTCTAGGCCATCACTCCATTGTTATCTGTGTTCCATAGAGTGACCTGATTTGTTTTGTGTGGGAGAAAAACGTATTTAAATCCTGCTGACGTCATAGTAGTTGTACTTTGTCAGATATAAGGGAGAAAGACAAAGAAAGAGAGAGAGAGACAGAGGAGATATCGACATGGGGACATACACAGACAGACATACAGACAAACAGACAGACAGACAGAAGTCACAAAGACAGAGACAGGTGAAAATACAGAGAGGAGACATTTTGTACAGACAGAAAAAAGGACAACCTCATCTACCTCGCACATCAAAGTGTTTGTCAATTAGTTTTGGTCTGATAAGTAATCAGTGTCGTCAAGTCGAAATACATACAACGATTCGATCATCACAGAATATTCTTTCACATCATTCTGTTTGTATAACGTGTGTGTAGATAATTATGATATCGTGTGTAGTTTCAATGTCCTCAGTGTGTGCTTGAAATAAAATTAACTCTCTCCATACGAACGGCGAAAGAGACGACGTTAACAGCGTTTCACCCCAATTACCATCATCAAAATATTGCAAGCGGAACGCTCTTACACTGAAGAGGTGAATGTTGACAAAGAATACCACAATTCTGACGACGGAAGCTAAAGGTTGGGTCATTCAGACACCCACTGGACATCCGAGGGGTCTGTGTGGAGGAGAAGAGAGGACTGGCCGTACTGAGTGAGTTAATTCGTGCATCAACCTGCCTTGCCTGTTAACAACGTGTATAAAACAGAGCGAAGGGCGCCAATGGATTACATGTTTCAAGCGCCTGTTGCCTAGATTCTTATTCCTTCTCTGTACAGCAGCAGAGCGGCAGTCTTCACTGGAGCAGGCCAACAACACAGGCGATCGACTCAAAGCAGCCACTCTGGTTTGACAACAAAGATTGGCTCAAAGGATAAAAAAAAAAAAAAAAAAAATGCACGGGTCTGTAATGGGTGAGGGAGTGGGAAAGGTGGCAAGACTGACAGTCAGAACTATTTACAGTGTGAGGGGTGGGGGAGTGTGTGTGGGGGAGAGGGGGGGAGGTGGCAATGAAGGGTAGCTAAGTATTATGATGATGGATGGATGGTGTGTGTGTGTGTGTGTGTGCGTGCGTGCACGCATCAGACTGATTCTACTTATGGCGTCAACTCAAAAAGAGGTTGTGTGTTAAGAAATTTGCCTTATATAAAGCCTTCAAAATACGCTGATTGATATGCTCTTCTTCCAGCCAACTTTACCATGTCTGAATATTCTGCTAAGATTTTGTTAATAATCAATGTTCACCTTACCCCTTCAAAAGGAGCTATAACATTTCTTGAATGAATTATCCGTATACGTATCTGTTATCTCACTCCATAATGCTGAGTAAAAGCCTGCTTATGTCATGCCAGTGACAGCTTTTCAGACATGAATCGAAACTGCCTTTCTTTTCCCCCACAAGCTTTGACCTTTCCCCCACCTCGTGGTTTCAGAGCAAACAGGGTCGATTATTGTTATTTTGATGCGTACTTTACCGGCTAACCTGATTCAGTTGGTTTGTGCGGTAGAAAAAAACATGTTTGAAGTCTGGCTTGTAATATTACACACAATCTGTCCATGGACTCACAGAGAAGAAAAGTTGAAGACAAAGTCGATAATTTGCCGTCCCCACTCCATAACACAATAAGTCAAAGCTGCTGGAGGCTTGCTAATGTCATAACAGCGACAGCTTTTCAGACTTGTATCGAACCTGCTTCTGTCTCTTCTCACACCTTTGACCTTTCCCATCACCTCATAGGTTTCGTGGTAAAACAGGGTTGATTAGTGTTATAGTGTTCTATACAGCCACCTGATTTGTTTTGCGTGTGGGGAAGAAAAAAAAAACGTGTTCAAAGTATGCTTGTGTCATGGTAGCAACTGTTGTCAGATAAAAGGGAGAAAGAAAAAAAAAAGAAAAAGAGACAGACAAACAGACAGACAGCCAATCAGAGAAAGACAGACTGCAAGACAGACAGCAGACAGACAGGGACGGACGAAAATACAAATGGAAGTGACAGACAGACAGACAGAAAGAAAGAAAAGAAAAAAAAAAGACAGACACAGAACGATGAGAGAGACACCGTAGTCAGGCATTAATCAAACTGTTGTTTGTGATATCCGTCATGCGTTAGTTGTTAACACCACTCTGTTCGTGTGATTTTATGTACAAGATGTACGTGCGTGTAATGTCTTAACTCTCTCCATACGAACGGCGAAAGAGACGACGTTAACAGCG
>NC_134876.1:10535098-10540098 GCF_041734735.1 Babylonia areolata | reverse complement strand
ACACGCAGGCACACACACGCGTGCACGCGCGTGCGCGCACTCAAAACGATGCATGCACGCGCACGGGCACACACGCAACACACACACACAGTTGTTACACTGTGAATGTAATAGTATCTTACCCACATTTTTTTTTTCTTTTTACATAATAAAAGATGTGTACATGGTGATAAGAGAAGGGTGTGTCAGTTTTTGTTTGTTTTTTTGTTTGTTTTTTGTTTGTTTGTTTGTTTGTTTTTGCTGACGGGCATTTTATTTTAAGTAAGCCTAAAGAAAATTTTCTGTTTTTGGTTGAAGCAGATAATAAAGTATTTTGAATTGAATTGAATTGAATTTTAATGACATTGCACCAAACATACATCCCGATGTGCTCGATGACATAGATAGTAGACGGATGAACTGTGGTCACTTTGCTGTGTTTGGCTCAGCTGTGACCTAGTATTTTAGGTATAGAAAAATCATTTACAGCTTAGTCTTTTGTGAAGGACTATGACTCTCAAACTAGGGGGCGAAATTGCACTGGCTCTTCTTAGTGCTGCAGCCTTGTGGGCTAGTTGGCCTTTGGGAACCATCCCAACGCCGACTGTCCTAAAACCCTCTTGGCCGAGAGAGTGGGGATGTAACTTGGGCAAGACACTCTCCACCATAATCAAATTCTAGCCCAAATAGTCGGAACAGCAGTTGCCTCCTCTGCTGTTCTGATGGTCATAGTCGGACACGACTGACTATCATATAAATTAATTCTTCATACCTGACTTTATAAAATAAAAAAAGCAAATAGTAATTACAAGTCAATAACAATCACAAGAACATTATGATATTCAGGTAAGTGTGTGCTCTTTTCTTACTTAAAGGACACAAATCTCTGATCAGCTTAACTTAGATCAGTAACAGTAATTGCAAAGCAGTAAATATAGTCCCAAGCATTTTCTCACACAGCCACATGCGCGCATACATACACAAAAATACACAAAAAACACACATACAAGCACACACTACACACACATAATCTCTCTCTCTCTCTCTCTCTCTCTCTCTCTCTCTCTCTCTCACACACACACACACACACACACACACACGTCTAATATCACTCAAAGTGAAAAGACATTAGACTGAAGAAAGAACACACACACACACACTCATACGCGCAGCGCGCACGCGCTCCGGAGAACCGGAACCGGATTCAGAAATACACACATAGAGAAAGAAAAAGACATAGGAAGACAGAGAGATAGACAGAGAGGATAGCAAACTGCTGCTCTCTAATACAACATTCTTTTCTGACAGGCAGCCGTAAAATACCGGTTGTTTGTTGAGGCCAAGACAGAGCAACTGGACACACACTTTATTCCTTTCCGGAGCCAGGGCCAGATGGCTGAACAAATAAACTCTGCCATGCCAGATCCCACACTTCTGGACATTTATGGAGGGACTCTGAGTCAGTGAGCACATCAGCAGAAGCAATAAACTTCGTTTCCTCCAGTGTGTTTTACTCCATTTGGCCTGGTATGCATGGGAGTTCGGTTTGTGTGTGTGTGTGTGTGTGTGTGTGTGTGTGTGTGTGTGTGTGTGTGTGTGTGTGTGTGTGTGTGTGTGTGTGTGTGTGTGTGTGTGTGTGTGTTTCTGGTGATGTTCGATTGGTCTTTCCTTATTTCCTTTCCTTCTCTTCCTCCTTGATTATATCGTCGTGTTATTATTGTTGATGTCGTTCCTGTTGTGTACGTGTTCTTTTAGCTATTATTCCTCTTCATGTTTTCTTTTGGCGTTATTGTATCTGCTGACCTTACTAACTAATCTTTTGTTTTTGTTCTTCGTGTTCTTTTTGTTCTGGTTCCTTCTTCTTCTTCTTCTTCTTTTTATTATTATTTTTATCTTGTTCTTGTTCTTCCTTCTTCATGATCATCATCATAATCATCATCATCATGAACATGATCATCATCATAATCATGCACATGATCATGATTGATCACCATGAACTTCTTCTTCTTCTTCTTCTTCTTCTTCTTCTTCTCATCCTCCTCCTCCTCCGTCTACCCTAGTGTTTATTTTCACTGTCTGAATGTTTCAGGGTGTTCATTCCGTGCTCCTCTGCTCCTACACTCTCATGTTGTGTTGCATTAGCCAGGCTGTCAAGGCTTTGACAAGCGCGTTGGGTTAACTCACTCAGTACGGCCAGTCCTCTCTTCTCCTCTACACAGACCCCTCGGATGTCCAGTGGGTGTCTGAATGACCCAACCTTTAGCTTCCGTCGTCAGAATTGTGGTATTCTTTGTCAACATTCACGTCTTCAGTATAAGAGCCTTCCGCTTGCAATATTTTGATGATGGTAATTGGGGTGAAACGCTGTTAACGTCGTCTCATTCGCCGTTCGTATGGAGAGAGTTAAATTAACGCGTAAGTTAGAAATCTGTCTGCACTCTCTTCCAGTCCCCCCCCCCCCCCCCCCCCCCGCCTCTTCCCTATCAGTCGGAACTCTTTACACTCTGTTCCATGCGAGAAAGAAGCGACATTCGAACCTCAGATTGGATTTTGATCTCGGAACAAATGCCGGTTGTGATCATTGAAAAATGGCATGTATGAGTCCCGTGAAATTTGTCCCTTTTGACGTTGACCTCTGTCCTTTAACATGTCGCTTTGCCTGCGTTCGTTCGTTCGTTTATTTATTTATAGTCTGTTCATCTAAGATGATGATATTAGACTGAAAATAAATGATATTATTATCATCATTTGGATTATTATTATTTCTATCATAATTTGCCTGCGTTTCTACGTGTCAGTGTGCCTTTATCTATTCATCTCTGTCGATGTTCGATGTCTTAGAAGCCGCTTCTGTCGTGGCATAGACACATTTGACCTGTATAGAGAGTGACAGAAAACTGAATCTGATTACTTTCCACTTGTGCACACACGCACACACACACACACACACACACACACACACACACACACACACACACACACACACACACACACACACACACACACAAACAAAAAAACAAAAACAAAACAAAAAAAACAAAAAAAACAACAAGCACACACACTTACATAAACTCACACACATTCAAACACGCCATAGTGACTTCCAATCCCATGTATGCACACACACACACACACACACACACACACACACACACACACACACACACACACACACACACACACACACACACACGTGCACACACGCACGTGCACACACGCCCTGGCCTGACTCACACCCAACAAGTCTTCTCCTCTTTTCCCATTCCCCTGCCCGCTGTCAGGTTCATGCATATTTCCCCTGGCGCCAATCTTTGTATCAAAATGGAGTGACTGCTTCGGATCGATCGTCTCTTTTGTTGGCCTGCTCCAGTGGGAACTGCTACTGCTGCAAATGCTCAGAGAGACAGAGACAGAATGACAGACAGAGGGAGAGAGAGAGAGGGAGGAAAGGAGAGAGAGAGAGAGAGAGGGAGGGAGGGACAGAGATTCTGAGCTTCAGATTCGTACACCAAGCCATCGGTTGCCACCCTTCAAGCAGGTTAGATAGACCACTACACATTGTTTCGAAACTTAAATGTGGTTTGCAGTCTTTGACAGATACAATGCATGTGAGATGAGTAAACCTAGGCATTTGGAAACTGCTCTCTTCTGGATTCATCTGTCTGTCAGTCCGTCCGTCCGTCCGTCTGTCTGTCTGTCTGTCTATGTCTCTATTTTTTTTCTCTTTCTCCCATTTAAATGAACTTATGTATGCGTACTGAATGCTTGTGGTTCTAAGTGTATTGTTTACGTGTGGCCTGGGGGTGCGGACCTCAACACCAAGCTCTGGGGGACGGCAGCCGATCTTCGCCGGACATCCGAGTTTGTGGCATCCCTCGGACTTCGACCCTGACTGCGTAGCTGTCGAACGTAAAAGAAAGAAAGAAAGAAAGTTTACGTGTGCTGCATCACAAATTAATGTCTTTATTTCGAGACAATAAAGTATTCTGTATTCTGCAGCATGTGACAATATCTCACAATCTGTCTCACCTACAATGTAAACAGCCTTCACGTGATTTTTGTCATCGTGTTGCAAACTTTTGTTTATTTTATTTTTTCTGTTAAATATTTTATCTTGTGTCGATATTTGTATATAGTACATCGATTCCAATCAGCACAGCTGACAGAACAAAGAAATACAACCCTCACAATCTTTACTTAAATATCTCCATCCTCACACTTACTCTCCCCCAGCACTCTCCTCCTCACCCACTCGTCGCCCTCAATCTGTACATCTTTGACTGCCAAACCTATCCACCACCTTTCCCCTCTACCCTGCACACCCCCCACCCCACCCCCCCCCCACGACACCTACCATCCAGTCCCCCTTCTCCCAACCCCCCACCTCTCATTTTCCCACCCTAGGGATGGGTTGCATGAGCGAACGGAGCAGTGCTAAGTTAGCTTGTCCTCAAGAACGTTTCCTCACTCCACGGTGAATTTCATGTACTTAGAAATCAGTTCTATGCAAACTTAGCCTTGCAAAGATCACCTCATGCAACCTGCCCTTGAGGTGCCCATCTTTGTGTCCAACTGGAGTGACTGCTTTGGGTCCATCGTCTCTTTTTCTTTGTGTGGGCTTGCTTCATTGGGCACAGCTGGCTGCTGCTGTTCTGGTGCCAGTTGCATTGCTTGGTTCTAACTTTGTGACAGTTACAAGTGACTAAACTAAATGCCTACGTTGACCGAACTAACGCTATTGGTCAGTTCCATACTACACACAGTTAGTAGCGGGTTTCGACCATAACAGGCACTTCCGTCCGAGCAATGCAACTGGCCCTTGAAGAGGGAGAGAGTCCGGGCCACAATGTAATGTTCCGTGAACACAATGATGCATCGTGGTCATTGAAAAAAAAAATCATGAGCATGAGTCGGATGAAATTTGGACCTATCGTCTGTGTCTCTGTATATGCCCGTTTGTCTGTCTGTCTGCCTCTGTTACACTGTGTGTGGGGTGAGGGGTGGGGGTGGGTGGGGGGGTA
>NC_134876.1:10515098-10522598 GCF_041734735.1 Babylonia areolata | reverse complement strand
ACAAAGGTTTTTTGTTGTTGTTGTTTTTTTCTCTGCAAGTGTGTCGTTAAACACACACACACACACACACACACACACACACACACACACACACACATATATATATATGAGGATATGTTTATGAATATGCAGCAATACAGATAAACAATATACTTTAAAATACATGTTTCAAGCCACCACGTACCTTTCCACCGCGCTGACATTTACATCCCTAACATGATAGAGGGGGGGTACAGTGTGTGTGTGTGTGTGTTGGGGGGGGGTCATTCATTTTTTTTCCTTTTTCTTCCATACCTTCCACTAGTACTGATGTAATACCATTAAGGGAAAATGTAAAAAAGGGTGGCCAGTCATTGACTTATTTTACTTCCTATATTCTTTTTTTTTTCTTTTCTTTTCTTTTTCTTTCTTTTATTTACTGTTCATTTTATTGCAGCTTTATATGCTCGCTGACTGACACGAGTAAATTCACCACCACCACCACCACTACCACCACCACCCAAAAAAGTATATAAAATATGCTTCCAGCCACACACATTTCCACCTCGCTAACTTATATTTTCCCAAATAAGTCACTAAACACCCCTGTCACAGCGGCCCATTTCGTGAGGCTGGTTTCCCTGATTCAATTCATCGAGCGTGTCAACTGTTGAGAGGCGGCTGGAAAGGTGGTCATAGTGCTGAAGTTCTGTGAGCGGAAAACTTATGCCTGCCAGAGGCACTCCGTGATTTGCAGACCCTTCCTTCCTCTCCCCTCCCCTCCCCTCCATCCCACCCACCCTTCACACGCATTGCAAGAAGAAAACCGGAAATTGTAAGGATGGGTCAAAAGGAGGACTTGTGGGATGGAGGACGAGAAGAAAAAGGGGGTACTCAGAACTCAATCTTATTTTTCTTCCAAGATGTTTGGCATGGACAGTTCTTCCAGTCTGTACTTGGTAACCTACATCCACTAACAAGAGCACACGAATGCATAAGGGATAAAAAAAAAAAAAATAATAATAATAAAAATGTCCATGCACAAGAGTGCACCTCCTCTGTCAAAGACTTTGGTGGCGATGGGAAATCAACATGCAGTGCAACAAGACAAACTTCAGAGCATAACACTGCAGCTAACACTGCACCTAACCTGCACCTAACACTGCACCTAACCTGCAACAAAACTTGCACCTAACCTGCACCTAACCTGCACCTAACACTGTACCTAACACTGCACATAGCACTGCACCTAACCTGCACCTAACACTCCATCTAACCTGCACGTAACACTGCACCTAACCTGCACCTAACACTGCACCCAACCCTGCACGTAACACTGCACCTAACCTGCACATAACTTTGCACCTAACACTGCACCTAACCTGCAACAAAACCTGCACCTAACCTGCACCTAACACTGCACCTAACACTGCACCTAACACTGCACCTAACACTGCACCTAACCTGCACCTAACACTGCACCTAACCTGCACCTAACTTGCACCTAACACTGCACCTAACACTGCACCTAACCTGCACCTAACACTGCACCTAACCTGCACCTAACACTGCACCTAACACTGCACCTAACACTGCACCTAACCTGCACCTAACCTGCACCTAACACTGCACCTAACCTGTACCTAACACTGCACCCAACCCTGCACCTAACACTGCACCTAACCTGCACATAACACTGCACCTAACACTGCACCTAACCTACACATAACACTGCACCTAACCTGCACCTAACACTGCACCTAACACTGCACCTAACACTGCACCTAACACTGCACCTAACCTGCACCTAACACTGCACCTAACACTGCACCTAACACTGCACCTAACACTGCACCTAACACTGCACCTAACCCTGCATCTAACCCTGTACCTATCACTGCACCTAACCTGCACCTAACACTGCACCTAACCTGCACCTAACACTGCACCTAACACTGCACCTAACACTGCACCTAACCTGCACCTAGTACTGCACCTAACCTGCACTATACTGCACCTACCGCACCTAACCTGCACCTAACACTGCACCTAACCTCACTAACACTGCACCTAACACTGCACCTAACACTGCACCTAATACTACCTGCACCTAACGTACTACCTGCACCTAACCTGCACCTAACCTGCACTACACTGCACAACATTGCACCTAACACTGCACCTAACCTGCACCTAACACTGCACCTAACCTGCACCTAACACTGCACCTAACACTGCACCTAACCTGCACCTAACACTGCACCTAACACTGCACCTAACCTGCACCTAACACTGCACCTAACACTGCACCTAACCTGCACCTAACAGCTACCTAACTGCACCTAACCTGCACCTAACCTGCACCTAACACTGCACCTAACCTGCACCTAACACTGCACCTAACATGATAACACTGACCATAACCTGCACCTAACACTGCACCTAACACTGACCTAACCTGACCTAACACTGCACCTAACACTGCACCTAACACTGCACCTAACCTGCACCTAACACTGCACCTAACAGGAGAGAACAACGCAGTCCAGCGCACAATAACACAACACAGCAACGTAAAACATCTACAATGTGACCACAAGTGAAGGACCTTTCATATCTGAAGCAAAAATCCTGTACTCGTCATATCGATGTGTGTGTGTGTGTGTGTGTGTGTGTGTGTGTGTGTGTGTGTGTGTGTGTGTGTGTGTGTGTGTGTGTGTGTGTGTGTGTGTGTGTGTGTGTGTGTGTGTGTGTGTGTGTGTGTGTGTGTGTGTGTGTGTGTGTGTGTGTGTGATATTTTCTTCTAAATCCCAAGGCACATGAACAGTTCACCTCATCGGCCCTCTTTCTCTGATTGAATTCACGAAGCACCAGCAGCTCTGAGGAGCCCTGGTAATGCAATATCGGATCCCCTTTTAGCGATGGATGAGCCATACACGCCCGGCGGCAGATACAACACAGAACACCACGGAATGGTGAGATGAAAAGCTGAGAAAGGGGAAATGGTGATTAAGAGGGGAAAGGGGGGGACAAAAGGATAAGAAGCAGTGAAGTTTGTGTGCAATTTGTACACGTTACTTTTAGTATAATGGTTTATTTCCTCATTTTTTCAAAAGACTTTGCACTCAGGTCCTTGCAGAGAACACAAAGGACCACATGCGAGACTCGAACCACAGTCTATGGATCTCCTGGCTTTTATGTAGGTGTCCCTTATCCATATCCACAAGCGACGTCATCAAATTGTCACTGCTGCTTACAGCTATTGTATCATCTTTTTTTTTTATGTATGTGATCGAAATAGCCATAGATCCTTACAGGGGCGTGATTAATGTATCAAGATATGCCATAAATCGTAATAATGTAATCGTTAATGTTAATGTTAATGCACTCATTTTATTGGCGTTACATGTGTTATGTGCATGCATACGTGCCTACATCCATGTGTATGTGTATATGTGTGTGTGTGTGTGTGTGTGTGTGTGTGTGTGTGTGCATTTTACTTATATATACGATTTATATGTTTTTATTAATGTATTGTTGTACAATACCTTATGGTCTTAACGTGTGTGTGTGTGTGTGTGTGTGTGTGTGTGTGTGTGTGTGTGCGTGCGTGCGTGCGTGCGTGCGTGCGTGCGTGCGTGCGTGCGTGCGCGCATGTCATTTTTAGTAAAATATACCCTTTTTTTGCTGCATTTTTTCATTTGTAAATATTGTTGTGCAATACCTTATTGTATGCAATACCTAATAAGTATGTGTGTGTGCGGAAGGGGAGGGGGGTTAGTCTATCGTCAGCTATTGGGAATTCTTATTTGACTAGTTTTGATCCCTTCTTATGTTGCGCATGATGATTTTGTGCTAGTGTTTACAACGAGCTTGTGATTGCACAACTCAGTTTCCATGTGGATTAATAAAGTGTTTTTTATTTGATTTGATTTGATTTGACATACCATAGCTGCAGGCTTACCAGTAAGGCAGTTCTGTCATTTATCATGACAGTCAGTGAGAGGTGAAGACCTGGGATGTCTCTTTGCCACAATGTCTTTGTGTTCGTGTGAGCATCTTCCACTTGAACAGCACGAAAAGCAAGACAAAACTATGGGAATTCGAACAGCCATGAGAGGTACTCGGGCAGGCAATGACAGACACTTAGCTTCCACCATCTCCAGCAGCAACAGTGCTATCTGTACAGCTATGTCATTGTGTCCAGTGACCTATTCATAAGTGTTCTTTTATTTAAAAAAAAAAAAATAATAATAATAATCTTTTTTTTAAATTTAAAAAGTCACCTCGAGCAGTCGTAAAATAATCCATTTGAGGGAAACTTTGGTCAAAATGAAATAACTATGGGTGGCCAGTTAATGAGTGATTTCATTTCCTGTATTATCTATCCCTCTCTCTCTCTCTCTCTCTCTCTCTCTCTCTCTCTCTCTCTCTCTCTATCTATCTATCTATCTATCTATATATATATATATATATCTATATCTATATCTATCTATCTATCTTTATATCTATATATCTATATATCTATATATATATATATATATATATATATATATATATATATATATATATATATATATATATAACTGTTCGCATCATTGCAATATTAAACATTTGCTGCCTTTGACAAAAGTAAAGTCACCACCTAAATAATAAGCTTCCAACGAATTACGTTTCCACCTCAGTGACTTCTGTTTCCCGCATAAGTTAACTCTCTCCATACGAACGGCGAAAGAAACGACTTTAACAGCGTTTCTCCCCAATTTCTCCATCAAAATATTACAAGCGGAAGGCTCTTACACTGAAGAGGTGAATGTTGACAAAGAATACCACAATTCTGACGACGGAAGCTAAAGGTTGGATCATCGAGACACCCACTGGACATCCGAGGGGTCTGTGTAGAGGAGAAGAGAGGACTGGGCGTACTGAGTGAGTTAAATCTACACTATGACACAGTGACCCATTTCGTGGAGCCTGTTTCGCTGATTCAATCCATCCAGTGTAAAAGTGGTGGTGGGAATAGGTGTCGATGTGTCAGATCACTCTGAGCAGATATCATGCGTCTGTCAGAAGCACTCAGTGATTTGCACCCACATGCATGCAGTACCAACAGGGAAAGCAAGGAACAGTTCGACTGTGCGGAGTGAAAAGAGGTGTAGGGGTATAATGACATACGTATATGTGTGTATATATGTGTGAATGTGTGTGTGTTTGTAAGTGTATAAATGTACGAATGTTTGTGTACACGCGCACGCGCGATTACGTGTGTGTGTGTGTGTGTGTGTGTGTGTGTGTGTGTGTGTGTGTGTGTGTGTGTGTGTGTGTGTGTGTGTGTGTCTGTTTCTGTATCTTTGTCTGTGTGTCTGTTTGTGATGTCAGTTGGCACACAAATATGCACAAAGTTGAGATATTATGGTTGATGATCACATTGTTTCATGTTCGTTTTCATCCTTGCGTGTTTGACTACAGGATGTTTTGCCAGACTATTTCAAACCTCTCCCTCTGACATGCCCCCCCCCCCCCCCCCCCCTCCCCATGGGTTTTAGCTGAATTGAAGAAAACACATGGAATTTTGTATAGGTGAAAAACACATGAGAAGTTTTGTGCAAATCAAGGGTCATCTGTTCAATGATGTCTGATAAGAAGAATGGTTGCTGTACATTTTTCTACGGTGGTGCATTGAATATGGCATGAGCAGGATGATCATCTCAAATCATGTGTTTCAAAGAACGTGCATCACATTACACACACACACACACACACACACACACACACACACACACACACACACACACACACACACACACACACACACACACATATATATATATATTTTTTTATGTGTGTGTATGTATACAAAATTATATAAAATGAGTAGTATACAATAGATACAATGCAGGGAGTGAATCAGTGGCTGATGGGAAGCATCACTTGCACTAATGTCGTTCCTTTGTCTTTATCCATTTTAAGCTGACACAGATGTCTGAGAGTACACGGTTGTGGAGAACATTTTCGCCAGCTTCTTTCCGCCAGTATAAAACTTTCGTTGGCAAAGATTTGTTTTCTGATTCTGGATGATACATATAGCAGGTAATTTTCTTACCTCTGAATCAAAAAGTCACAACTTACTTGAATATTTCTGTGGTCCCTCACCACTTCCATCAGCCAAACGAATTCAGGAGAGTTGGGTTGGATAGGCAGTAAAAAAAAAAAAAAAAAAAAAAAAGTCTCACCATCAGCATGCTGTTTATTTTGCCCTGTGACAAAATGCGCCAAACCTGGGCATGTAGCCTTTAACTTCGTCATTCCAGCTTTCTCTGTTAACTCTTCATCAAATGCAACACGGACTGCGGTTCCCATCGTACCAGAAGCTGCAAAAAAAAAAAAAAAAAAAAAAAAAAACAGGGCGCATTGACAGAGCATCATCGGTGACAATAATGGCCACGATGACAATGCAGTACAACATAACGCAAAAGTGTGTCAAAGTACAGTGCAATGCAGTGTACATCGTACACAGCTTACATGCCCCACACAGCGCATTGCAACACATAGATTAGCGGAACACGAACAGAAAACAAACGATAATCAGACTGATTCTGACCTTATCAGTGTTTACACTCCTGCAAGAAATCTCCGCTCTTCCTCTGACTGTTACCTTTTGAAACTTCCTCGTGTCAATACAAGAACCTATGGTGAACGTGCTTTCTTCTTTGCTGCTCCTCACATCAGGAACAACCTTCCTCATCATATCCGTGCATCTGATTCTATTTCTGCTTTTCGTTCATCACTAAAAACTCATCTTTTTAAAACCTATCTATAAGCACTCTCAGCTTCCTTGTTCTCCAACACCACCCATGTCAGCTCACTTTGGATGTATGTAGAGTGGGAGGGGGGGAGTGTGAGTGGGGGGGGGGGGGGTGAGGGGGGCGCAGGGGAGGGGTTGAGAAAGAGTGATCATGAATGTTCTATGTAACTTGGAATATTTTTCTTTCATGTAAAACGCCCTGAGCTCTTAGAGAGAAAGAGAAAGGGCGCTACATAAATGTACATTATTATTATCATTATTATTATTATTATTATTATTATTATAAACAATTGCACATTATAATCTCCTTCCACCCATGGGCCAATCCACTTTTTTTCTCTTGTTGTTGTTGTTGTTGTTGTTGTTGTTGCTGCTGCTGTTGTTGCTCGTCAGCTGTTTTGTATCTGAAACTATCCCCCTGGATGGACCTGTTCATATTTCTTAGCCATGATGCTCTCTTCACCCAGTGTGTTTTCCGCAGACGTAAACAGTTCACCCCTACATCGGTCCTCTTCCCTGATTCAATTCATCAGGCACGAGCAGCTCTGAGGAGCCGTGGTAACACAATATTGGATCCCTTTTAGCGATGGACGAGCCATCCATCCATGCCTGCCAGACACGACACAGCACACCGCACACTATGGATGGTGTGAGGAGAAGCTGAGAAGTTGGGGGAACGTTGGATTGGGGGGGGGGGGGGGGGGGGGGGGGGGGGG
>NC_134876.1:10490098-10502598 GCF_041734735.1 Babylonia areolata | reverse complement strand
TGTGTGTGTGTGTCTGTGTCTGTGTGTGTGTCTGTGTCTGTGTCTGTGTCTGTGTCTCAGTGTGTGCGCGCGTGCGTGCGTGTTTGTAGGTGCATGTGTGTATATGTGAACGTGTGTGTGTGTGTGTGTGTGCATGTGTACGTGGGTGCGTGTGTGTGTGTGTGTATGTGTGTGTGTGTGTGTGTGTGTGTGTGTGTGTGTGTGTGTGTGTGTGTGTGTGTGTGTGTGTGTGTGTGTGTGTGTGTGTGTGTGTGTGTGTGTGTGAGAGAGAGAACTAGTTCAGATGTTGACATTGGTATGTGTACACGCAATGTTTACACTGTCCTTTCATTATTTGCTTTGTGCTAACCATTTTCAATCAAGAAGACTGCTGTTGGTATGAACAGCTTGATAAAGCAATCTCGATATATGCTGACAATGAAAATTTCCACAGTTGGAAAACGAAAAAGTCTGATTCATATCAAGAACATTTAGCTTACTGATTACTGGGTATATTTCTGTTAACCATAATTATAAACAGACGACTGCGTCCGTTCTTGATTCTACAACAGAATCGTTTGGTATTGTTCGAAACTTTCCGTTATAACAAACATTGGTTCACTTGCACTTTTAGACGAAAACGGACAGGGTATTTCAAAGCAAAACTCAAATAAAAACCGTCAGATGCTAAACTCAGTTCTTGTAATACTATATAGAAAAAAGTAAAGATTGATAGAACAGCGGTAATGATTTGAGAAAAAGAAGAAAAGAAAAAAATCACAGATAACTTCTTGGATTACAAAATCACAGAAGATTACCGTCGAAAAATAAAAGGGGGGAAATATTTCGTACTAAAGTTGATTTTGAGGAGTTTCTGAATCACTTGCAAGCTCTTGATAACAATGCATACAGTGATAAGGACGGAAATAAAATCACTGTTAATGTTCCTGATATGAATATTAATGTTGATGTTTCAAGTGCCCCAGCAACCGAATGATGGATTTAACAAAATGACAAGGAAATCGAAAACGGTAAATCTGCTAGTAATGATTTAATCACAATGGATATAATCATATTGAGAATTATACGCCTTTGTTCGTTATATTGTCTGTTACTTGTTTACTAACAGACTATTGTGCTGTAAATGTTATTTTCAATCCAAACACATTTTATCTTTTGATTTTATTTTGAATGCAGACAATAAGGTTACAGTTAAGCATATGCATTTTCTATCAAATATTCATCAAGTGATATATGTCTTTGTCGTTCTGGTGAAATCTCTTCTTTTTTTTCTTCTAGAATATCAATCATTATAGAAAACACCACAGTGGGACGGTATCTAATGATATATATATATATATATATATATATATATAGAGAGAGAGAGAGAGAGAGAGAGAGAGAGAGAGAGAGAGAGAGAGAGAGAGAGAGAGAGAGAGAGATATAGATAGATAGATAGATATAGATATAGATAGATATATATATATATATATATATATATATATATAGAGAGAGAGAGAGAGAGAGAGAGAGAGAGAGAGAGAGAGAGAGAGAGAGAGAGAAGAAGTGATAATCAATAACTAAAACATAAAAAAATGAAAGTAAAAGGCTTGAGCATGATTTAGCATTGGTTATTAAAGGACCTTTTCAAATTCAATCCACATAACATAATTATTATCAATCAAGTCATTGTAATCCCTAGAATTCCGTGGGAACATATCACTTTCCTTACAGGTAACGTGTGTCTGGGTATCTGTCTCTGTGTCTGTCTGTCTGTCTGTCTGTACATTTATACCTCTGCTTTGCCACCTCCCTCTCAGCGAAGGAAATACACTGATGAATTTATAGATATCGATTTCTGTGTTTCTTTGTTTCTTTTTTTTCTTTTTTTTTTCTTTTTTGTCTGTCTGTCTATGTTCCTTTCTATCTCTCCATCTGTCTGTCTGTCATTCTGTCATCATGTCTGTCTGTCTGACACTCATCTTTCTCCACCCCAGCCCCCCACCCCCTCCCCCTCTCCCCCCTCCCCCCCCCCCCCCCAGCATTCTTTCTCTCGTTTCTGTTCGACGGAATCTCTCTCTGTCAACCGTCCTCCTCCACTGCCCCCTCAAACCGCCACCCTACACCCATCCCCTGTCTGGGTCTGCTGTATGTCTGTCTGTCTGTCTGTCTGTCCTTCTCCTCCTCTCTCTCTCTCTCTCTCTCTCTCTCTCTCTCTCTCTCTCTCTCCGTCCTTTCTTCTCTTTCCGTCAGATCATTTCGATACAAATAATATGATGACTAGGCAGCCGTACATTTTATTTCCAGATTTTCCAGATCAGATGATGGGAAACATGTGATGAGGAAAAAAGAAACACCCACACACAAAAAAAACAACAAAGCGCGTACACATTCATAGCTTAACCCCTTAACTGCTGGACCGTGGTGAAATTGGATCTGTGTAGCATGAATCTTTAAACGCAACTGCTATTTTTTTTGTGTGTGTGTGAATTCGTAAGAGGTTGTTATTGGTTTTGCTTCACAAAGGTAATGCAATCCCAACAGGAAGAGGTCCACATACAGATCGATGACTCATATACTGACCCGTAGGTTCAGTTTTATCACAGTGAGGTGACAGCCTCAATTAAAGACACAAACGACATGGACACTCGTCGGCAGCAGTCAAGGGGTTAAAGATCCGAGATTCCGGCATTCTCAGAAAAAAAAAAAACCGGATCAGCTGCCCAGCAAAGCGAACAATACTATACCCCTCAGTCTCATGAGGGGATGCTGCGATTTCCAAAGCAAGACAGCATGGGATTTCAGGAAGGAGGGGGGGTTGGGGGATGGTGGGGTCGGGCGAATGTATAACAGTAGGCGCCAGACACAATCTGGCATGATTTTCAGTCTCAAGAAACTGACGAGGAAAACATGGAGACGGCTCTTTACTTTACGTGCTGCTGGCTGCACCCTCATGCAGAAATGATGGAATCACTTCCACAGGGAGGGGCGGGGGGGGGGGGAAGCAATTGACCGCCAGGAGGGATGAGGAGAGTGCGGTGGGAAGGCGGGGGGAGGGGGGAGCGAGGGGGGAGGGGTTGGGTGTTGAGGGTAGAGATAGGAGAAGTTGGGGAACAGGTGGTTGGAATGAAGGTTGTGTGGAGGGCAGGGAATTCGATTCGTCTAAAGAATTGGTAAATCACTTTTCGAGGCCCTATCACACGACGGGAATTATGTCCGTAGTTTTATCACAGGAGAAGGAACCCCTCCACCAAGTAGGTATAACCCATAAAAAGGAAATATAGATTCGCGCACTTCAGCATTTGTTAAATTGTATCCGGGATAAATTTAGGGGTGTTCAGATTTTAGTTTAACCATTGGTTTCTATCACAGGACTTAGCTTGCTGCGCTAACTTCTTTATCCAGATTATACATTAACGATTGTATTACGGTATGATTGACTGATCAACACTCTGTCTTACCGAATTAGGGAAAAAAAATAGGCAGACAGATGTTGATGGTCAAACTGAGAAGACAATAGATATCAGTTTGATAACCTATCCATATACTGATGGATCCTGTGTCAAGAATAAGACAAGAAGAGGCAAAACGAATAAGAATCTGGAACAACATGTCCAGAAAGAAATATTCACCGCATGCGTACTAGGTCATACACCGCACTAGAATGAAAGTTATGGTTCAGATCAACCAGCACTCTTCCTATAAACATACTGATTAGCTAAATAAAAGACTTTACTAATGCAAAACTTTTCAAATCAAAACAAAGTACTCCCGATAAACATACTGATTTATAGAATCAATGACTTATTGACGTAAAACCTTTCAGATCGAAACAACATCTTTTACACACCTAATACCCCCAGCTACTAACGGATAATACGGAGGCTCTGTCTAACAGATGAAATAATCATAACTCGGTACAGCAGAATACTGAAACTGAAGACTACACGGCTTTCTCCGATCTAAAGGAACCATAAACACACCATACACGGGGGAGTCAGTTCGAGAGGAGCGAGAACCCAGAAAGAGAGGATCACAGAAAAAGATCTGGAGTTTAGAGTTTAACGACCTGTGCTATACACATTACAGTCATAATGGTCACGTTGCTCTGGGCCTGGTTATTGATTCGGTGAAGGTTGTATTGTAAGATGGGGCAATCACATTCTGGAATAACTGTTGATTGATGGAAAGCTTTATTGTTTTGGTAATGTGTCTGCTGTTACATAGCAAGGCATGGGTCTTTCTTTGCAAGAAGCCACGGAGGCAGAATCGATAACCATGGGCTAACTACTTGGACCATAGACACTAGAATGAGATACTAGTGTCTTTGGATAAACCTACAGGTATCATAATTATCAACTGATACTGTTATAAGTACAACTCACCATATCTAAAGCAAGAATCTGTGAAATGCCTGTGAACAAACTGTCGCTCTGTCTGGATTGAACCCGCGGTCGACACGGTTGATGTTTTGAATCATTGCGTCCCTCCACTCATCGTTGTTCCCCTTCTTGGGTACAACATGAAAGGAAAGTCCTCTGTTCTTCGCTTTCTGTGCAGGACAGCCAACAATAGCGCAGTTAGCCCCTCCAGGCATGATGAAAATTACAACGTGCAGGAAACGCGTGTGTTCCGAGTCGAAGCGGAAGTGCTCTGCCCGGCAGGTGCTGGAAACCGTTCTGTCCGATGCTCTTCGGATGTGCGGAGGAAGTTGACCGTCTATGAGATACTAGTGTCTTTGACTTGGACGGCTGCTTTTAAACGTTAGCTTTCTTTCTTTCTTTTGCGTTCGACAGCTACGCAGTCGGGGTCGAAGTCCGAGGGATGCCACAAACTCGGACGTCTGGCGAAGATCGGCTACCGTCCCCAGAGCTTGGTGTTGAGGTCAGCACCCCCAGGCCAGGACTGATGCCGCATCTTCTCATACAGGGGGCAGTCTTGGAGAATATGGGATGGGGTCTAGTCAGCCTGACCGCAATCACGTAGGGATGTGGCTGCCACTCCAATCCTCTTCAGGTGTGCTCGGAGGCCGCAGTGTCTTGTGCGAAGGCGGTAGATGGTAGTCTGGTGTCTCCTCTCCAGTGTCCTGATGGGATCCTGGTGTGCCTGGCAGCCTCCGTTCAGGGTGACCCAGCCTCTTCGGAATCTGTAAACGTTAGCAAAAGTGGGTGTCCAGGAAACTGGCAATGTCATCATCAGTGGTTGGCCCTTTCCTGTCCAGCAGCTCCTCGCGTTGATAAGAGTTTGCCTGCATCTTTGGATGTCGCTGGCACTTGAACGTACTGGTTGAATTTTGTTGACATTCACGTGTTCATACAGTTATTGTGTCCCAGTTCACACAGTTAAGTAGATCAAGGAGGCGTCACTGCGTTCGGACAAATCCATATACGCTACACCACATCTGCCAAGCAGATGCCTGACCAGCAGCATAATCCAATGTGCTTTGTAAGGCCTTGAGAAAAAAAAAAATATAAATAAATACATTAAAAAACAAATAAATAATAATAATATAAAAAAAAAAAAAATAAATAAAATAATGAAAATAAAATAAATAGATTTTTTTTTTTAATGTGTCCTAGCTTAATGGGTAACCTGCCGTGTTGAGCCTCACGTTCCCGAGGCCATTAACTCTCTCCATACGAACGGCGAAAGAATCGACGTTAACAGCGTTTCACCCCAATTACCATCATCAAAATATTGCAAGCGGAAGGCTCTTATACTGAAGAGGTGAATGTTGACAAAGAATACCACAATTCTGACGACGGAAGCTAAAGGTTGGGTCATTCAGACACCCACTGGACATCCGAGGGGTCTGTGTAGAGGAGAAGAGAAGACTGGCCGTACTGAGTGAGTTAAAACGATCCTATCGTTCTAACGTATGTGTCGAATCCTCGTCGGTTACCTTTCCAACCCGTGATCGCTCTCTCGTTCGTTCCGCTTCAAAAGAGTTTGGTAGGCACTCACAGAGACGGTTTCGGGAACTGAAAGCTTCTTTTCATCTGCTGGGAGCATTAGAAGACAGTGGAATGTTCATTCACAATAGACATTTTTAAAACACCACGGAAGTGAATCAGTGGCTGTGGCAGTTCCAGCATTTGTGTGTGTGTGTGTGTGTGTGTGTGTGTGTGTGTGAGGGGAGTGGGCGAGAGAGAGAGAGAGAGAGAGAGAGAGAGAGAGAGAGTTATGGAGAGAAAGAGAGACAGTATGCACTTCTGTGTTTGCGTGTGAGCGTGTGTGTGTGTGTGTGTGTGTGTGTGTGTGAGAGAGAGAGAGAGAGAGAGAGAGAGAGAGAGAGAGAGAGCGAGAAGAGAGAGAGAAACAGACAGATAGACAGACCGACCGACCGACAGAGAAACAGAGACAGAAGCAGACTGACACACAAAAAGAGGATGGAAAAGGACAATACGAATTCTGAGCATGCACAAATCTTTATTCATTGAGGCCAAAGCTCCATCTAAAGAACCGTGAACACGAACAACACTTTGGAGACCACAATATGAGAGACAACAATATGAGCGACGTCGGCGTCTCACACACATAAGAAAAGAAAAAAAAATGATAATGAAATCGATAAACAGATGACAAATTCATCATTATTTTTTTTTAAAGTATGATTTAAAAATTGTATAACTAAAATAATGTGTGTGTGTGTGTGTGTGTGTGTGTGTGTGTGTGTGTGTGTGTGTGTGTGTGTGTGTGTGTGTGTGTGTGTGTGTGTGTGTGTGTGTGTGTGTGTGTGTGTGTGTGTCTAAACGGTGATACATATGTGTTTTGGGAGGAGGTTTGTGTGAGTACGTGTCTGTGCCTGTGTCTCTGTATCTGTATGAATGTGTGTGTGTGTGTGTGTGTGTGTGTGTGTGTGTGTGTGTGTGTGTGTGTGTGTGTGTGTGTGTGTGTGTGCCTATGTTTGTGTCTATGTGTCTATGTGTGACCCTTGTGTAATAACTGATAAGCTAGCAATAGGCAATAAAGTGAACACTTTTTTTTTTTTTTTTTTTTAAATGTATCATAAATGACACTGTTAGTTTTCGCATCACTTGAAGCCAGCGGTACCGTTAATCTCAATTGTAATACTGACACTGAGATGAGGGGGAGAAAGAAAGGCACAAAGATAGAAAGAATGAGAGGGAGGGAGAGGTGGACAGAGAGAGAGAGAGAGAGAGAGAGAGAGAGAGAGAGAGAGAGAGAGACAGACAGACAGACAGACAGACAGACAGACAGACAGACAGAAAGCAAAGTGACAGAAAGACAATGTGACAGAAACATAGGGGGGGGGGGGTATGTTGAAGGTCAGACAGACAGAGAAACACACACACACACACACACACACACACACACACGTGCGTAACATCCCCCCCCACACACACACACACAGACGCACACACACACACACACACACACACACACACACACACACACACATCGTTATCATTGTTGTTCGATTAAGGAAAGGGATTTCTGGAATCTAAAAAGAGTCAACAACAACAACAACATTGCCCCCAGACAGGCAAGCCTGTGACCCGAGTTATAATAGCAGGTCGATGGTGCCAGAGCAAACACTTATTTACCAAAAACAGCATGTCCTGACAGCGTGAAGCAGTAAGCTGTAATGGACTGAGTTATTAATAGGGAGGTTGCGCACACGCTTTCATCGGGAACATTTCGCCGGGAATCCCCGATTTTTTTTTTTTTTTTTTTTTTTTTTTTTTTAGCGAGAACCGCGTACGCATGCGCGTCTCCACTGCCGGTTTTTCTTGGTCACCGAAATGCTAAAATATCGTAGTGGGAAGCGCCTGATGATGTGATAGTACTCTGAAAAAAAGTTGTCCGAAGAAAGGCAGTGCACACCCGAAAACGTCAGTTACGGTAGCGGGCTGCCCATTACGTCATATGACCTTTTTTGTTGCTCTGAAAGCGACAAAATGCTCCCGACGAAAGCGTGCGCACAGCCTCCCGATTATACTTCTGTTTGGAAAACGAAAGGCCGCCCAGCTCGCCACCGCTAAACACGGAGCATACGACGTGAAGCCTACATGTCAATGTGTTCGGGCACGTGTGTGTATGTGTGCTGTTAATGTTGATGGTAGATGCGCGCTTGTGTGTGTGTGTATGTGTGTGTGTGTGTGTGTGTGTGTGTTGTGTGTGTTTGTGTGTGTTGTGTGTGTGTGTGTGTGTGTGTGTGTGTGTGTGTTGTGTGTGTGTGTGTGTGTGTGTGTGTGTGTGTGTGTGTGTGTGTGTGTGTGTGTGTGTGTGTGTGTTGTGTGTGTTGTGTGTATGTGTGTGTGCGTGTTATCGTGAGGCCGGTGTGAATGTATAAACAATGCAAATGACGACGACAGAAGACCAGCAGCGTCCTGAATCCACAGTTATATCAAACCGCAGCAATAAAATCATTTCTTTGAAATAAATACATCATAACATACAGCAGGCACAAGTCTAATGCAAAACTGAAATGAAACCAACTGTTATTGCACTCGCATAAAACGGTGTTCGACAATATACAAGTTCAGAGTATGATCACAGAGCGACTGACATTATGCACATAGTAATAAGAGTCTCCCCAACATTTAAAGGAATCCATGCATTAACCCCTTGACTGCTGCTTGAAAGGTATGTTTGTCAGCGAAGTACTGTCACATCGGTCGGATTTGACTGTGCTTACAGGTCAGGATGTCAGTCACCACTATAGTTGAACTTCCTCCTCTTGGAATTGCATAAATTATCTTTGTGCAGGTGAATCAATGACACAATGGAAAAAAGTGCGCAAAAAGTACAACTGCCACACTGATTTGACGAAGGATCAGCGATTAAGGGGTTAAATGACGAACAAGAACTGTCACTTTTGACGAGCATGAGACCATTTTTTCCGGATCAGATTTCCGCCTCTTAGGCAATGTCAGATTGCCTTCATACAACCACAACCCAAACCTTGATAGTTTAATTGCCATCAGTCCATACAGAAAAAAACAACAACAACTATTCAGTAATACTGTTCACAGGTCAGTCACTTCTACAGTTGCCATCAACCTGACAGGTCAAATGATATACTGTTGTTCTGGGCAAGTGGTGGTCCACCAATAAAGAGTCTCTTTTAAGTCGGTTTGGAATGGAGATCACACGGCAAGAATCAAACCAGTGAACTTGGAAAAAAATATCCACAAAATAAACACTGTACACCGCGCTAGAAGCCTGGGTGATGCAGGGTACGATATAATAGGGTGAATGAAAAATCAAGACTATGATGTCTTCCGCTTCGTTGATTATCATTCACTATATTATACAATCATCGTCTTGTTGGATTTATGTGATACTTTGAAAAATAAAATTCGCCCCACTTATCGCAGATCCACCCTGATTAATTAGTTAATAATCTAGATTTCAATCACCAGTTGTAACAGTATCAGCAGAAAACGTTAGGTAACAATAACCAGAAACCTGATCTGTGTAACGTTTGAACGCCTCTGGGATGTTCGCATAGCAGAAAGGAATGGTTTGTGATGTGCGTTCGTCTTCAACCAGCTTCTGGCTGTACACCGATCCAACAGTGTTTGGATTAAACGCTGACTGAAGTGAACACTGGACCACAGCTGCAGGAACACGAACAGGAACGCCAGGATGAATATTGAGGAACAATGCCAAGCACATTATGAAGCATGCACAGTCCATAGCGGAGTGCTTCACATTAGTCGTTCTGTTCAAGCAAATGTAACACTCATGGTGGCCATCGTAGAAACAATGGCTGGCATTCTTCTGCAGCCCAGCAGGTACCACGTTAGTAAGGAAAAGGTATGACGAAGAAAATTCAGAAAAGGCTTGAGTTCCATTGTAAACAAACAGCAACAACGATATAAATCAGTATGTGTCTTATCATTTTCCGGAGAACCGTTGAACGCCTGGTTTCCGGGTCATTGATTCATTTTTCTATCACTGTGTTCAAGGAAATACCCACTGATCTACTATGAGACGTTGGTACTTCCGTAAATAGAGGTTCTTTTTTTTATAATGTTTCTAAGGCACTGTGAGGTTGGAAAAAGTCTTTTTCAGAAGGTTCACCTTTTGCAGCTCCATATGACAATGAAAGAAACAGCACTAGAACACGCACCAATTAGCACGTGCACATCACATATCAAATTATATTCATTATTCATGGTTTACGAAGCGGTCTGGGTTCCACAAATACTAATCAGCATCGATGATTGTGAGAGCCCCTTAAGCCAGTCCCCTCCTTTCCAAGCAGTTATGTACTGAGGAGGTAGCTTTCATGGCTGCGATCGTAATCACCGGAACTACGAGATGAATGTTTGAGACGAAAATACAGCACATTCACCATTCCTCAGGGCCTCAGTCACCCTGCTTTCCCCTTCCCCACATCGGTTCTGAATTCCCGTAAAATAAATAACACGTTAAAGACATTGCAGGCTCTTTTTTTCCATATGGCTTGGTAATAAAACCACAGTTTTCAAATATTTCAAAGTTGTTTTTTGTCACATGTGACACTGATCAACACATCTAAAACGTATGTTTCTGACAGGCTGAGAAGTGACTCACATCCATCATGTTCACACAACCTCTCAAACTGCTTGCCCGCCAGGTGGCGTTGTGTGTTGACGTCTACACCGCTTCTTACAGGAAAAGAAGCAGCACATCTTTCTGCACTCCGCTCTGAACTCGTTGTTCATGGCGCTGTACACGAACACGTTGGCCACAGAGTTGACGAAGAAAGACCTGAGAAACAGGTTGTAGAGCCACAGTTTGGCACCCGTCTGCTGATAATCGAAGCCCTCAATCACCGACCGCGTGGTGATGAGAACCAGGTGCGGCAGGTAGGACAGCACGAAAACCAACGTCACGGCAAAGGCGATCACCGTCAGCTTGTTAGCCCTCAACGACTTCCGGATCTTCACCGTGATGTCGGCGGTGGCAACCCGCGAGGTTTTCCTGCCGGCCGCGTTCTCCGCTGCCGCGTCGGCGTTCTCGGAACTGTCGTCGGTTTCCAAGTTGAGGAGGGAGGAGTAGGCCAGAGGGGGGATGGAGTGGGTGGCCATGTAGCGATGGTGACGGCGGGTCTGCAGCCACACTCGTGTGTACAGCACTGCCAGGATGACGGTGTAGAGCAGGAACAAGACCCCGAAGAGAATCTCGTAGATCAAGGGGAAGAGTTGACCAACGTACTTGTCCTGCACGGAGCAGTCACAGCCGTTCAAGCCCTCCACTGAGGTCTGCACCGTCCGCTTCCCGTACAGGCTGAAAGCGGGGCCTGCCAGCACCACTGCCACCAACGCCGCCACTCCCACCCCTATTCTGGCGTGGATAAGTTCCATCTGAGAATGCAGTGGTTTGCAGACACGGCGGTACCTGGAACAAACAAAGGACGCATGACTGTTAATTGATCCTGTTCAGATTCGAGTTGTTACACTGGAGTGAGCACATACCAAACATAGACAACTATGCCTATTTTATTTCCTGTTACCCATATCCTGTGCACCACAGTAGTGTAGTTACAATCAAGCCACCATTCCACCCAGCCACATCCACACGAGAAACTATCAACATTAGGCCTCCATGAAGCTACACACCCGAGGAGAACCCGCAGTGCTATTGGTTCATGTCGGTAATAGTAAGATAACAGTGCCTGTTTTGAGTCAACGTACACACCCGCACAGTACAAAGCCCCCCTACTGACGACAACGACGGCTGTGTCGCTGAGTCAGACTGAATGAGTGAAGGGCCTCCTATAGAGTAGCGACGACCACCACCACCTCCCTGTTGTGGAGAGTGATGGCCTAGAGGTAACGCGTCCGCCTAGGAAGCGAGAGAATCTAAGCGCACTGGTTCGAATCGCGTCTCAGCCGCCGATATTTTCTCCCCCTCAACTAGACCTTGGGTGGTGGTGGTCTGGACGCTAGGCATTCGGATGAGACGATAAACCGAGGTTCCGTGTGCAGCATGCACTTAGCGCACGTAAAAGAACCCACGGCAACAAAAGGGTTGTTCCTGGCAAAATTATGTAGAAAAATCCACTTCGATAGGAAAAACAAATAAAACTGAACGCAGAAAAAAAAGGGGGGGGGGGGGCGCTGTAGTATAGCGACGCGCCCTCCCTGGGGAGAGCAGCCCGAATTTCACACAGATAAATCTGTTGTGACAAAAAGAAATACAAATACAAATACAAAACGAGAGTCACGATGAATCTGCCAACACCGAAGAAAACGACACGTCAGAAGCATGGGAGTGAAGGGGAGGAACTCGAAACTCGAGACACTCCCGAAGTAACAAAAGGACGAGAGTGACAAGGACCTGAATCATCACAAGTCAAAAGTCGTCTTCATTTATCTACAGGCCCAAACTGATTGTAACAGGAACACGACACGATCACTCAATCAAAAACATGGGCGTACAAGCACGTACGAGCTTGTGAATATATTTTTTTTAATTGTGACGTGTTTTTTTTTTTCACTATTCAGTATTTATTTGTTGTTGTTGTTGTTGTTGTTGTTGTTGTTGTGTGTGTGTGTGTGTGT
>NC_134876.1:10477598-10482598 GCF_041734735.1 Babylonia areolata | reverse complement strand
GTCTGAAGGGTTCGTGCTCGAGAAGCCTAACTGAGGAGAAGAGTGCAAGGCGGAAAAAGAGGGCCAAACAGTGGAGTGATGGCCTAGAGGTAACGCGTCCGCCTTGGAAGCGAGAGAATCTGAGTGCACTGGTTCGAATCACGGTTCAGCCGACGATATTTTCTCCCCCTCCACTAGACCTTGAGTGGTGGTCTGGACGCTAGTCATTCGGATGAGACGATAAATCGAGGTCCCGTGTGCAGCATGCATTTAGCACACGTAAAAGAACCCACGGCAACAAAAGGGTTGTCCCTGTCAAAATTCTGTAGAAAATTCCACTTCGATAGGAAAAAAACAAATAAAACTACACGCAGGAAAAAATACAAAAAAAAAGGGTGGCGCTGTAGTGTAGCGACGCGCTCTCCCTGGGGAGAGCAGCCCGAATTTCACACAGACAAATCTGATGTGATAAAAAGAAATACAAATACAAATACAAAAACATAACAACCGACCACAGACCAGACCACAGATCACAGACCAGACATTCCACTGCAGCCACTGCAGAATGACCTGCCGGCCTCCAGTTAGATTTCTCAGTCACCACGGAGAAAACAAGACTGACCTGACCTTCATGCGAGTCTTCAGTTTCGAATTCCTCGCCAACTACAACAACAATCATGTTGGTTTGAAGGGCTCGTGCTCATTTTCAGTTTCAACTTTGTGTGGATGACCTATCCATTTCCTCTGTTTACTTCGTGGGCGCAGGCAGCGTGTACAAAATGCATCTCAGCATCTGTAAAGCCCTTGTAAATGAAGATAGTTTTTTCTTAGATTCTGTATGACGTGTGTGTGCCTTCCACTGAAATCGCGGGTCAATGCCCACGTCAATTAGCCAATCAAGTTCGACGCAGGCAACTTACGACTGACTAATTGGTTGAGGCAAATTCTATATGGATCACACAGTGTATAAACTTGAAGAAACGCACGCACTTCCTGTATGAAGAATATACTGAATTCTCATCATAGTGTATAAATTCAAAAACCGAAATAATATAACATAAGAAAAAACGTGCTATCCATACATTCAGTTCATTCATTTATTTATTTATTCATTAACCGTATTAAAGATGATTTTAAACGGTTTTTGTTTTTTTTAAGCTAGCACCATACGCCTCTTTTCACTGTACACATTTCAGCCTCGTTAGTAAGACTGTTTTGATTCCGCTGGCAGCTATTATTCAACAGGACAAGAAAAAAAAAAAGTCGATCACAGCCATGTTATACTCGGTTTCCTCTCTTCCCTCCCTTGCCTTATCTGCGTCCCAAATCTGCTTCATGCATCACACGGCCGCCTGTTAAACAAGAACATGAAACGGGCATACTGCCAGTTTAGTTGCGTGTTCGCTAGCTGATGGAGTGAGTCTTGAAGTGGCAGACTGCCGAGTCACCCCCCCCGCCTGCCTGCCTGCCTGCCTGCCTTCCTCTGCCATCCCATCTGGCTCCAGTCTGCCGACCAAGTCTTGTATTGAAATGTTTATACTGCTAGACCTAATTATTTGGCATCTGCAGCAAGCTTCTTGTGCTCTTGTTGTTTGTCCAAGACCTCTGTTCAGTGTTAAACACCACGTAAGTTCGCGGGAACGAGAGAACGGATACACATGTATACCTACATGTTTTAAACATGTATGCAGACATACGGACGGGTAAACCTGACAGAGACAAACACACACACACACACACACACACACACACACACACACACACACACACACACACAACCACTCTATCCTCCCACATTCCCGCCAAAAATCACAGAAGTTTTTATGCCACTGGAAAAGAACTTGAGAAAAAACAAACAAACTAACAATTACCAATAAAACAAGAACACAGACCCTGGGTAGAAATAGCGGGAGTGGTTGTAGCAGCAGCAACAGCAGGAGTAGTAGTAGTAGTTGTTGTAGACGTAGTAGTAGTAATGTGAAGATATTAATTTTAGTAGTGGTAGTAGCGCTAGCAGCAGTAGTAGTAATGATAGTAGTAATAATAGTAAAAGTAAGAATAGCAACATCAGCAACAGCAGTAGTAATACTGGTGGTATAACATGTTTTATCTGCCATTTGCGAATTCCTGCTTCGAAAAAACCCCAACAACAACCAACATATAGCACTGGATCAGCAGAACAGCGAGGACCTGTGCAGCTGCCTTTGTTAACTGCTTCACAGCCTTCGTTATAAAGGCTTTACAAATACTGCAGTTCGCCACAAGGCCACATGCAAGCTTGGGGGTAAACATAGACCTGCCACTGACAAAAGCAAACACTGTGCCTTCTCCAAAAGTCCACCCCATGTGTCCCTCGAACTGGGTATACTGGATACCGCGCCAGCTGTAGAAATGATTCCACATCACCACTTCACATGTCATTCAAGTGTCGAAGCACGGTAGTAAAAAACGCTGCTTAAACCGCGGCTGGAAACTCGGGAGAGAACCACGGGCCTACTTGTGCACCAAACAAATCACTACTAACAGCGACCTCTTTATTTAAACTGGTTGTCTGTTGACGACACAATTCACAACACTCCACTGCGTAAATATCGTGGCCTTTGGCAGGCGTCGATCATAAAGTTTTACCATGCTAGAATTTGGAACTGGATCCGTTTGTGAGTTGTCAGCCATGCCCAAGAGCATTGATTATGACGCGGGATCACGTGACAGGAGTGGGCGCTTTTTTCATTGGCTCATTCTGGCAGTTTCAGTTTCAGTTTCAGTAGCTCAAGGAGGCGTCACTGCGTTCGGACAAATCCATATACGCTACACCACATCTGCCAAGCAGATGCCTGACCAGCAGCGTAACCCAACGCGCTTAGTCAGGCCTTGAGAAAAAAAAGAAAATAAAATAAAATAAAATAAAATAAAATAAAATAAAATAAAAATAAAGAAAAATAAATAATTAAATACATGAAAAAATAACTACTACTAATAATAATAATATGTATAAAGCGCAAAAACTTGATAAATAACCTAATATATAAATAAATAACTAGATAGATAAATAAATAAATTAATAATAATAATATAATAAAAAAAAAAAAATAATAATAATAATGAAATTATGTCTCACACAGAATAAAGTACAAGATCAGCACTCTGTGTTATATATATATATGCATTCACAAATCTGCCCCTTGCTATCCCTGTGGCTGCCTTCAACTCTACACTCCATCTCGCTCTCTACGATAGGCTTCGGATCTACTCTGTTTACGCATACCCAGATTCAAACACTCGACTGTTGGCCGCCGTTCTTTCTCTGTCTCCGGACCCCGCAATTGGAATGAACCTCCTCCTTCGCTTCGTCAGGTCTCCACACTCAGCTCTTCCATGTCTGGCCGTAAAACCCACCTCCTCCCAAAACAGCCTCCCCTCCCTGCCCCCCCACTGTCTTCAGTTTTTTTGTCCACCCCCCTCCCCCCCGCTGCCCCCCCTCCCCCGCTCCCCAGCATTAGAGTTATGCATGCGTGCGAATGACTGGTGCGAAAGCGCCCTGATTTGTCTCTGCACAAGACCCAGCGCTATATAAACTAAAATGAAAGCTCAGCCGTGCTTCCAAAGATTTTTTGTTTGTTTGGTTGGTTGTTTTTTTGTTGTTTTTTTTGTTTTTTTTGTTTTCCCATTGAAGTTAAGTTATGACCTTGGCCTTTGATTTGAACCTTGATTTTTTTTCTCTGATATCACCTTTACCAAACAATTAGTGTACCACGCTTAACGAGAACCGGTTAGAAGAACATATACACACTGTACCCTAAGAAAACGGCGACAATGTTTGCTTACAAACCGGAATCAAAAATACCATCACAAACCCAAAGTGACACTGTCGCCAGCTTTTGTCAACAGCGCTGAACCCTGACCTTGATAATTGTAGCAGCGGAATTCAAACCACCCTCTTTTTCAACAGAGTGCACAACAACATCGTTGAGAAATCCGATAAACAGCTACCGTCCTCAAGCTTTCAACATCCAACCCCCTTGCCCCCCCCCCCCCCCCCCCCCCCCTCCCCCTTCTTGTTTACCATGCGAGTGTAGGTAGGTAGATGTCTACTGAGGTGTAAGTTCAACATTCCTCACTGTGAACCGAGCTGTGAATGGCTTCTCTTGTCTTATCCCGGTGTCACAGCCTCAAACTGCCCCTCTGCTGGATTTTTACCCCGGGGAAAGGTGGCAGCCGATGGTAAGGACGCTCATCTGCCAGTACAGAGAGTCCGTGAGGGTCTGGGCTCGAATCCTGCTCTCGCTCTTTCTACCAAGTTTGACTGGAGCATCAAACTGAGCGTCTAGTCAGTCATTCGGATGAGACAATAAACCGATGTCCCGTATGCAGCACGCACTTGGTGCACTTAAAAAGAAACTATGGCAATGAGAGTGTAATTGTCTTCTGGAAAAAGAAAGAAAAGTAGAAGAAATCCACTTAGATAGATACACAAATATATATGCATGCAATCACGACCTGACTAAGCGCGTTGGGCCACTCCGCTGGTCAGGCATCCGCCTAGCGGATGCGGTGCAGAAAATATGGATTGGACCGAACGCAGCGACGCCTCCCTGAGAAACTCAATTAAACTGTTACTGAAACTAGGATCATTGCTGGCTGGCTTTGAATGACGCCCGTGGTCATTTGTTCTGGTCAAGTTGGAACATCCACCTTTCTGCGTGTGCAACCAAACTATTGGGGGAAAAGAAAGAAAATAATAGAAGGTCATTCTTGGCTATCCTTTACTGATTGACTGATTGATTGATATGGATACGTATATAGCGCCTATCCTCGGTCGGAGACCAAGCTCTAAGCGTTTATAAACACGGGGTCATTTACATAACAGTCTGCCTAACTGGGTGGAGCCGATTGATGGCTGCCATTGGCGCTCATCATTCGTTTCCTGTGTCATTCATTCTGGCAGATTGTTGAAACGCGTTGGACTGACACACTAGAAACAATATGTCACACGTACACGGAAAATAATATAGAAAACGCCG
>NC_134876.1:10440098-10460098 GCF_041734735.1 Babylonia areolata | reverse complement strand
ATTATACGATTTATTCCCATGATGTTTTTATTAATGTATTGTTGTACAATACCTTATGGTCTTTGTGTGTGTGTGTGTGTGTGTGTGTGTGTGTGTGTGTGTGTGTGTGTGTGTGTGTGCCTTTTACTTATATAATTATACGATTTATTCCCATGATGTTTTTATTAATGTATTGTTGTACAATACCTTATGGTCTTAACGTCTCTGTGTGTGTGTGTGTGTGTGTGTGTGTGTGTGTGTGTGTGTGTGTGCATGTGTGTGTGCGTGCGTGCGTGCGTGCGTGCGTGCGCGCGTGCGAGCATGTAATTTTTAGTCATCTATACCCTTTTTTGTTGGATGTTTTCATTTGTAAATATTGTTGTGCAGTACCCTATTGTCTTAACATTAGTATGTGTGTGTGCGGAGGGGGGGGGGGGTTAGTCTATCGTCAGCTATTGGGACTAGTTTTAATCTCTTCGTATGTTGCGCATGATGATTTTATGCCAGTGTTTACAACGAACCTGTGATTGCACAACTGAATTTCCATGTGGGTTAATAAAGTGTTTTTGATTTGATTGACTTTATTGAGGGCGTGTTGTATAAGCAGATTTCATAGATTGTTCGTCCTGGTGACAACAGTGGTGGTCAAAACGGAACCATGTGTGGGAAATGTGTATATTCGTACGTATTGTAAATGAAGCCACCATTAATCACCGGAGATTTGATAAATCGATGTATCCATTCACCTCCTGAACTCTGCTAACATCACACAAGAAACTGGAGTTTGATCCATTTTCTGGATTGCATCGTGGTGCCAAATATCATTCATGTTGCGAACTCAAATCAAAATCAAAGAATGTATGGCCGACAATATTGAATATATTACGAAATCCCACTTCCCATAGAAAACAACATTGGAATCGGGTATGTGTGAGACCTCATTTGTCACACAGCCTACAGGTTTTCTCGACCCTCCAATTTCAGAACCACAAGCAAGACAGGATATTTGGGACTACCGTATTCATTGAATCAGTGGACAGAGAAAAGACACAAACTGAACAAAAAAAAAAACAAACAAACAAACAAACAAAAAAACGAAACGAGTAAACTAGAAGCCATATCCACTGTCCTACAGTTCCGTGAATACAGTACTGACATTTGCGGGTGGAGTATTGTCCCTTTCTTTGTCATTTCACTCTCACCAACAGTAAGCTTTTCTTCACTCTTCGAAATAACACTACTATCACAGGGTGCGGACAGTTCCGCTACACCCATCATTCTAAACAACACTAGGATCAATACATTCAGCGTTTCTGAGGAACATACTGATCAAAAGCAACCAGGGAAGAAATCATCCGAAAGAAATAATGATTTTAGATCTCCGCTGATTATGTATTGTGTGGTAATAGCTTTTTTTTTTTTTTTTTTTTTTTTTGTCTTAGTTTTTCGTTTTTGTTTCGCTTTTTTTCGAATTTACCACCTTGTGTAACAATGAATATACAGACATGTATTGCACACACGTTACAAACAATGCACAACGTCTTGTTTTAAATTAAATGGACTGAAAAGAGATGATCATAGAGAGTAAAGCGAATTGGCCGACAGTCACAGTGTCGAAGTGGTTTGCTGCTTCACGGACTGGAATTCGAACATGGCCATTGTAGGATTTTTCATGAACGGCACCACGTTTGAGGCTTTGTTATTGGGTTGGCTTGTTTTGTTGTCGTCGTCGTCGTCGTCGTCGTCGTTGTAGTCAGTGTTGTATCTGTTGTGATGTTGTGTTGTTTTGCTTTGTCTATTTTACAAACAGTTCTGGTTGAATGTGTACTTCAGAATGTTGCCGATATTAACTCACTCAGTACGGCCAGTCCTCTCTTCTCCTCTACACAGACCCCTCGGATGTCCAGTGGGTGTCTGAATGACCCAACCTTTAGCTTCCGTCGTCAGAATTGTGGTATTCTTTGTCAACATTCACCTCTTCAGTGTAAGAGCCTTCCGCTTGCAATATTTTGATGATGGTAACTGGGCTGAAACGCGGTTAACGTCGTCTCTTTCGCCGTTCGTATGGAGAGAGTTAATTAATAAACAACAAACAAACAAACAAACAACACGCGACCCACTCTTGTGCTCCTCTTTGGCCGGAAAGTTTGGATTTTAGGATCGTGTTGCTTTATCTCTATCTTTTCGAACTAAAGTGATCTCTGGAATACAGACCGAGTATAACGAAATTTCAATTAATATTTAGTATTGCCAGCTGTAAGAAAGCTTGATCTGTCATTAGGAAACGAGTGGTAGGGCGCACAGTTCAAATTACAAAGTGTCGCACTGTACTGACGCCTGTCTTGGACAGGTATCTCAACAGAAAGGATGCTGAAGAGAAACAGGGTCGCCGGATAATGCTACTACTGTTCCGATTCCTTCAGTCGATCGTGGCAGAAGTGATCCCCGAAATATCTTCTTTTTTTTCAGCAGGAAATCTGGACGTTGACAGTAAAAAAAAACAAAAAAAAAACAAAACAAAAAAAACCTGCTGTTAAAGCAGTGCCTTTGAGAGGACTTCATTTAAGGAATAAGTTTGGCACCTGTCCATAGCGATTGCTCGATGAAGAAAACGTCAACATTCAGTATGCCTCAACGACCACCAGTCATTACTCAGTTGGAAGGAGGAGGGGGGGGGGGGAGGGGGGGGAGGGAGGGGGGGCATTGTATTAAGTGCATCTGTAACGGGAGCACAAAGTGCCGAACAAGGAGGTACAGATGTTCTCAGGCAAAGTTGCTCTATAATTCACGCTGCTTCAAAAGCTTGAATTGCCTCATCAAATTGGTTATATCTTGTCATTTCAAAGTATTGACTTTTGGAACTGATTTATATTTTCACAATTTCATACCCAAATAAACACGTTTTATGTCATTTTTACTTTCTGCGTTTCGGCTTTTCATTGATAAAACACCGTAACATGTTTGATGACGACGATAAAATGAAGAATGACTACTGAGTCTATAAAATAAAAAAAACACAAAAAAAACAAATGGAGATAGTTTATGAAAACTGGGGGTGGTAATATAAGCTCTGGAACATAGAGCTGTGTTTGTATATAATTATGTGTACAGTAAGAGAGAGAGAGAGAGAGAGAGAGAGAGAGAGAGAGAGAGAGAGAGAGAGATGACCTAGTTGATGACGAGAGAGAGAGAGAGAGAGAGAGAGAGAGAGAGAGAGAGAGAGAGGACCTAGTTGATGACGAGAGAGAGAGAGAGAGAGAGAGAGAGAGAGAGAGAGAGAGAGAGAGAGAGAGAGAGAGAGAGAGAGATGACCTAGTTGATGACGAGAGAGAGAGAGAGAGAGAGAGAGAGAGGGAGGGAGAGAGAGAGAGAGAGAGAGATGACCTAGTTGATGACGAGAGAGAGAGAGAGAGAGAGAGAGAGAGAGAGAGAGAGAGAGAGAGAGAGAGATGACCTAGTTGATGACGAGAGAGAGAGAGAGAGAGAGAGAGAGAGAGAGAGAGAGAGAGAGAGAGAGAGAGAGAGAGGACCTAGTTGGTGACGTCAGAACAGATAATGAAATGAAGACTATGATATCGTTAATGAGGTTCTCTTATTCTGGATACATGCAGGATACATTTCCAAAAATAAGAATTAAATGGGAGCTGGTATGTGACCGTGGAAATTGACAACAAAATTCTACGCTTGATTCTGATTGATTTTAGGAAATGTCTTCATTAAGAACACAGTGCACTTATATCATGCAGTGTAAAGCCTACATTTTTCACTGATGATGATGATGATGATGATGATAATGATGATGATGTAGTAGCAGTGGTAGTAGCGGCAGCAGCAGCAACAGCATTGGTAGTAGCAGTAGTAGTGGGGGGTGGGGGTGGTAATAGTGTTGGTGGTGCTGGTGGTTTTATTTGATGAAATGAAACGTTATACTGCACGCGTCGCTCTTTCGTTTGTCTGTCTGTCTGTCTGTCTTCCTCTCTCTCTTTCTTTATCCCCCAGACAGACACGCACGCACGCACACACACACACACACACACACACACACACACACACACACACTATCTCTCTCTCTCTCTCTCGCTCTCACATATACATTCACACACGCACGCACACACACGCAAGCACGCACACACACACACACACACACACACACACACACACACACACACACACACACACACACACACACACTCGCACACGCACACGCAAACACACATACGTACCTGTGTACAGCAATAACAACCAGCATCATGATAGATGAACAACAGCAAAAGTACAAGATAAATCTCATTATCTGGAGACATAAATAGAGCCACTCATCAAGACTGATTAAATAAGTAAAATAAATAAATAAATAAACAAATAAATAAATGAATAGGTAAACGAATGAATAAATAAAGGTAAATGAATAAATCGATAAACAGATAAATAAAAAGATAAATAAATAAATAAATAAACAAATAGATAAATAAATAGAAAACAAATAGAAAAGCGAACGAATGAATAAACAGATAAATAAATAGATAGATAGACAGATAAATAAATAAATAAATAAATAAATAAATAGAAAACAAATAAATGGCCGAAAATTTGCAGGCACTCAGACACAAAGACAATTATAAAATATCACAATATCATATATACATGACGGCTGAATAATATGGAATGAATTTTTAAATACATATTGAAGATTTCTCACACACACACACACACACACACACACACACACACACACACACACACACACACACACACACACACACCACACACACACACAAATGAGCTTTCTGTTTAAACACGCAATACTTGATCATTTTTACAACTTTGTAAATTCAAAACAGCTCGGTTGACGGAACTGACGTAGGTGTTGTGAATATGATCGTTATGATATATATCTTACGCTAAATATTTTTTCCTCTGTAGGCCCACTCAGATTATGAGGTCTGAGACATTTTGGTTAAACAACTGGTATCTTTTGGTACTGCAAGTGTAGATATCCAAAATCGGGCAAACCGGGCCATGAATTTTATGCTGGGGATTTCTATTGAAGAAGCCCCCCCCCCCCATCCCCACCCCCTCCCTCCTTTCCCCCTTCCCCCGCCACTTCCCAAATGACTAAACGCTGAAACCGATGATTTATCCGTCAGCAAATGCAATGTGTGTGCCGTTTACAAAAAAATGCTAAGTATGAGATGCATTTGTGAACACATGATTATATTTCACCTGTGAGGAATCGTGAAAACTAATCAAATTACGACAATATGATCACACACACACACACACACACACACACACACACACACACACACATACCTCGTCAAAGGTTCTTATGCTCGAATTTTCTCAGGCATTAGTTCATAGCCCTATTTCTACATTCCTTTAATGTACTTCAGAATTTTGTTAATGGTTTCTGATAATTATTATCATTACTGAATTGTTACTATTAAATGTAATTGCATGTTAATTATGCATTTTTGGGGGTAGATTTCAAACCTTTTCCATTTTCCTCTTCCCTCCCCCCCCCCCCCCCCCCCGCCCCCCCCCCCACCCCAACTCAATTTATTTTAATCGTGTAATATCATTGATAGCGAAATGACGCTAAACTAAAGGACGAACACACACACACACACAGACACACACACACACACACACACACACACGCATGCATGCATGCGTGCGTGCGTGCACACACCCCACACACCCACCAACCCACCCCCCACAGAGACACTAGCCGTGTACATAAAAGAAGGCAAACAATACAACTACTACTAAGAAGGAGAAGACAACCCACCTTGCAAAGTGTAGCGTTCACGAAAGTATAAAACATCGCAAGGTCCGCCATCTCAGACGGGATCCCAATGAGGCAGGTAGCAAGGTCAAAAACTGCCAGCCACACAAAGAGGAAGTTCTGGACGTTGGATTCCAGCCTCCAGCCGAAGATATAGATACTGAGAGAGTTGCCCACCAGGCCAACCAACATCAGCGACCCCAGCCAAAGAAAGACGGGTAGAAGAGCAGCCACCTTTTTCCGGTTGGTAAGTGAAACTTGAGTTACATTTATACATTCTTTAACATGCACGTGCACATTGATACATGCATACATACATGCATACAAACCTGGATACATTCACACATGCATACATGTATTATTATTATTATTGTTGTTATTATTATTATTATTATTATTATTATTATTAGCAATTATGCCTAATCTTCAAAAATAGCCCTACAAACAGAACACATGTGTAAATATCAAGAAGGAAAAATTGAACACAAGATACCAAACATAAAACTTATTCATCTCTCCCCCCCCCCCTCCCCCCTCCCCCAAACACACACCCACAAAACACACAAGCACACGCGCACGCACACACACAAGTCATAGCACACAATCGTAAATAGTACATAATGAAAAATACTACAGACAAATTATGAAACTATCAAAACTCACTCAGTCACTAATAGTCATTTCAGTTCATACTAGAAAGGGGTGAGCTGCCGAGAATTAATCGGGAGGGGAAAAAAGGTGGGTCTTCAGACTGGATTTGAGAGATTGCAGCAAAGATGACTGACGGAGAGGCTGAGGAAGTTGATTCCAAAGAAACAGATGCACACACACAGACACAGACACAGACACACACACACACACACACACACACACACACACGCCTTCACTCCCTTAGGGCAACAGCTCTGTTTACACTGCACGCCTACACAGTAATTTTCTGAAATCCCCAATGAAATACTATAAACAAACACACTTTTGCTACATTCATCCTGTTTAAACACACACACACACACACACTCTCTCTCTCTCTCTCTCTCTCTCTCTCTCTCTCTCTCTCTCTCTCAGGCAAACACACGGAGAATATACAAAACTGAGCACCAATATATTAGTTGTGATTTCTACTGGCTAAGTGCCGAAGAGGCACCAGTCCAGAAGGGTTGTCACCTTTTCAGCATTGAGTTCAGCCAGGCGAGTTCGATTGTTCTCCCAGCCTGTTTGGTTAGATGCACCGCATGTGGCTGGTAAGTCCATGGTCGACCCAGAAGACATACACTTTAACTCGAACCAAAGAGAAAAAAAACACAACAAAACAAACAAACACACACACACACACAAAAACAGGTCAACTGGGACACGCATATGAAAGGAATGAGAATCTGAATCAACTGTATTTGACAGTTAACCTTTACAAGGTCTATAAGACACACAGACGAACCCCCGACCACCTTCAAACATACAAAGTCTATAACCATTGAACAAAGCAAAACAGAATAAGAAACTGATCAATCTCTCATGGGGAAGAGGAATGTAGATTACTACCCCATTCCCCACAAACAGTTAATCTTGCTTGTTTTATTATCGTGCTCAGATAATTCGTGTTGCTACTCCATATTGTAACAGGTATTTGTTTCATGTTATTTACATTCAATCAGTGGCGCGAAATAATCATGCTAAAATACAACTCTCATGAATCGTTCATTTTGTATACCCCTATATACGCTTAAACCAAAATATCAAAGTTAGATGTCTTTTCGGGACAAGAGAGATGTCCCTGGCAAATATCTGCTGAAAAATGCAAAAATAAAAGCAACTTTGGTGTGATAACAAATCTACGCAGGAACTGAAAGAAAAACAACCAATGGAAAGCGGTAGTGATGGGCTCTCCATTTGTTTGCCCAAGCATTTCTGACATAGGCACATGAACTCTTTAGTTCTCTGTCACTTTAGCGTGTGTCAGCAGTCTGTTTTTTGACCCACTTGTGTAAACAAAGTGAGTCTATGTTTTAACCCGGTATTCGGTTGTGTGTGTGTGTGTGTGTGTGTGTGTGTGTCCGTGGTAAACTTTAACATTGCCATTTTCTCTGCAAATACTTTGTCAGTTGACACCAAATTAGGCATAAAAATAGGAAAAAATAAGTTATTTCCAGTCATCTTGTTTAAAACAATATTGCACCTCTGGGATGGGCACCAAAAAAAAAAGAAAAAAAAGAAGCCAAATTATATGGAAACTGCATTTACTGTTATATTTATATATTTTTATTCTCTAAACATGGCACTTTGATCTGATATTCGACACAACAAGAGCAGTCATTGTTATCATTTTTTTGTTCAAACAGGAACTTCTTTTGCTAAGCGTGGAAGCTATATTTATTTTGCAAACGTTTTGGTGCAAATAGTAAAAAAAGGAAATTAATCTGTAATTAATGCTAGGGGGCTTAATTTGCTTTAAACTGATCTTTCTCATCTTAAACATTACATTTTGAAATTATACTCAATACATAAAAAAGCTTGTATATTTTACTCTCAGTGTACAGGGCTTTCACGATGTTCATTCGCCCAAGTGGTCTTCTTCGGAAAATACTAAAATCAATACGACTGGACTTTATAGATCTATTGGCTGAGCCCTGAAGGTCATGGGCAAAAATCAATTGCGTACACATATTTATACACATTCAAAGCGCGTGCTCATATTCTTCGCGAACGCCATTATGTTTCAAGTTGTTGACCTGCCCGTCCAATCCTATATTCAATCGACAATACACGACAAAAACATGTGATGGAAAGTTGGAGAAGATGACCATTCAATATTTATTCAGAGAAAGATTTGTGAACGCCTCATCACTTACCGGATTATGCCCCAAACTGCAGAAAAATATCCACAGAATCTGTCGGTATTCACAGTTAAAAATAATAAACCATGTGAGTTAATACCCTTGAATTGATGAAACGTAAAAATTTCCAGTCTTGACTTTTCTCAAAATGAAGCCCTTTTGAATGCCCAAGATACACCAGAATAATATGATTTAAACAGCGTTCTCACTGCGAATACCGCAATCGATTTATCGCCCTTTAAAAAAGCATGTTTAAATACTATAGTTTTGAACGTCAGTTAAGGAGCCATGATAGTGTAATGGATAAGACAGTTTCTTCTCACCCAAACACGCGGAGTTCGAATCTGCCGTTCGGACTCTTTTTTTTTTTTTTTTTATTTTTTTCTTTTAACCCGAAGCTTTATAATAACAAATACAGAACACATTTTAACGATTACATTTTTTTTTTAAAGTGTATCACAAGTGAGTCTTGAAGGCCTTGCGTCTCTTGTTATCGTGATAAACCAGCACCCCACAAAAGATTTGTGTGTGTGTGTGTGTGTTTTGCAAAGCTGTAACAGTATCCTGCTTGGTTGTCTTGTCTGTCTGTCTTTCTGTCCGTGTACTGTATGTGATTTACATTCACGGATGTATCTAAAGGGATAAGTGATCCCCTCTGCATGTTGATACATAAATCTATTTCATGCACAGTTGAAATACACAGAAAACAACTCCCTCACAATTTCTACCTCCCCACCCGCTACGAATACAATGGCGCACCCCTCCCCAGAAAAAAAAGTAGTTATAAAATGTGGAGGAAAAAATCATTTAGCATCTGTTTTCTCTATCCGTTTCTTTGTCTCCTCTCTCTCTCTCTCTCTCTCTCTCTCTCTCTCTCTACACACACACACACACACACACACACACATATATATATATATATATATATATATATATATATATACTGTGGAGACCAGGGGTCCAGAGGGGAGTGGGATGGGTGGGGGAGTCTAGTTGAGTAAGTGGACAACAACAAAAATATGTAGCAGTAGTAGTAGGTTAGGGACAAAAGCAAGCTTTGAAGCCTATAAATAGTCCCTTCTTTAATCTTATGACACATTCTGTTACAGACTTTGGTCAAGGTTCGACGCTTCATTTACATTTTTTTTTTTTATCAAACTCTCTAAAAATAGGGATTTTGTAGAATTGTCCAGTTGATTCTTGAATGAGTTAGTTGATTGTGCTTGTTTTAAATGCAGTGGCAGTTGATATCATATATTCGTAACTCGGTTACTGAAGCAAAACTTTCTTGTGTTAGTATTTGAACGTTGTACATTTTTTTTTCCATCAGTATTTCTTGTGGAACTGTACTGAGGTGCAGAGGAGAACTGATCCTAAGATACATCAATATAACCATTGAAAAGCTTATGTGTTTCAATGGGATCACCACGTATCCTTATACCTTTATCTTCTTCTTCTTCCTGCAGTGTCCATCAGCCGTTAGTCCGGCTATTATTGACACGTGGGGAGGTGCGCAGCGTGGAGAGGGTGAGAGAAGAAAGGAGGGGAAAGAATTTTGGCCCTAACGGTTAAGGCGCAACTGCATGCGGAGCTGCACTCAGGCCTTCAGGCCCAAGGCCCTGTAGCAACCTAAGTGAAGCTGCAGGCCCGCAAATCGCCATAACACCGAAGAAAAAAAAAGCAAAAAAAAAAGCAATGGGTCTTCTTCTTCCTTTATTTCCTTTTTACGGACAACATCATTTTACTGGTGATTCTGTCGTAGTTTAGGGAGACTGCCGAAGATTGCGCTGTTGTGAGGATTTTTGTTGTTGTTTGTTGTTGTTGTTTTTGTTTTGTGGCCTGGCCAGCCAGTGCACGTTCAGCGTGCACCGACATGATGCCAAGCCTCTACAGCAGTCGTCGTGGATGGGGAGGGGGGTTGTTTCAGGCTCTAGAGATGGGAGGCCAGCCTGGACTTGAAGCAGTCCAGTGACTCAGCCGCCACAACCTCCTGAGGCAATTTATTCCATTCTGGTATGGTCCTCGGGAAGAACGTCATCTGCCTGTACCGTGTCGTGCAGGTGGGGATGTCGTAGGTCAGGTCGTTGTTTGTCCTGGAGCTCAGCCTGCTGTCAGATGGTTTGGGCAGGTATGTGGAGTAAATGGAGATGAGACTCTGGTGGAACTTGTGAAACATCTCCAAGAGTGCTTTCTTACGCTGGTATATACTTGAACGGTGACCGGTAGGGTAGTGTAAGGAATAGGTGATGTAAAGGAAATAGGTTAGGGGAAACGGAACTCTGGGTAGGGTAAAGCCCGTTCTTAACCAAGCCAACACTTTCTTGGGCCACATGTTGTTCTACAACAATTTGCGTATTAACCGAGTATGTTCCAACTAGTGTTGCAACACTTGTATTCTCCAACTCAAGTTGTGGTTCTTAACCGCCAGTTAATGATATGCATACTTGTGTAGAAGACGTCACTTTACCTGTAGTCCATCCTTGGGCGAACGTGTTGCTGATTTCCTTCAAGGCAGCGTGCCTGGCATTTTTGTTTTTGTAGACAGGATCCCTACAATCCCACAAACAATGAAAATGGGCCCACAAGTCAATAAAAGCACTTGTGGTAGTGGAATCGGTCTCGATGTTGGTGATGTCAGCCATTTTGTACTTGCCGGTTGCTAATTTTGTTGACCAATGAAAACGCAGCAACACAAAAGTTGTCAGAGCAGGACTTGCCAACACCGAAAGAGTTGGATAACAGTGTTGGCTGAGCTTGGCACACCGTGTTCCCCGACAAGTGTTAGCGCGGTTAAGATGCAACACTGTTAGAAGTGTTGTCAAACATGGTTGTCCAAGCAAGTGTTGGCTTGGTTAAGAACGACCTTAAGGGGAATTACTGCAGGTTGAACAGGTGAACCGGGACACTGCACTTGCTGAATAGGATCCAGCAATAATACACGTATCTACCATATTAACACTTTAAACATTTGGGATAGTACTTACATTTCTGCCAGTGCACTAATCCGTTGGTTGACAAATCAATCCGTTGCTAAGGTAGCAACATCTCGGCTGGTAGATTGTTTCGTCCTTAAGGCCGTTCGGCAACTGGACAGTCCAATGGCGTGACGTAATTCACGGATGACGTCAAGCTGAGTTCTTTACTCCGCAATTGTTGCGTCATAGGCTACAATAGCTTAACTTTCAGTTACAGAAAAAAGACGATAGTTAGAGAAAAGAATGGAATAAATCAAATATGCCTAAACACAAAGGATGTATACAACCGTTGGCTAGTAAACATGAAACTGCATAAATGCATATGATCCACACACACACACACACACACACACACACACACACACACACACACACACACACATTACAGAAAAACACACCGGTAACTCGGAGTTACATAAGAACATAAAGAAAATGTATGGTTTCATGGGAAAACATTACCATAATGATTTTCATAAGAGGCAAATCATTTCTCTAATCTGCAGATGGAAAATGAATTGTTTTAGGACAAAATATGTCAGTAATGTTTCTTGCATCTGTGGTGCTCACATAACAACCGATCATATACCAACTTGCGATATGTTAAAGTCTCAAATCCCTGAACTGAAATCATCTTCAGTGTTGACGATCTTCAGCAGTCCATTGCTAATGTATGACTTTTTCAACTCCTTGTTAAATAGTCCTGTTGGTTCGCTGTTATAGTTGTTAGTTTTTCATTAGAAATATGTTATATTGTTATGTGTTGTTTTTTTTTTTTTTTTTTTTTTTTTTTTAAACAAAACTTAAATCAGTAATTTTCACACACACACACACACACACACACACACACACACACACACACACACACACACACACACACACACACACACACACTTTCACTTACTCGTATGCGTACACAGTAATTCCCCCCCCCCCCCCCCCACCCCCCTCCTCCCACTCGATTTTTTTCCTTCCCTCGTCTAATATCACTTATAGTGAAAAGACGTTAAACTAAAGAACGAACGAACGAACACATTACAGCGATTGTCGCCCGGTAACAGCTTTATATAACGGAGTAATCGTGAATTTTTCTCCACTGGAAGCAATGGAACTGTTAACGGTCTTACCCAAAAATCAGCACACGCACGGGAAGATTCGCGTTCTTCCTGTTTCGGTTGTGTAAATTTACCACCGACAGCTCTTGCCATTCTCTTAAAAAAATGCGTCAAGTGATGGCAATTCGTGTGTGCAAGAGTTTGTGTGTGCGCATATATACACTGTTTGTGTGTGTGTGTATGTGTGTGTGTGTGTGTGTGTGTGTGTGTGTGTGTGTGTGTGTGTGTGTGTGTGTGTGTGTGTGTGTGTGTGTGTGTGTGTGTGTGTGTGTGTGTGTGTGTGTGTGTGTGTTAGAGGAGTTCGGAAAGACAGAGGCACAAATACAGTAGGTAGGTCCGGCCAAATTTTCAAATTCATAGCAGAAGCCTCATATTGCAATAAGGTAAGATGCCACACCAAATGTCAAAGCAATATCTCAAATAGGTTTTGAGATATAGAGTTTTTAATTTTTTTTTTAAATTCCGCGATTTTAGCCAACCTCCCAAATGACATTTTGGAACCCGTGTAGAATTGCCACTAATGCATTCTCATGGTCAAAACTCTTCATATATGATCTATATAGTACGCAAAAGACCTCCGGTTTTTTTTGTTTTTTGTTTTTTTTAGTTGGCTGTTAATGTTATTGGTTCAATATGTATGCTTCACTAGAGCAGATTTCTGGATAGTGTGCTATATAAGTATCCATTATTATTATTATTATTATTATTATTATTATTAATGCCAGTGTCATAAATTCTGAGGAAAATGTTTATTTTCTGCTTGTCCGATCCTGCAGTTTTGATGGTAGCGTTACTAAAATGACTGAAACTGAAAAAAAAAAAAACCAAAAAAACCTATTGCATCTACATAAACATTAAGATATTTTCAGGTTCAGGAAAGACTGTAGACTTACAAGACAGCAAATGTTAATAATAAGTTTTGATAAATAACAGCTTTTTATAAGATTATATGAAAAAGAAAAGCTTTATTCAAGACGATCGGGGATAATGTGCTCCATTAATGCTAAAAATGATTCTCCTTTTAGATATTTTTTTAGGATTTGTGTGTGTGTGTGTGTGTGTGTGTGTGTGTTTCAAAATCAATATGTATGCTTCACTTTATGTAATCGTTTTCTTGCTTATACATCACTATTAACTATTAAGCAGCACAGCTGATCGTACCAGTTCTAAAGTAAAGACATCCAGCTGAACTAATGCTTGCTCCGTATCAGTGCTGGAGTATAAAAAAGGTTCAAAGGAAACAATACAGCATCAAATGTACCCCTGATTGTGTTATTTTGATTAGGTTTTCTTCTTCTTCTTCTTCTTCTCTCTCTCTCTCTCTCTCTCTCTCTCTCTCTCTCTCTCTCTCTCTATATATATATATATATATATATATATATATATATATATATACGTATTAGAAAATGAGTTGGTGTGTTTTGCCATCACAAACTTGAATAAGACCAATTGAACTTCTCACTGAAAAATGTGTCTGCTATTTTGAAGGAGTTTTATGTTGTCTTTCATTGTCGGAAAGAAAATTGTTTCACAACAGAAAACGATGATATTAACTAAAGAATATGAAACATATCATCCAAGTACTTACTAGAATAAGTAATGTAAAGCTGGTTTCCATTTTTTTTTAAATTTTCCCCCCGTATTTGAATCAAAACCTCAAATACGTTGTGATCTGCGACAAGACTTTCAAGAAACCGGGCGTTGAAACCTCAGATCTAAAAATAGATCTAGTTTATCAGTGGTATAAACAAAATACGGAGGCTGCTCCTTAAAAACTTTCGGATCATTTTATAAAGCATTTTAAAGAAGAAAGAATAAACTTTTCAGTGGTGGGTTTGACTAGAAGATTTAATTTTGACTGGAAGTGCAGTAGAGCGTCAAGAAAATAGGTAAATTTTGAGCCACGTTTTTTTTTTTTTTTTTTTTTTTTTTTTTTTTTTTTAATATAAATCATTTAACATAAATCAACTGGAAACTTAGCCCATGTAAAAGTAGAGAACGTGATCTTTTATTTGATAGGTCTCTTAGGTCTTCTTCTTCTTCTGCGTTCGTGGGCCGCAACTCCCACGTTCACTCGTATGCACACGAGTGGGCCCTTACGTGTATGACCGTCCTTACCCCGCCATGTAGGCAGCCATACTCCGCTTTCGGGGGTGTGCATGCTGGGTATGTTCTTGTTTCCATAACCCACCGAACGCTGACATGGATTACAGGATCTTTAACGTGCGTATTTGATCTTCTGCTTGCGTATACACACGAAGGGGGTTCAGGCACTAGCAGGTCTGCACATATGTTGACCTGGGAGATCGTAAAAATCTCCACCCTTTACCCACCAGGCGCCATCACCGTGATTCGAACCCGGGACCCTCAGATTGACAGCCCAACGCTTTAACCACTCGGCTATTGCGCCCGTCGGTCTCTTAGGTCGATTGGTTGTAAGGAGCAATCTCTGTAACCTTTGTTTTTTAGTCACCAACCCTCTTAGACCAGAAGCAGACGTCGGCAAACTTGTTTCCCGCGCTGGGTTTTGAAGAGCGAAGGTGACTCCACTTCGGGCGACCAGTTTCACTCACACTGCCTTACACACAATAAATGAAACACCGAGAGGAACGAACAAAGGTGGTTTTATTTTCTGATATTATCTTTCAGCTTCGATGTAGGCCTATGCAGCATTGCGCTTGCTAGGGCGAAGTGAAAAGTGATAAAAAAATGCAATTCGTCAGCCATAGCTACACAGCATTACATATAGCACCTGGACCTACCTACATACAGACGTGCAGACAGACAGTAGAGACAGTGAGCATAGACAAAGACACACAGACAGCCAGAGAGAGACAGAGACAGAGAGAGATAGAGACAAAAAGAGAGAGACAGAGAGGTGAGAGATGCAGAGACAGAGGGACAGACAGACAGACACAAAGACCGTCGGGCAGTCAGATGAACAGACACACAGGCTACACAGAGGCAGAGTGCAAATGATAACATCGTCTCGCACATAAACGATGCCACACGATGGTCCATAGGTAGAATCGTTACGAGTTCACGGCTTCGTATTGCATATATGTACAAGATGACTGTTGCAGGGTAGCGCTGTCCGCAGTGATGGTGGATATATATATATATATACAGATGACTGTTGTAGGGTAGCGCTGTCCGCAGTGATGGTGGATATATATATATATATACAGATGACTGTTGTAGGGTAGCGCTGTCCGCAGTGATGGTGGATATATATATATATATATATATATATATATATATATATATATATATATATATCCACCATCACTGCGGACAGCGCTACCCTACAGCAGTCATCTGTATATATATATATATATCCACCATCACTGCGGACAGCGCTACCCTACAGCAGTCATCTCCCTTGGAGAGTGATCTGGGGAAACAAAGCTTAATGGAACACATTTCGCATTCCAATAAAAAAATAAAAAAAAAATGGACGTGGAACAGGATGGAACAGGATGCATCGGGGGTAGGAGGTTGTTGGGAGGGTGGGGTGGGGGTGGGGGGGGGGGGGGTGGGGGGGGGGGGGGGGTGGAGAGAGGAGCTGTATGCTTTACGGGGAATGAAAGGTCAGAGAATGGGGCGAGGAAACGTAATGGGTGGTGTGGGAGATTAGAAAGAAAAATAATCAATAATCATGAGTGTAGATTTCGAATACTTAAAAAAAACACAATATAAATTAAAATGAATTAGAAATAAATAAAATAAACACACAGACACACACAGACACACGAAGGCTCGCACACACACAGTCTCGCATTAAAGATACATATCTAGATCCATACAATAAAATTATGAGTACTTTAATTATGTAGAGACTGATTGGAAAGGAATGGTTTTAGATTTTGTTCAAAGGATATGATTGAAGGATTGTGACATTCATCTGTCCGCCCATTCTGCTATCAAACCAGCCAGCCAGTGAGCCAATCAACCAAGCAACCAACCATTCTTCCATCCGTCCATATTTTTGCTGGTCTCTTTTCATGTTTTCACAACTATTTATGCTTTGGGGTTTCCATCCATCTGAAAAGCTCAGCGGATGATACATGGCAGCAAAACTGAACATTTTTCAGGACCAGCGCCTCGCGAGACCACACCACTTCTCACGGAAAAGACCACAGCCACTTACAACTTGTCCTTAACCCTTTCACCGCCAGTCAATTTAGAGTGCAAAATTCCCTTGTGCTATGAACACAGAAATATGGTGTCTTGGAATAGCTGGGGATTCACCCTCTGTGATGTGTAGAAAATATGGCTTATCCTACCACCGAACATAAAGAGCAGAAGGTTCATCGATAACAGAACCCTAGCTGCTGCATAAATGCGAGTTTGACAGTGAAAGGGTTAAAGGCGAAATGGCAATAGGTCGTTAAGCTCATCCATGCGTTGGACATTTCTTTCCAGTATATTAATCCATCAAAACAAAGACAGGATGGCAAATACTGACGAAAGAATAAATACGTGAATGAATAAATCAATGAATCAGAGAGTCTGTTCACTAACAGCTTACCCCGTTAACTCATTCACTCTCACTCACTCCATCAAATATTCAGTCCATGCACTTATACCTCCGCCGATCCATCCATCATCTTTTATTTTAGTAATCAAGTCAACCGGCCGACCATCAGGCCAGCCAGCCACAATTTACCAATCAACCAACCAAGCAACCAAGCAACCAACCACGGAACCCCGACTATCAACTAATACCACGGGCCAGATAAGACTATGCTCATGCTATCCGGTCACGTGCATGGCGTGGACGTGCGGGGAATCCATGGTTTCTGGACAAAGCAGGGTGGCCATAATCACTTTATCCCATCCTCCGCTGGCCGCCATTCTCAAGTGGCGTCCGTCGAGCTTCTGAGCTTGCTGGAGACAAACTTTTGTCATTCACAGAACATGTCGCACGGCGATCCTTCCTCAGTCGGAGAATATGTCAGAGCCTGGGTATATGGGGTGGGGGTTTGGGGGTTGGGGGGGGGGGGGGGGGGGGGATTTGAACACGGGCGGGCGTTTCGGTTTTTACGAAATCACGAAATGAACACACAACTACAATGACAACGAGGATGAGGAGGAGAAACGAAACGAAACGAAACGAAATTTAGAAATTTACCGGTCACCTTGTGTTGAGTTTTGAGTGGGTGAGATAGGAAAGACTCGGGATGATGTGGCAAGGGTACCATCCACATCAAGGATTAGTCTTTGCGAGTGTTGCATCCTGACACTACATGTCTCTTAATCTTTTCTGACAGGCCTGGTTGACGTCGAGATGTGTTATTTAGAAAGGACGCGTAGAATACAGACAAACATTTGAGGTAACTAAATAGAAAATCTATATTTTCCTTAAAAGAATACACCCCCCCCCTTTTTTTTAGGACTTTGCGTCTTAAATACACTGACACAGATGAACGATTATGTCCAGAAACTGTCCCGAGTCAGTTTCTGAGCAGTTTGCTTCGTTTCCATGGTATGTCACTTTTATTGCCATCATTTTCCTCTCTTGCCTGCACCATGTTCCCTTGTAGCCTCCACACGCGCGTGTCAGTTTGTCACACACACACACACACACACACACACACACACACACACACACACACACACACACACACACACAGGGGGGGAGAGAGAGAGGGAGAGAAAGAGAAAACAAACAAGATAAAACAAAACAAAACAAAACAATGAAAAAAAAAAGAAAACAAACAAACAAACCCAGAATGGTATAAGGGAGTAATTCCATCAAAGATTTATGACAGACTATGAGGCCAAAAACTACAGCCCCAAGACGATTCCCCCATTCACTGAGCTGATACACAGCGCATCCAAATGCCCTCGGAAGCCTTCAGGGAATCCCCGATATTAGGCGAATAAAACTCCGATGAATAGCCAGGGAATAGCCAATGGGGAGCCAGAGAAAAACCAGGTGGTACCATGGCACTTTGTAATAGTCCCATAGGGAGGGCAGAGAAGGGCAAGCCAGGGAATAATCAGGTTTTATACTGTGATGATGGAACATATCTTCTGGAACTGTCAGTCCAATTTTCAGGATGGCTCCATTCCAGTGACGAGGATTTATCCAACAGTATTCTAATTTGGTAAAATAAAGGAACCTAAACGTAAGTGACTTTTTTAAGATCCTTCAAAGTGTGACTTCCATCCTCCTTAACCAAACTTCAAAAGCTTTTTGGTAGTTTCGTTGATACGTGGTAGCAAGTTGTGATTCCATTGCTGACTAGTCTAGATTCTTGAACATTAATTTTCTTGCCAGCCACGGTTTGCTTCTGAAGAGGAAAGGATCATAAGTGACACGGGGACACGTCAAGACTGAAGGACAGGTGGAGGCTTTGAAGCTTTGGAGGGAAATCTCTTCTATATACGTCACAGTGACGTTCGATTCACAGGCAGGTGCGTTGTCGGGTAGAACGGGGGTTTCGTCGGTACACAAAACCGGAAGCTGCTCATGGATGGCCTGCATAATGGTGATCAAAACACTTCGTACATAATATCCAGCCGAATAGTAGAATTTTGAGGACAAAATTTCGACAGCTGAAGAGCCTTGGATGTTGAAAACTTGTGATTACGTCATATTAGTCGTTTTGGAATCTATAAGGTAAAACATTCTACCGACTGCATAAAACTCTGTTTTCTGCTCCTTTGTTAGAAGATGAGGTATCTGTTTGACAGCCACCTTCTTCACCCCAAGATCATAACATGGGATACGTTAAGGAGAAGTTCCACTGTACCGTCTGAAACTCCAGACGGTTCACTTATTTCATGAACTGAAATATTCGACAACTTCCTTTCAACCTGAACAGTTTGCTCGTTCCGGGCCTCACATAGATGACAAAGATGTCCACACATTCATTTGTTTTTGAAGTCGGTTGTTCCTCGTTTAACATTATCAGTTCAGTGGTAACATGTCCCATCTATACGACCTCTCTCTCTCTCTCCCCTCCTTCTCTCTGTCTGTCTGTCTGTCTCACACACTCTCTCTCTTCCCTTTCTACATGGAAGACTTTTGTCTGATTTTGTAATAGAAAAAACAAAACCAACAATATAATAGATAGCTTGAAAAATACTGAAGCCAGATTAGTCGTGTGTTTGTTAATCTACTCTGGTAAAACGATCCGTATCGGTTATATGTAAACAAAAATATTTTGGAACAAATTTTTGGAAGCCAGAGTTATACATATTTCAAGATTGTTTGAATACCCTTCGTTTTTGCTTTAATCTTCGCTTCAAGCCTTATTTGTATGATAATCCTATCATCATTTCGTTTACTTGGGATTTTTTGTGT
>NC_134876.1:10425098-10435098 GCF_041734735.1 Babylonia areolata | reverse complement strand
CCATCCCCCTGTACCATACTTCCGCGATATCGTATTAGACTTATATCCATTCAGCTATGATCACGTCTTCTTACTGTGGCATGCCAGACACACTGGTCCCACCAATATGGTTGAAAAAAAAAGAGTAACTGGAAGTCTGGGTTATTTATAAGACAACATATAAAGCTAGTACTGCTGCTGATGGAACAGCTACACACACACACACACACACACACACACACACACACACACACACACACACACACACATATATATATATATATATATATATATATATATATATATATATATATATATATATATATATATTGTTGCCATTGATGACGTGATGATGATGATGGTGATATTGGAACATAAATAAATAAGGTAACATACCATTGTTACCACTACAGTATCTATTGCTACTATTACTACTACTACTACTACTACTGATCGTATTTATATAGCGCTGAAACTTGTGCAGAGACAAATCTAAGCGCTTTCACACCAGTCATTACACGCATGCATACTCTACTCTACTACTACTGCTACTACTACAACTACCTCCAAGTCGATTATTACAGGTTTGACAGGGTATACCCAAATCATATAACGCACAACGCGATGCTGTACCATGCCATGAAGCTGGCTGCTGTTTGTTTGTTTGTTTTCGGGAACGTTCGGTTGTTTTTTTTTGTTTTTTTTTGGGGGGGGGGGGGTTAATCATTCTCTGTCAAGACAGCTCACGATAGGTGCCATCTGAATCATCCACTGACCGACAGTCTGTGTCAGTGCACAACAAGCCGACCGTGGGCTTTTCCACTGCATGGTTTCATTCACTGCGTACGCACGCTTACTGGATGATTGATAGGACTCACTACGAAGGGCGGACAAAAGCGTTCGTTCTGACGAGTACATTTTTAGTCACTGCGAGATGCTCGAAAAAAGGGTTCGTTTTGAGACTGGACGTACGTTCTTAAAAATAAAAGAAAAAAGAAAAAAAAGAAAGAAAAAAGTCGCACAGCCACAATAGAAACATCAGATCCTTTACAACGTTTCAGTTTCCGTCCTTTCCGAAAGTGAGCGTGGCGTCACGTGAGCCTCGTTACCATACCGTTTCCTCCTTGTGCTGGTGGTTTCCGGTCGGTCGTACGTGCCACGTCCGCTCCGTGACCAGCAGAGCACAGTGGTGAATGTCACGTAGCTCCCACCAGCCACACCCGCTGGGGTCGACCAGTAAGAACAAGCCCGGTGAGGTTAATTCCCCTCACAGGTGGGTGTGTCTCATGGCCCAACTTCTCTCTCTCGTCTCTCTCTCTGTGTCTCTGTCTGTCTGTCTCTCTCTGTGTACATTAAGCAAACAACATCACCACGAAGCAACACGCACACACACACAGAAACACACACAGACACAGACACAGACACACACACCCACACACACACACACAACAACAACAACAACAAAACTGTGGCTCAGAACTTTACGTTCTGAATTCATCACTCCATCACACAAGATAGTAGCCTACAGCTTCAGTTTCAGTTTCCCGAAGAGGCGTCAATGCGTTCGGACAAATCCATATGCGCCACACCACACCTACTAGGCAGATGCGTGACCTGCAACATAAAGCAACGCGCCATGAGTGCATGCGTATAAATTTGTGTCCGTATCAAAAGATGGTAACCGGTTTGTTGCCGTGAGTACTTTTTCAGAGCGCAAAGTGGGTGCTGCACATGGGACCTCGGTTTATCGTTTCATCCTCTGTTTCATTAGATACACATGTATGTTAAAATGTATGTATGCAGTGTGTGTGTGTGTGGTCACATTTTGGTGTGTGCATGTAACATAGATATAGTGTTTTATGTTAACAAGAGCGTTTTTGTAAAGCTCCTAGAGCAGATTTCTGGATAGTGTTCTATATAAGTATCAATTATTATTATTATTATTATTATTATTATTATTATTATTATTATTATTATTATTATTATCCGAATGACTGTAGACGCTCAGTTTGGTTTTCCTGTCAAACGTGGAAGAAAGGGCGAAGCCTGGAATCGAACCCAGGCCCTGTATTGGCAGATGAGCGTTTAAACTAGTCTGCCACCTGTCACTGTATTGGTACAAACATAAATAACATACAAACACACTCAATGATTTTTATATGTTATTTGAATTCAGAATAACGCTGCCAGACTCATTTGCAGAGCTTCTAAATTTGACCATGTTTCTCCTCTCCTTCAGTCTCTCCACTGGTTGCCTGTTTCTGATCGAATAGACTATAAGCTATCCACTCTGACCTTTTCTGCAGTCAACGGATCTGGCCCCAAGCAGTCAACGGATCTGGCCCCAAGTATCTTTCTGAACTCATCCATATCTATACCCCGTCTCGCCAGCTCCGTTCTTCCTCTGATACTCGACTTCTCAGGATACCTCACGTCAGAAGTAAGACCTATGGACACAGATCGTTTTCTTTTCAATCGCCAAAGACGTGGAACAAGCTCCCTGATAACCTCCGTTATTCCGATTCCCTCGCATCTTTTAAATCTCGTCTCAAAACTCACCTTTTCCCTCAGCAATAAGTTCAATTGTGGCAGGTCCACTTCCTTTGCGTTAGCTGTGCTTGACTATGTGTGTATACATATGCATGTGTACATAACTACATGCATGTATATGAATGTGTATTGTGTGTGCGTGTGTTTATGTAAGTTTGTGCCTGCCTATGTGTGCGTATGTGTTAGGGTAGCTGTTAGATACACATGTATGTTAAAATGTATGTATGCAGTGTGTGTGTGTGTGTGTGTGTGTGTGTGTGTGTGTGTGTGTGTGTGTAGTCACATTTTGGTGTGTGTATGTAACATAGAAATAATCTTTTATGTCAACAAAAGCGTTTTTGTAAAGCACCTAGAGCAGATTTCTGGATAGTGTGCTATATAAGTATCCATTATTATTATTATTACCCCTTTCCCTCAGATAAAAAGATGACCGAAAGCCCCAGTACTTCGTTCAAATCACATTCAATCTGAGGCTTTTTCATGTTCATGACCACAACAAGAACATATGCATTCTTAATATTGTACATACTTTATTCAAATCTATAACAACATAAACCCTTAGCACCCGGTTAACCGTGTGTGTGTGTGTGTGTGATGAAGTGAAAATTTAGATTAAAGGGAGAGGGTTTATATTATGATTCTATATATGCTACAATTCAAATCATGAATAGCGAAAGTCGTCTGTGGCGCTAAGTTTGCTTATCGTTAAGAATGTTCCAAACCCCATGATAAATTTCATATACTAAGGAACATTCTTAATTCTAAGCACACTTAACGCTGCAAAGATCGTCTCACGCACCCCTGTCCTGGTCCTAACATGAAATGAGGTAAAGGGAAGTAAGTTGTGTGAGAAATGGCCAGAGTGGTTCAGTTGGATGAGTGGCGCCCTCACTGACTGATTAATTGGTTGACTTTATTTATTTATTTATTTATTTATTTATTTATATTTCTTTTTTTCACAACAGATTTCTCTGTGTGAAATTCGGGCTGCTCTCCCCAGGGAGAGCGCGTCGCTACACTACAGCGCCACCCCTTTTTTTTTGTTGTATTTTTTCATGCGTGCAGTTTATTTGTTTTTCCTATCGAAGTGGATTTTTTCTACAGAATTTTGCCAGGAACAACCCTTTTGTTGCCGTGGGTTCTTTTACGTGCGCTAAGTGCATGCTGCACACGGGACCTCGGTTTATCGTCTCATCCGAATGACTAGCGTCCAGACCACCACTCAAGGTCTAGTGGAGGGGGAGAAAATATCGGCGGCTGAGCCGTGATTCGAACCAGCGCGCTCAGATTCTCTCGCTTCCTAGGCAGACGCCTTACCTCTAGGCCATCACTACAGTTGGTAGGGTGGTGGTAATTATGGGCACACAGGTGTTTTCGTGGAAACACAAGCACCTAAAACCGAAGCCCTGAACAGTTTGACTTTGAAGGCGTCAGCCAGTAGGTATACTCAGCTCCAAAACTGCGCACAATCAGGACTCCATCCTCTTTAACGAAACTTTGACAAGCACTAAACTGTTAACATTGAGCAAGCTATGTCATTAGCTCAGCTCAACCACACAGGCAGGGAGCTTGGCTAACATCTTTGTGGATTGAGTGCCGACATGGTAGCAGTCAAAAATCGAATTTCGAATCACAGATATCAACATAGAAATGAATCCATTCGCTTCCCATCTTCAGGTGTTGCTGTTATGGTGGTGGTGGTGGTGTTAGTGTACGGTTATGAACTCTGGGTTCCCTCCGTCACAATGTACAAGGACGGTTATCCCTGCCGGCTGAACAACTCGTAGGTGACGTCAAACGCAGCTAACTTGGTAACACAAGAAGATAAGTGTTAAATGGACTTCCTTCATTTTAAAATCTCTGTGTGTGTGTGTGTGTGTGTGAATCTGATCTCGTTTGTTGAATTCTGTTTTTTTTTTTTTGTTTCTATGCAGATTATCTTTCATTGAGTGCAACAAACCCTTCCCCAAACCCCTGATATATATATATATATATATATATATATATATATATATATAGATATATATATATATATATATATATATATATATATATATATATATATATATAATTATATGTGTGTGTGTGTGTGTGTGTGCCCATGGCTAAAATACATTAAATCTCTCTCTCTCTCTCTCTCTCGGTCTTTCTTTATGTCTGCATGAATTATAATTTTACATGTTGTGTGAATCTTACAGTTAACATGACAGTATATTGCACACGGCTTACAAAGAAATGAGTAATACAGTTTAAATGTACTTTATTTAGTTCTACAATTCAACTTTAAATCGTCGTCAGTAAACCCTTCCAGGCTTTGGTTCAACTCGCAGACTACTATCTACTTCATTGTAATTTGTCATGGACTAAATATCGCCCTGATATCTAGGCATTTGTTTTAGTGACGTTACAAACAATTAGGCATGGATATGAAATGATTAACAAATAGCAAAGAGTGGTAACTCTCTCCATGAACAATGTTAATGGAGCGAGTTACCACTCTTTACTATTTTGTTGGTGACGTTACAGCTAAGTATATCATTTCTACTGTTAATTAATGAAGCCTTTCACACAGGAAATGGTGTCACTGAGAGTGTTGATGTTTTGTCTTTTTATTTTATATTTTTTTTACATCCTTTTATCAGTTGTTTCTCTTGTTAAATCAACGACGTCCCGTTTGAGTAATGTTCGATTGTATTTCTAATCATTTCAAATATTCATTTTCATTCCATCGTCCATGAATCCTGTTTCCTCCCAAAACACACACACACACACACACACACACACACACACACACACACACACACACACACACACACACACACACACACACACACACACACACACACACACACACACACACACACAATGAACTCGGTGTCTACAATCACCAGGGTGTATGATGAGACACAATACACACTTCCTCTCTCTCTCTCTCTCTCTCTCTCTCTCTCTCTCTTCCACTCACCCGCATACGTCCGTCCATTCAATCGATCACTACACTAGTAGTAGAACCAGTCTCACTGACACGTCCAGTCTTCGTGATACCTCTTAGCCCCCCTCTCTTCCGGCCAACCTTTTCACCTTGGCAATCAGGCCCGGTGTTCTCTGTCACCCTGCGTCCCACCGCGTCACTCACTCAGCATGCCTCCCCCCCCCCACCCCCCAGGGTATGATACTGTCCGTCCATGTAGTCCTGCAGGAAATGGTCGTCAACGACAAAAGAATGATATAGTGGTGTGCTGTTGGTGGGGTTTCATTGGTTCTCGTGATCGTTTGATGTGTGTCGAATGAGGGGGGAGGGGGAGGTGGGGGGGGGGGGGGGGGGGGGGGGGGGGGGGGGGGGGGGGGGGGGGGGGGGGGGGGGGGGTGTTGGGAGGTGGGGAGTTGAGCGCTTTGAAGGTCATATCCCTCTTTTTTTTCAGTGGTTGGTGGGAGGGTTATGTCTGAATATCAGTCTCTCTCTCTCTCTCTCTCTCTCTCTCTCTCTGTGTGTGTGTGTGTGTGTGTGTGTGTGTGTGTGTGTGTGCTGTCTACCTGTCTGACTGTCTGAGCCCCCACCCACCCACCCCCACCATCCCCCCACACCCGCCCCCTCTCTCTCTTAACCACCCCATTACACATAGTTGTTTGGACTATAGTATTTTTTTTTCTTCATGAGACTGCAACGGATTCCGACAGTGCAAATACTTCATTTGTTGTTATTGTGCCTTTTTTCAAGAGACAAGTCGGTGTATTACTGAAATTAGATTTGGGGTTCGTCGATATTTCTGACACCATGGTTTTTTTGGGGTTTTTTAATATATTTTTTTTTAATCTCTACGTTGCTGAGAGCACATCCGAAAGGTTTGTGGTGTGTGTGAGGTTGTGTGGGTGTATATGTATGCACGCGCGCGCATGTGTGAGCGTGTGTGAACGTGTGTGTGTGTGTGTGTGTGTGTGTGTGTGTGTGTGTGTGTGTGTGCATGCGCGAGAACGTCTGAGTGAGTGAGTGAGTGAGAGAGAGAGAGAGAGAGAGAGAGAGAGAGAGAGAGAGAGAGAGAGAGAGAGAGAGAGAGAGAGAGAGAGTGTGTGCATGCGCGTGAACGCACGCGCGCGTTAGATTTTAATTGAAGAAATTCCAAAATATGATCTCTAAAAGGCTGGGTATCGGAAATAAAAAGTAACAGTGTGTATTACAAATATTAAGTTGTGCGGTTTAGTGAGGTAAAATACGAATTCTCTTGCATATCTTGCATATAATATGCTACTGTCTTTCTTTCTTACTTTCTTTTTCCCCTTAACATGCCTCTCTGTGTTTTGTTCCTTTTACTGTGAGGTTTGTTCAGGGATAAAGCTTAACACAGTTGTCTCCCTTTAAGTGGTAACTTCAGTTGAATTTTTCGATTCATTCAGTTTGGTCAGAACTGACTAAATGAAGGCAGAAAGGACATATTACAAAGAAAAGAAAGTATTCATTTATCTATTGTTTATTCATCTATATATTTATTTATCTATTTATTTATCTATTCATTCCTTCATCTTCAGCACGACTCTGCTCGTGCCTTTTTTCTTTCTTTTTTTTCTTCTTTCAATCTCTATTTTTCCTTTTCTCGGACAACCTGTGTTTGCGAAATCACTCACATAAAGGTATGTGCGCGCGTGTGTGTGCGTGTGGGTGGGTGAGGGTGTGTTTGTGCGCGTGTGCGCGCGCGCATGAGCATGTTGTCAGTGAACTGTTTTCAGCGTTGCTGCGGGTTTCTGTAGCTGGATTGGCAGTAAGATGTACATGCATTTAAATTTTTTTAATTTTTTTAGGTTACTCGAGAGTGCTTAATTGCATTGGGCAATAGAGTAGCTATGTTTTGTAATGCCAACTTATTAATATTGTGCTGACTGACCACAACGCTGAGAACAAAGGTATAGGCTAAAAGAAACGTGATATGGTGTAGAATGATGCACCGCCGTGAACACGAGCGAGTGGAAGTGGAAAGAGAGAGAGACAAGATTTAAAAAAAAAAAAAAAAAAACCACAAAAAAACCGAAGGCGGTGCATGAAAATAAATAACGCGACGGGATATCTGTTTTCAATTGACATACATTCAAGTGGCAAAACACAAATTACACGGGGGTGGTGGAGAGAGCAAGAGAGAGAGAGAGAGAGAGAGAGAGAGAGAGAGAGAGAGAGAGAGAGAGAGAGACAGAGACAGTGACAGAGACAGAGACAGAGAGAGACAAAGAGAGACAGAGAGAGAGAAGGATGAAGGGGAGAAGTGATGTATGTGTGGGGGGGGGGATGGGTTGGGCACGAAAAGCAACAACATTGATTGCAGAACTTCGGTGAAATCAGATCAGTGTGACATCAGTTTTAAATTGCCAACCTTTCGCGCACGTTTCAGTTATGTAATTAATTCTAATTAAATAAAAGTTATATAAAACCCCAAGCGGACGATGTCCAAATAGTTTCAGTTTCAGTTTCAGTAGCTCAAGGAGGCGTCACTGCGTTCGGACAAATCCATATACGCTACACCACATCTGCCAAGCAGATGCCTGACCAGCAGCGTAACCCAACGCGCTTAGTCAGGCCTTGAGAAAAAAGCAACAACAAAAAACAACAACAAAAAACAAAAACAACATTAAAAAGAACTACTAATACTAATATTAATATGTATAAGGCGCAAAAACTTGATGAAGTCAACTATAAGCGTACAAACAAACAAACAATTATATATATATATATATATATATATATATATATATATATATATATATATATAATTCTATCTATCTATCTATCTATCTATCTATCTATATATAACAATAGAAAAAAGGAAAACAACAGAACAGTTTCTCACATGCCCGACCGGTTTCGACCACTGGTCTTCGTCAAGGGCGTTTACTGGTATGTCAAAATGCAACACACACACCAACAAAGAAAACAAGAAGGTGAACAAAGCTCATGAAAAAAGCTCATGTAAAAACTGCATCCAGGGCATGCAACATGAAAAGAACAGTGTGAAGTGTTGCTTGGGGAATAGGAAGAGGGGCTGGTGAGTAAAGTAGTCAGAGAGGACGAGAGAGAGGTCGAGAAAAAAATAGATGGGCAGATAATAGGAGGGGGAAAAAGAAAGAGAGACAGAGAGGGAGGGGGTCAGGGAGGGAGAAGGGACTGTGAGAGAGGAGGAGAGAGAGGGAAAGACAGAGAGAGACAGACAGCGAGAGAGAGAGAGGGGGGGGGGGAAGTAAGGAGAGAGGGGAGGGACAGACGAACAGATGGCTGACAATGAGAGAGAGAGAGAGAGAGAGGGAGGAAGAGAGAGAGAGGATGGAAAGATAAAGAGAGAAGGGGTAGAGAGAGGGGGGGAGAAAGAGGGAGAAGGAGAGACAGACGGACAGGTGGAGAGAAGGCAGACACTGACAGAGAGAGAGAGAGAGAGAGAGAGAGAGAGTCCTCTATCGTTGTCCTCACCACCCCACAAACACCCCACAAACGCAACCACAGGGACCTCCTTATGGCTATTAGTCCCGAATGTTCAGCCCGTAAGGTGCCACTGTTTTCAGTCTGTCCATCCACTTTTTTTTCCCTGGTTTGTCTGACTGTGTGTGAATTTCCGTGAATATGTTCTATGATGATACATTTCATGTTAGTGATTGTGTGGTTGGATTGGTTGAAGTGGCGTGTGACTAGGGTGCCTGTGTTCTGTTTGATGTGATTGCGGTGTAAGTAGAATCTTGTCTTGAGAGTGTTCTTTGTTTCTCCTATATATTGTGCTTGCTTGCATTTATCACAGAACAGTAGGTAAATGATGTTGCTGCTGTCGCACGTTACGTGTTGTTGGATTTTGAATGTTTCGTGTATAGTGTCACTAGTGAATGTGTCTGTTTCCTGCATGTGATCTTTGCAAATGACGCACCTTTTGTGGCACTTATAGCATCCTGGGGCTTCTTGGTCAGGAGTGGGCAATCTGGTAGGCATCAGCAGGGAGCGGAGGCTCCTACAGTTGCGCTCCCCCACCACAGGAGCAGTAGGAGATGCCTGGCGCATGCGAGCACTATATAACTAAATAAATAATTAAGTAAATAACTAAAATAATAATATATATATATATTTTTTTTTAAGTTAATGTCCAAATAAAGAATAGAGACAGGTATCATGTCATGTAAAATCACGATCCTACCTCAGTGTGCTGCCATCCTCCTCTGATGACAAAAGCATTCCCTCTCAGCAGCAGCAAAGTCAAGGAGTACATGTTTTACTACTTTAGTGCCAGTGCACTTGGTCTTTGAAGTTGGGTGTGGAACGTGTGTAGGTAGACATCATTGCTCAAAAAAAAAAAAAAAAAAAGACTATAAACTGTATAATTATAGAATCGTGACCACCTGAACCGAGCATGCAGTGGTCACGCCAACCGTGATGACTACGACACGCGGAAAATGAAAGCTTCATTTCCTGTCGTGTCCAATGCTAATGATGGTCAGGCCAGGGATGACCACC
>NC_134876.1:10410098-10420098 GCF_041734735.1 Babylonia areolata | reverse complement strand
TTTGTCTTGTCTTCTCTTGCCTTGTCTCTCTCTGTCTCTGTCTCTGTCTCTGTCTCTGTCTCTCTCTCTCTCTCTCTCTCTCTCTCTCTCTCTCGTATATGCATATTCAACGAAAGCAGATTTTGTTATGATGGTGATGGTGATGATGATGAATGTTATTATGATTATTATGATTGTGATTATGATTATTATCATCTTCATGAATAGAACGGTCCACTTTTTTTTTTTTTTTTACAATCCATTTGTACGTAGCCATGTGAAGCTAAAACATGCTGCAAATATACCTGGAAAAAACAACAACAAGAAACGATGGACGCGAGGAAAGGAAAGAAGGAAGAGAAGAAAAAAGAAAGAAAGAAAATGAAAAGAATGTAATGAAGGATGGGAGGAAAGATATAAAGACGAAAGCAGCAAATTGAAGGACCTGCCCTCAAAACATCGCCGGAAGTCACAGGCGGATGTCAACGACATTTTTGTCTCCTGCCCACTTGTTTACAGGCAGTTGGAAATCTGTTTTCTTCCCGTTTTTTTGTTTTTGTTTTGTTTTTTTGTTGTTTTTTTTCCTCTGTGTCTGCCGAGATGGATTGGCTGAACATCGATCTCATGGACACTGGCGGTTCCATCTTTGGAATGCCTCCGATTTCACTACGTCCATAATCAAGTAGGAGGAAAGGGGGGCGGGGGGGGGGCGTGGGGGGGTGGGAGGAAGAAAGGGAACAATAACAAGAACAAGAAAAAAGAAGGAGGAGGAGGAGGAGGAGGAAGAGGAGGACAGGCTTTGATCATTTTTTGCTACTGTAAATAAGATTACTGGACGAAAACTCGTCTTCTTGTGCTTTTTGATTGTCGTCTTCTTTCTTCCAGATATCGCTTCACATAATTATAAACATAACGTTGAAAATCAATCGGAAGGAAACTTTTTTCTTTTCTTTTTTTTTCCTTACATTCTTGTTTATTCTATCTACTGCGATTTCATGAAAATAGATTATAGACATGTGTGAGGTGAAGTGGAGCTGAAATACTAACTCCTCGTGAAAATTTGTAAACTTTTGGCAAAGAATTTTTTTGGGGGGCGTGGGGGTGGGGGGGTGATTTTCATTTCATATAGCAGTGCCCAAATTAAACTAATATAAAAAAAAATAGCTGTACAACAAAAATATACGTCTCCGATTTCAGTGCTATGTAATCAGAGTTGAGAACGTACGTGAATGCTCAGTATCACTATGAAAGTGCTTTGATCTAGCACTATATAGATAATTAATTTCTTCTTCTTCTTCTTCTTCTTCTTCTTCTTCTTCTTCTTCTTCTTCTTCTTCTTCTTCTTCTTCTTCTTCTTCTTCTTCTTGTCGCGCGCGCGCTGTGTAGGAATACTACCACTACTACTAATAATGATAATAATAAAAATAATGATGATAATGATAATGAAGTAAACCGAGTACTACACCTCTCTCCAATACTTCGTTTCGATATTTAATATTCAAAACAAATACCGATTCAAAAAGACAACGACATGCTCTGCTATCAATTACATGTCTTGTTAAAGAAAAACAATAAGAATAACAAAAGAACTGCACATCAAACATTTAGCAAACTTTGGTGAATTTACGAAATGCCAGGCTTGCAGGTAACACAGTGTTAATACCTGGCTCACATCTGAGAAGATCTTAAGTCCTAAGAATGAAGAAAACAAAAACAAAACAATAACAAAAACAAAAAACAAACAAACAAACACAAAACAAAACAAAACAATACAACCCCCCCCCCCCCCAAAAAAAAAAAAAAACAACAAAAAAACCCACCAAAAATAACAAACAAACAAAAAAACAACAACAACAACCAAGAACCAGGAACAAAGCATCATAGAATTCCAAAGTGCGAAGACTTCTTAAAAATTAACGAACATGAACACTAATGCTGCATTAAAAAAAAAAAAAAAAAAAAAAAAAAAAAAAATATATATATATATATATATATATATATATATATATATACATACACACACACACACACACACACACACACACACACACACACACACACACACATATATATATATATATATATATATATATATATATATATATATATATATATAAATCTATGCCCCACTCACATGCGCAACATCATCATCGTGATGAAAACAGTTGACAGCTTCTCCGGAGAAGCTAAAAACCAAGCTTTAATTAACTCACTCAGTACGGCCAGTCCTCTCTTCTCCTCTACACAGACCCCTCGGATGTCCAGTGGGTGTCTCAATGACCCAACAGGTAGCTTCCGTCGTCAGAATTGTGGTATTCTTTGTCAACATTCACCTCTTCAGTATAAGAGCCTTCCGCTTGCAATATTTTGATGGTGGTAATTGGGGTGAAACGCTGTTACTTTCGCCGTTCGTATGGAGAGAGTTAAGTGGCTGAAGGACAACTGTTGGATACCTGATTACATCGTTTCTAGTTCGTATATCAACCCTACTTATGAGTGTCTATTTATGTGATGAGCACAATGAGCATCCGCCATAGCAGTCTCTAGCGAGAGGATCAGGGAGATACGTCTGTTCCCTGACTGAATCAAAAGTGGGAGTTCGCGTGTTGCGCGATGGCTTAGGGACGAAGCCACAACACTTTTCCCTTTGTTTTACGTCAGACGCAAGCAGAATGAGGTCTCCGTTGTCATGTTGGACTCTGTCTGTCTGTATGTCTGTCTGTCTGTCTGTCTGTCTCTGTTTCTGTCTCTCTCTCGATCTATCTCAGTGTTCTAAGAATTACTAGAACTATACGTCAAATGGAACGGAAATATTACACGCATCCGTATTTGTTTAACTTAATTCTCATAATGTCGACTGGTAATATCAATGACGCTTGTAAATTTCCCCATGGGGCATTCAAACTTAGAGAAATCACTATTTCGTAAAATGAATTAAATTGATGGTTTGTTATCGATTATCTATGATTGTTTGCTAATCTTATTTCATTGACTTGTATTATGTTCATGCTTCACTTGGGGCTGAGACCTGATGTGAATAAACCATTCCAGTTCCAATATTCTCTATGTGTCTTTCTCTCTGTTTCTGTCTATCACTCCGTCTCTCTCAGTCATTATCTCTCTACCACCTCTCTCTGTGTCTTTCTCTCTCTTTGTCTTTCCTTTCTCTTCATCTCTCCCCTTCTGACTGCCCCCCCCCTCCCGCCCCCCTTCACACACACCCTCACTCTCTGCCTCCCTATCACCGTATCCTATAATGAGGAGAATTTGAGATGTGTAGCAGCAAAGGGAAAATAATTTCTTTGCTTTGGTATTAGTTACCGCCATGAGGAGTCATTAACAACGTCTCTCTCTCTCTCTCTCTCTCTCTCTCTCTCTCTCTCTCTCTCTCTCTCTCTCTCTCTGTGTGTGTGTGTGTGTGTGTGTGTGTGTGTGTGTGTGTGTGTGTGTGTGTGTGTGTGTGTGTGTGACACACACGCACACACACGCTCAGTCTCTGTAGGTCTGTCTGTCTCTCTATTCTCTTCTCTCCCTCTCTCTCTCTCCCCCCTCTCATTCTCTCTGTGGCCCCTTGCCTTTGCATCTCTCTCTTTCCTTCCATCCTTGCCTCTCTCTCTTTCCTTCCTTCCATCCTTGCCTCTCTCTCTTTCCTTCCATCCTTGCCTCTCTCTCTTTCCTTCCATCCTCGCCTCTCTCTCTTTCCTTCCTTCCATCCTTGCCTCTCTCTCTTTCCTTCCATCCTTGCCTCTCTCTCTCTTTCCTTCCTTCCATCCTTGCATCTCTCTCTTTCCTTCCATCCTTGCCTCTCTCTCTTTCCTTCCTTCCATCCTTGCCTCTCTCTCTTTCCTTCCTTCCATCCTTGCATCTCTCTCTTTCCTTCCATCCTTGCCTCTCTCTCTCTTTCCTTCCTTCCATCCTTGCCTCTCTCTCTTTCCTTCCTTCCATCCTTGCATCTCTCTCTTTCCTTCCATCCTTGCATCTCTCTTTCGTTCCATCCTTGCCTCTCTCTCTTTCCTTCCATCCTCGCATCTCTCTCTTTCCTTCCTTCCATCCTTGCATCTCTCTCTTTCCTTCCATCCTTGCCTCTCTCTTTCCTTCCATCCTTGCCTCTCTCTCTTTCCTTCCATCCTTGCCTCTCTCTCTTTCCTTCCATCCTTGCCTCTCTCTCTTTCCTTCCATCCTTGCATCTCTCTCTTTCCTTCCATCCTTGTCTCTCTCTCTTTTCTTCCATCCTTGCCTCTCACTCTTTCTTTCCATCCTTGCATCTCTCTCTTTCCTTCCATCCTTGCCTCTCTCTCTTTCCTTCCTTCCATCCTTGCATCTCTCTCTTTCCTTCCATCCTTGCCTCTCTCTCTTTCCTTCCTTCCATCCTTGCATCTCTCTCTTTCCTTCCATCCTTGCCTCTCTCTCTTTCCTTCCTTCCATCCTTGCCTCTCTCTCTTTCCTTCCATCCTTGCCTCTCTCTCTTTCCTTCCTTCCATCCTTGCCTCTCTCTCTCTTTCCTTCCATACTTGCCTCTCTCTCTCTTTTCTTCCATCCTTGCATCTCTCTCTTTCCTTCCATCCTTGCCTCTCTCTCTTTCCTTCCTTCCATCCTTGCATCTCTCTCTTTTCTTCCATCCTTGCATCTCTCTCTTTCCTTCCATCCTTGCCTAATCAGGGCATCAGCGTCACACATTCTGCTTTTGAAATAGGCATTTCACTTTGTTCCTTTTTTTTTTTTCTCTAGAAGTCAATTTTCAAGCCTGCCATGTGTTTCCCAGAGCATCGCATAAAATAGAAGAGGGCGTGAGGGTAGGAGGTGGGGGGACTATCAACTCTCTGGATGAATTCAGAATGCATGCGCAATATACATGCATACACACACGCACGCACACACGCAAACACACACACACGCGCGCGCGCGCGCGCAAAATACCAGAGCAGAGAGAGAGAGAGAGAGAGAGAGAGAGAGAGAGAGAGAGAGCGGAAAGAAACAAATCTAACCTGCCGCCGTGGCGAAGTGGTTAGCGTCGCGGACTGACGGCTGGGAGGACGCGGGTTCGAATCCTAGCGGAGGTGGGTTTTTCGGCCCGTGGCCGGCTCCTACCCAGAGTTGAGTGTGCTGTGGGCTTAAATGGGGAGACTGGGACCACACAGTCGATTGCCATCCACTTCAAGGATGCGTCTTTGGGTGCGTTGCTCTAATTACCTGACCAACACTGCAAGTGTTTGTATCTCTCGGGCCTGGTTAACGCCGGGATATCATTATGACAGGAAGCGTAGAGTACAGCCTTGCCACGCAGTCCCAAACCAAAAATGGACCTCTATAGCAACATCATCATCGTCCTCCTCCTTCATCACCATGAATATAAACAAATTAGTCTCAATAAGTCTGGCCTTTCATGCCCTGCTCTCATGGTGACCTCATTTTCGATACCCCTCCACTTCCGTGTTTTGGGTGAATCATGTCAATGTCTTCAGTGTCGGCAGATTCATGGGTGGCTGTTGTTTGAGGGACGTGGTGGCGGTCTCCACTCTGGGAGGGACGCTCACTCAGTCTGGCTCAGCGACTAAGCTATTATTGTCGTTAGTAGGGGGCTTAGTAGGTGATGTCCTAAGTACGTTAAATCAGAACAGGCACCACTGAACACCACCGAAGTGACTCAGCAGCAGTGCAGGGTCTCTTCTGGTGTGTGGCCTCCTGGCGACCTAACATCGATGGTTCCCTGTGGACTGCCGACGCTGGAACTGCGACGGACGAACCCGGGTGTGGCAGTGTATGGGGGAATCTAAATGAGCGGCGTAATGCCACTAAAACGGTGCAGATAATGGGGCAGCAAAAAAAGAAAAAGAAAAAAAAAAGGTATTGACATGCTTTGAGTTCTTAACTCTGGTGTTATGAAAGAGACACACATGCAGGGGAGAGTGATACAGAGAGAGGCTTATTAAGAGGAGGGGACCGTTCCTTTGTCACGAGGCAAAGGTCAGTGTGGCGGCTGCTTAAGTGTGGATGCAATGCACATAGTCTGATCGCCTGCGGTTCTTTCTTCTAAAGATCAGCACATGGAATATAGAGGACGGGTGTCTCCGATTCACTTGCCTTCCTTTTCCCTCAAGAATCCGTATTTCATGTATGAGACTTTCATTTATCTTCAGGGCGTTATCTACCTTTTAAGACCATGACAACCTCCATCCCCTGCCCCTCCACTGTCTTCAGTTTCTCAAGTTTAGAGTTATGCATGCGTTCGAATGATTGGTGTGAAGGCGGTTTGAATTGTCTGCACAAGGTTCAGCGCTATATAAGTACTAATCAGTAATATTATTGTTGTTATTATTATCATTATTATTGTGCAGTTTTTCGTGTGAATGGCATATTGAAGAGAAGGACGATTAAGAGATGGGGGATATGGGCAAAGAGAGGGGGATCTGGGACTCTGTTTTAAGTCCAGTTCTTCTGTTATCTATTTATTATTATTATTTTTGTATGTCTTTTTATCACAACAGATTTCCCTGTGTGAAATTCGGACTGCTGTCCCCAGGGAGAGCGCGTCGCTACACTACAGCGCCACCCCCTTTTTTTTTTTGTATTTTTTTCCTACATGCAGTTTCATTTTTTTTTCCTATCGAAGTGGATTTTGCTACAGAATTTTGCCAGGAACAACCCTTTTGTTGCCGTGGGTTCTTTTACGTGCGCTAAGTGAATGCTGCACACGGGACCTCGGTTTATCGTCTCGTCCGAATGACTAGCGTCCAGACCACCACTCAAGGTCTAGTGGAGGGGGAGAAAATATCGCCGGCTGAGCCGTGATTCGAACTAGCGCGCTCAGATTCTCTCGCTTCCTAGGCGGACGCATTACCTCAAGGCCATCACTCCACTCTGTTAGTTGTCCAACTTTCCCCCATCGGTTGGATATGTCGAGTCCCCTCATCCCCGAGCCATTATGCAACTGGGTGCCTCAGACACTTGACTGAGTCACTGATCAAATGACCCTCCCTCGGTCCTGAAGCTCAGTATGGCGGCTACTCAAGTGTGGCTGCTGTCGTGCACGCAGTCTGAACGTCTGAGATTCCTTCTTCTATCTAAGGATTAGCATATAGAATAGCAGCGATGGTCTCACAAATCCACTTGTCTTCCTTGCCCCTCAAGAAACTCATTCCATTTATCAGGCTGTGGCTTGTCTTCAGAGTATCATTTACCTTTTCTTTTTCTTTTTTCTTTAATCCTGACGACGAAGTTTCTGGCGTGAATGGGACGTTGAATAGAAAAGAGAGAGACAGTGATTGAGAAATGGGTGACAAGGACAGAGAGACAGAGACTGGGACAAAGAGACGGACAGACAGATGGAGAGGAATAATGTGGGAAAGGGGGCATGGGGGGGGGGGGGGGGGGGGGGCACTGAGAACAGAAGATTAAACTCAAGCAAAATTGAGTTTAAAGTACAAAAAAAGGAGAATCGACCCGTCCATCAAATGGGTCGTGCATTTGTCCCAGTGACAGATCACAGCTAAGAAACGGACAAAAAATGGACTCGTGCGACTTTCTTTCAGAAGTGAAAATAAAACATTCCAAATTGTTCTCTCTGAACATCTCTGAACAAATAATTATGAGGAAAAATATTTTGCTGTTTTCTTCCCATAGGGAGTTGTCAATCATACACACAATTTTGAGAACTTCTTGCAGACGAATCAGATGCAGACAGTTGCTTGCACCACGTCCACAGTTTACTGGGTATGGCTGAATAAAAGTTATCACATTCGTTGAATTGAAGGTGGTGTTTTTTTTTGTTTTGTTTTTTTGTACCATGATTTCTGCTGCAACTACCACAAGTGCGTCTGTTCAAAAAGTTGCTGCTGGTACTTCTGTGTTTGGGACATTGCAACTGGAGGTGAGAAGTGGGTATTACAGTATACTCCCGAAACAAATAAAAAGTCAGGAGTGTGAGTCTTCCCAAGTATCTCCACCTGCAATATTTAAAAAAAATCCAGAAGTGCAGGCAAAACAAATAGTGGTGTATTTCTTTTCGTATTTTGGGGGAAAAAAAAAAAAAAAAAAAAAAAAAATCCGGTCATATAGCCACCATTACCACTTCAGGACGGAAAGACAATGGCCCCAGATGGACATGTCAACCAACGTGCCAAAGTACCTGGTGGATGGTGCAGTCCGTATCCCCCCTACATGGTAACCATACTACGTCTCCTGCTGCGTCATGACAATGCCAGTGTACACACCGTATCAGCGTAGAGCTGGTCACACACACACACACACACACACACACACACACACACACACACACACACACACATCTCTCTCTCTCTCTCTCTCTCTCTCTCTCTATATATATATATATATATATATATATATATATATATCCCCTATGTTCCTTCCATTCATTCCCTTGTGATTGGTTCCTGTTCCCTTTAGCCAGGCAACTGCTGAGGATGAGGTAGTTCCAGAATGCTGGAAAAGCTCGAACTATTTTTTTTTAGACGGCATTAGTTTGGGAATACATAAACAGTATTTTATTTGGAACAAGTCACAATACAACACAGATATCGATGAACAGGACAACAAGAAAATCTTATATAAAGTCCTGTCCTGACACATGTACATACTGAATGTTATGAGACGGATGTCATCATAACTAGAAGTTAAGACGTGAACATACATGAGTTTTGAACAAAACTAAGCTGAGATATAAATAAAGTGAAGAAAATGAATAATAAACGAGTGGTGGAGGAAGAAGTCAATAGAGAAAGAACGAGAAGCATCAACGCTAGGGCACAAGCACAGCAAGACTTAACTTGACCGACAAACAAAGCGGCGAAGGCCAACCGTCCCGTGGGGAAAAAAAAAGGCAAGCACGCCATCATGTATTCATATCATAAGCTGGCAAATGAAAGAGTAGCATAAATTAGCACTGTCACGTGCCACAGACACGTGGTTTTACAGAACAGGAAAATGCATGGAAGCTCAGGGAGGACACACAATCAGCAGACGGAAAAGTCATTTTTGACTCACTTGTGTAAACAAAGTGAGTTTATATTTTAACCCGGTGTTCGGTTGTCTGTGCGTGTGTGTGTGCGTGTGTGTGTGTGTGTGTGTGTGTGTGTGTCCGTGGTAGACTTTAACATTGCCATTTTCTCTGCAAATACTTTGTCAGCTGACACCAATTTAGGCATAAAAATAGGAAAAATTCAGTTCTTTCCAGTCATCTTGTTTAAAACAATATTGCACATCTAGGATGGGCACCAAAAAAAAAGAAAAAAAAAGCCAAATTATATGCAAACTGCATTTACTGTTATATATATATATATATATATATATATATATATATATATATATATATATATATATATATATATTCTCTAAACTTGTCACTTTGATCTGATATTCTGACACAACAACAAGAACAGTCATTTTTTTTTTTTTAATCATTTTTTGTTCAAACAGGAACGTCTTTTGCTAAGCATGGAAGTTATGTTTATTTTGCAAACGTTTCGGTGCAGATAGTAAAAAATGGAAATTAATCTGTAATTAATGCTAGGGGACTTAATTTGCTTTAAACTGATCTTTCTCATCTTAAACATTACATTTTGAAATTATAATCAATACATAAAAAGCTTGTGTGTTTTACTCTCAGTGTACAGGGCTTTCACTATGTTCATTCGCCCAAGTGGTATTTTTCGGAAAATACTAAAATCAATATGACGAGTGGACTTTATAGATCTATTGGCTGAGCCCTAAAGGTCATGGGCAAAAATCAACTGCGTACACATATTCATACACATTCAAAGCGCGAAGGGCGATATTTTGTTTCAAGTAGTTGACCTGCCCGTTCAATCCAATATTCAATCGACAATACACGATAACATGTGATGGAAAGTTGGAGAAGGAGACCGCTAAATATTTCTTCAGAGAAAGATTAATTTTGTGAACGCCTCATCACTTACTGGATTATGCCCCAAACTGCCATAAAAATATCCAAAGAATCAGTCGGAATTCACAGTTAAAAATAATAAACCATGAGAGTTAATACCTT
>NC_134876.1:10400098-10407598 GCF_041734735.1 Babylonia areolata | reverse complement strand
AAAGATAGAAATACAAAATATATAGAACGCTCCTCTGAAGAAAATGGAATGAAAAAAAATGTGAGAGAGAATGGAGAGAGATTGAACAAGTGCTTGAAAGCTCTGACCACCTGAGAACAACGGGAAAGTGAACGACCTATTCATGAAGGAAGTAACAAAAGCATGTATATGCTCAACCAGCCATGAGGACAAATTTGGGATTGTTACCAAATTAACTGCAAAAAATAACGTAGCATTACTGAAGTGCGGCCAGGATATTCGGACACACTCCAATATAACAAAAGACAAAATGAATTACCAATAATTTCATGTTCAAGCGCTCTGAGTCGTCTATGTCCTCCTGCCAGGGAGTTTGGCTCCACCCAGATTCTACGACCATGCAGCTGCAAGCCTGTCTGATCTTCTTCTTCGTTCGTGGGCTGCAACTCCCACGTTCACTCGTATGTACACGAGTGGGCTTTTACGTGTATGACCGTTTTTACCCCGCCATGCAGGCAGTCATACTACGTTTTCGGGGGTGTGCATGCTGGGTATGTTCTTGTTTCCATAAACTACCGGACGATGACATGGATTACAGGATCTTTAACGTGCGTATTTGATCTTCTGCTTGCGTATACACACGAAGGGGGTTCAGGCACAAGCAGGTCTGCACATACGTTGACCTGGGAGATCAGAAATATCTCCACCCTTTACACACCGGGCGCCGTTACCGATATTCGAACCCGGGACCCTCAGATTGAAAGTCCACACACGGCTATAGCGCCCGTCGCCTGTCTGATAACCCTCGACATTCCTCACGCAGTGCCTTTGCTGTCAGGCATGTGCCCATGCCCCAGATCCAGACCCAGAGCGGCGGCAACCAACCCTGTGCTATATCCAGGCAATGCTTCCGGATTCAAGAAGAGAGTCCACACCCTTACTCCAGTTCGACATTTCTCTGTCATACTCTGTCAACTGTTTCTAATAATTATGTTGTGAATTCATCAACAAGCGGCAGCGATTGATTATTCTGTGTTTTTATCAATGGCTCAATCGCATAGGTGGACTATTTTGTGTTTGTTTTGTCTGGAGCCTTGTCCATACAACCTGCACTGTTATGTTTGGATTTTATTTGCTTATGACAGTCTATAACTAAAGCAGTCCACTGAGTTGCTCTTAGTTTGATTGAATGACCTATATGTATGTATAAAGGCGTTAGGTCTGGTGAATCGATTGTATAGTGACCGTGAGATATAATTGAGGGTGTGAGATGAGTGAGAGATCCCATTGGTTATCAGATGCCCGCAGTAATAATTTGAACAGCAATATCAAGACATAACAATCTATCAAAACCGCAGTAATCATTTGAACAGCAATATCAAGACATAACAACCTATCAAAACCGCAGTAATCATTTGAACAGCAATATCAAGACATAACAATCTGTCAAAATACTACAGTCCCACTTTTTCAGACCCAATGACGAATGACAAAGAAAACATAGATAAATGATATAGGTATGATAACATGGATATCATAACATAGTGGAATGATGGCCTAGAGGTAACGCGTCCGCCTAGGAAGCGAGAGAATCTGAGCGCGCTGGTTCGAATCAAGGCTCAGCCGCCGATATCTTCTCCCCCTCCACTAGACCTTGAGTGGTGGTCTGGGCGCTAGTCATTCGGATGAGACGATAAACCGAGGTCCCGTGTGCAGCATGCACTTAGCGCACGTAAAAGAACTCACGGCAACGAAAGGGTTGTTCCTTGCAAAATTCTGTAGAAAAATCCACTTCTATAGGAAAAACAAATGAAACTGCACGCAGGAAAAATACAAAAAAAAATAGGTGGCGTTGTAGTGTAGCGACGCGCTCTCCATGGGGAGAGCAGCCCAAATTTCACACAGAGAAATCTGTTGTGATAAAAATGATACAAATACAAATATAATGAAAGATAGAACAAAAAAAAAAGAAAAAAAAAAGAAGAAAAGAAAAGAAAATGAAATAAATTTAATGACAATAGAACAGAATATGAGATGCAATGATAACAGATACAATTTTCAAAAACAAAATAAAAATTATTGAAATAACAGTGATTCAAAAAATGCACGACGTAAGAATGAAAAACAGCTAATGCTTTAAAGTAAACCTTCAGCCGATAGGGAACAAACAAATCAAACCCAACGAAGTTATATAAATCCATCGAACAGATTCATCTTCATTCTCCTCCGGAAAAAATGTTTTCTTAATTTTGTTAGGTCTGTCCCCGTTTCCCTGTTTTTAGCACTTATAGAGATATTTGTTTTCTTTGGGGGAAGGGGGGAGGAGAGAGAGAGAGAGAGAGAGAGAGAGAGAGAGAGAGAGAGAGAGAGAGAGAGAGAGAGACAGACAGACAGACAGACGGACAGACACAGAGACAGAGAGAGACAGAGATTGAAATACAGAGACAGACAAACATACAGACAGAGAGAGAGACAGACAGACAGACAGACAGACACAGAGACAGAGAGAGACAGAGATTGAAATACAGAGACAGAGAGACATATGCCATGAAACAGACACAAAGAGACAGAGGGACAGCATATACATTTTGAATGAACCATACGATACAATAAGATACGGAGTGTGGAGAAAAAAAAGAAAAAAAAAAAAAGAAGAAAAAAGAAAAAAAAGTAATAGTCCTATCCAGAATTGACATCCTCCATCGAAAGCATGCATTAACAGTATCTTGAACTCTCGTTTTTTTTTACATATAGATACAGGAACCTTGCAGCTGATAAAGCAATGTTCTTTGACGACGGAACTTCCCCACGGACTACGGACAGCAGCCAAAGTTTTACGCAGACTAATTCGTTATGAACACAGCACAGCACCAGTACAACACAGCACAGTATAATACAACAAAACGCAAACGGGGGGGAGGGGGGGGAGGCGGGGCTGAGGAAGAGCGTGTCTGCTATCATGGGTATTCCTAGTGAAGTGTCTGGGTGCTGACAATAATCAGGGTCTATTTCAGAAATAGCTCACGATTGGTCATTACTCTGTCTGCGCACCTGAGATCGTCTGACATTTGTCGAATGTCTTTTTTTTTTTTTGGTCTTTTTTTCTTTTTTTTTCCCCCCTCCCTGTCTTTCTATATAAAACAACAACAACAACAACAACAAAATAAATAATAATAATAAAAAAAACAAAACCACATTCCCACTGAGTTGCTGGAAGGTGGGTTGTGTTTGTTAAGAAGACGACTTGTTCACAATGAAAAGGAAAGAAATACAAATTCTGGACATAACACATACAGTGATACTAACTACACCATCGACGTGGTTACTGCATGTAGACAATCTAAGGTGGACACTGAATTAACTGGAATGAACATAAAAGACAAGAGAGGCAAGGCCTTCAAGACTCACTTGTGATAAATTAAGTCCCCTGGCATTAATTACAGAGTAATTCCCCCCCCCCCCCCTTTTTTTTTTTTTTTACTATCTGCACCAAAACGTTTGCAAAATATAAAACAAAATTCCATGCTTAGCAAAAGAAGTTCCTGTTTGAACAAAAAATGATAATAATGACTCCTCTTGTTGTTGTGTCAGAATAAGAGGTCAAAGTGCCAAGTTTAGATAATACAAAAAATATAAATATAACAGTAAATGCAGTTTGCATATAATTAGCCTTCTTTTTTAAAATATTTTTTGTGCCCATTCCAGAGGTGCAATATTGTTTTAAGCAAGATGACTGGAAAGAACTGATTTTTTTCCTATTTTTATGCCAAATTTGGTGTCAACTGACAAATTATTTGCAGAGAAAATGTCAATGTTAAAGTTTACCACGGACACACAGACACACGGACACACACACACACAACCGAACACCGGGTTAAAACATAGACTCACTTTGTTTACACAAGTAAGTCAAAAAAGTGAATCGATCGTTCCCTTCAGCCCGTTGTAGACTGGTTCGTGCAGATCTAGAGGTCTACCATGTGTTGCGATGTGTTTGAAGCGATGGCAACGTCTCCTTTAACGAAAAAAAAAAAAAAAAAAAAAAAAAAAAATCGAGATTTAATAAAGCACACATAAAACATTATTTAAACGGCGTTATTACGTCCAGTACAATCATGTCTTTTTAACACATGAAGAAGAAAACAAATGACGTCAGATGCGCTGCAGCATGGGGATACTATACCTGCTCGCTTCAGAACTGAACATACATAGTTCGATCCCGCTCGCATACTTTTTTTCCCCCCTAAGCCTATTTTATATATCCTATTTGATACAGAACACTTTTTAATGATAAAAAAAGAAAAAAAAAAAATCTCTGTTGTTTTTTTTTTTCTCCTCATGATTCCTTCACTGGATAAAGCGCGAAGAACACGTGAGTCTTGAAGGTTTTGCCTCTTGTGTGTGTGTGTGTGTGTGTGTGTGTGTGTGTGTTATGTTGTATGCCCAGTTTTACTGTTCGGTTTGTAATGTCTATGTGCCACAGAATTCACCACACACAGTGCGTTTGTCTTACTGAGATACTGAAATTATTCTCATAATGTACAAAAATATAAGAACATTTTCACGCGAAAATATAGGAAAAGGGGAATACAAATGAAAACAAACAAAACCAACAACAACATAAAACAAAAAAAACAAAACAAAAAACAAACAAACAAACAAAAACATTTCTCTCTGTCTCTCTCTCTGTTGTGGGTGTGGCTCATCTCTGTCTCTGTCTCTCTCTGTTGTGGGTGTGGCTCATCTCTGTCTCTGTCTCTCTCTGTTGTGGGTGTGGCTCATCTCTGTCTCTCTCTGTTGTGGGTGTGGCTCATCTCTGTCTCTGTCTCTCTCTGTTGTGGGTGTGGATCATCTCTGTCTCTGTCTCTCTCTGTGGCGATCTGTCTCGTCTCCTCTGTATCGAAAAAAAAAGGATAAATCAAGTTCTCTACTGTAGTGTTAGTACATCTCTAGTAAACTCTCTTTGTAGGCTGGTTTCTCAGTACTCTTCTTTTTACGTTGTGGAGTGAAATCAACTGCGTCGTGTCTCTCTAGTGGGGATCTATCCTGCTCTTCATCTACTTGTGTTCGATCCCTGTCTCTGTCCTCTTCTTTTTTGTTGCTTTTCCTAAGCCTTTTATTCCTCTATTTGTACGGAACACTTTTAATGTAACAATAAAACTCTTGTTGTGTTTCTTTTCTTCCTCTGTTCGTTCATGGATAACCTGATGATACTCTCTGTTTGAGGTGTTTGCCTCTGTGTCTGTGTGTTGTTGTGGGTGTGTGTATTTCTGTTTTCATTTTCTGTTGTGGTTGTAGTGTCTATGTCCACGTTCCTCTCACACGTCGTTTGTCGGTTGGCTCAATTTATCTTCTATGCTACTAATTAGTAGTGGGTGTGGCTCATCTCTGTCTCTGTCTCTCTCTGTTGTGGGTGTGGATCATCTCTGTCTCTGTCTCTCTCTCTGTTGTGGGTGTGGCTCATCTCTCTCTCTCTCTCTCTCTCTCTGTTGTGGGTGTGGCTCATCTCTGTCTCTGTCTCTCTCTCTGTTGTGGGTCTGCCTCTTTCCTTTTTCTCACCCAGATGGCGGAAACCCATCACCTTTTCATGAATCTATATTATAGAATTATGTTTCAAATGGATATAACGTCCGTCAGTCTACATACCAATGATAATGGACATTTATACAGCGCGTTTCTCCAGAAATACTGCTCAAAGCACTTTACATTTCGTTCCTCACTCCCCACCTCCCTATCAACCAGTCTTTGAAATAACCAGTCAACTAACCATCCGATCAAACAGTCAAGTACCTACTCAAACAGTCAGTCAGACTCAGTGAAATCTCAGCTCCTTGTATGATTCAAATACATGACCTCTGCTTCTTCGACGGGAGTTTTCTAACCACTACATCATCGCTGATATTTGTGACTCACGGTGCAAACGTTTTCGAGAACGCAAGAATGAAATGGATGCTTGAGGGCTTGACTGTCTTTGAATTCTATTGATTCTTGTCTGGATATAAATTATATTACGGAGTCGGTGTCCACAAGACTGGAAGAAGATCAAACTACTATGGTCTGTGAGTGAGGGTCGGAAAGTAAACATTATAACGGTTGGTGAAGCAGATAGTTGACTGGATTAGGGGGATGAAACGATGTTGGTTTCTGAGACGCGAGACTAGGCTCTAGACTTTATTCTGACTCCTTACATGGAAAGCAGGGAGCATTTCGCCTGCGGGTCTTCATGCTGTAGACCACAAACGCTCAACCATAAACAAACACAGAGACACAGACGCACACACACACACACCTTTTTACCTTTTTGTCCCGTGACCCACCGAGTCGTGGGGGGGGGGGGGGGATGCAGCGGACGTCACTCTCCTCCAGCCTGGTCTGCTCTCGGCCTCTGACACCAGCTCTGGCATCTTCAGATGCGTCCAGGTCTTGACGTCATCTGTCCAGCTTCTCCTTGGTCTTCCCCTCTTTCTTCCGCCCTCGATGGTGCCCTGCAGGATGGACTTGCACGGGGTGTTGTAGCGGGTCACGTGGTCAAACCAGGCCAGCTTCCTCCTTTTGATGGTGGCCAGGAGGGGTTCTTGATGTCCGGCGAAGGCTTCGACTTTGCTCCGGACATAGTCGTTGGTCTTGTGTTCGACCCATGAGATGCGGAGCAGCTTTCGGTAGCATTTCATCTCAAATGCTTGGATCCTCTTCTCAAGCTCGGCTGACAGTGTCCAGCTTTCACATCCATACAGGAGAATGGCGACCACTAAGGATCTGTACAGTTTGAGTTTGATGGCAAGGGAAATGCTCCTGCTCCTCCAGATCTTGTCCAGTTTTGCCATCGCTGATGTTGCTGTTGCGAGGCGGATCTTCAGTTCTGTGTTCGACCTGCCGTCCTTTGTCAGTGTTGCTCCCAAGTACTTGAAGTCTTCTACCTCTTCAAGTTCCTGGCCATTCATGGTGATGTTGGCGTGGGCGTTGGTGTTACTGTTGACCATCACCTTGCTTTTCTCAGCGCTCACTTCCATGCCGTAAGCGCCTGCGCGATCAGTCAGCCTGTCTGTCAGATCTTGGAGTTCCTGGTTGCTCCCTCCCAGTAAGTCGATGTCATCTGCAAAGCGTAGGTTGCAGACTCGTCTTCCTCCTACAGAGATGGTGGTGTGGAAGTCTAGGAGGGTCTCTCTCATGATATTCTCCAGGAACAGGTTGAAAAGGACTGGTGAGAGTAGGCATCCCTGTCGGACGCCGACTGTGGTGCGGAAGAACTCGCCGATGTTGTTGTTAAGGAGAACAGCACTGCTGGCATTGTCGTAGAGGGCCTTGATCATCAGGACTAGTCCTTGCCCGATGTTAAAACAGGCCTTGGTGCCACACTCGGTCAAAAGCCTTTTTGAAGTCTATGAAGTTGTGGAATAGTTCCTTCTGATGGTCGAGGTGTTTCTCCCTCACGAGGTGGCAGTTGAAGATCTGCTCAACTGTGCTTCTTTTTGCCCTAAAACCAGCCTGTTCCTCTGCTAGTAGTTCCTCTGCTTCTTTTTC
>NC_134876.1:10375098-10395098 GCF_041734735.1 Babylonia areolata | reverse complement strand
TTTTTTACCGACAGTGACAAAATAGAAAATAAGATAAGAGAGACAAGAAAAGATAAAACGCAACAACAACAAAACAACAAAATACATGTATATACAAGAATAGTGTGATAATGTAATACATGCATTAATTTCAGACTTCTCTCTCACACACACAACACCACACACACACACACACACACACACACACACACACACACCAATGCTCGAGCATGAGCACACCATGCCCATATGTTTGTTTGCGCCCATGCGTTTGTGCGGGCGCGCGCGCTCGTGTGTGTGTGTGTGTGTGTGTGTGTGTGTGTGTGTGTGTGTGTGTGTGTGTGTGTGTGTGTGTTTTCTCTCACACACACACACACACACACACACACACACACGCACACACGCACGCGCGCGCGCGCGCTGTCCACACACGCACGGGTGCGCGTGATCATTTTATTAGTATTATGTATTCGCTGAACAACGGAAAGTATGTTATTCGGTGCCTTACTCTGCCGAAACACAATCAGATATTGATGAAGCAAAAAAGATAAAAAGCCGAAACAGATCATGCAGTATACATTTTCTTTCATATTCAATAAGAAAATGATTTGTATTTGTATTTTGTATTTGTATTGCTTTTTATCGCAACAGATTTCTCTGTATGAAATTTGGGCTGCTCTCCCCAGGGAGAGCGCGTCGCTATATTACAGCGCCACCCTTATATGAGGCTTATAGGAGAAAAAAAAAAAAAAAAAAGAAAAAAAAAGAAAAGATAAGAGACATAGATGATGCCGATTTTTCTATGTTAATGAGTAGCTCTTGTAATCTGATGCGATACCAAACGTTAACTATCTGTTGAGATATGAAATGATTTTGAGAGTGAAGCTCCAATTATTTGCCCATTTTAGAGGAATCTGCTCTCGAGTCATGCACAGGGAAGCGGCATTCGTTATCCCTGATTAAGAGGGCAAAGAATATTTCCACCAAGGGATGGGCAGAACTATTTTCACATCACTATTATTTCTAACTCTAACGGCCTTTAATTATTTGTCTGTTAGTCATATTTCTATGTCTAAAAATGGATTCAATGGTATCTCTCATCAGTATACGTGTCTAAATCAATCAAGTCAGCAAACAATCGACCAGTAAATAATAACAGTAATGATGATGATTATTATGATGATATCACCATCACCACTACCAGCATTACAATGTCTGGGAAAGGACAGAACTGACTACTTTCAGAATAAAATCCCGAAAACACACACACACACACACACACACACACACACACACACACACACACACATATATATATATATATATATATATATATATATATATATATATATATATATATATATATATATATATATATCCGTGTACCGAGTGGTTCTAATAGGGTAAGGCACAAAAGACTTAACTAATGATGATTGACTGTATTAAAGGATAGATGAGAACAATTCCCGTGCACAGGCCAGGAACATATAGAGGCCAGTCATAAATGGGTTTTTCTATTGTTTTATTCACAATAGTTATATGGAGAAAAACTAAGAGAAGAAGATATAAAAAGATGAAGACAAAGAAGAGAAGAACTAAGAGAAGACTGTGCCTGGAATGACATAAACAAATGTCATAAGCACAACTTGTCAGCACAAGTGAATAGTAAAGCACATGTATACATATTACATGGAAAGACTATCACTCGGGTTTGGGATATGTGTGAAGACCAAACACTGACATCAAATGACATTTCTAATACATTTAAATAGCGCAGTTAAAGTGATTGAAGCGATGCTGACTTGGTGAAAGTACACTGACAGTATAGATTAGGTAAAGCTTATACTGTGTCAAAAGTGACTCAAATGAATCAGTTTATCATGCAGCACTATACTGGAGTAAGCCGTATAGGAGAGAGCATAACTAAATTACAATTTACAGACAGATACATATCAGGTGGTTTTAACCAATAACTGATATTAATCAAACACTATCTTGTAATCACCTCAACAGAATACTACACACATCTTAGAGTACTGAGCACACTGTAGCAGTACAACTGATAACTGCATGTGAGATAATACCTGAATAACAAACAAGATAGAGAATCAGTGGCTTAGATATAATACTGGCAAACTGACAGACCAGATAGTAAGTGAAGCACCATCATGGTTTAGCCATTAAGTGGTGAATGAACTTTATGCACTCACTAGAACATTCTGGAACAAACTATCTGTGTCCAGAGACGTCATCGACTGTGACGTTAAGAAGACTCAAATGGAACGCTGCTCCAAGCGTATGACGATATGGCAATTATTTAGATCAATCATAGCCGAGCTGTGACTAGCATGTCAAAGCAATAACTGGACATACTCATATGAACACAAGTACTGTGTCGAACAATACAATTTACAAATCAACACATTCTACACACTAGTACTTACAGCAATACCTAGCGAGGTGTCAGCCATTGTGAGAACACACACGACACACACTGCTCGCGACGCAGCAAGAGAGAGAGAGAGAGCAGGCTCTGGTGAGATGACTGACCAGGTATGAAATGACCACTCATCACTCACTGTGCCAATTTATGCAAATTAAGCGGACTGCAAAGACAGTCACGTGTGCTGCGAGCAGATCGTCACTAATCACGGAAAATCCGATGACAACTGTGTTTTTTACAAGGTGTTCAGTGACAGATTTCTAAATGATTCCTGAACCGATTTACGTCGGATAAGTTGCAAAAGAAGGAGCTCAGCACCTACTTTATAATGAGTATAAAATGAAGTGTTGGTTATTTAAGATAAATTTATAATCTTAATTTAAGTCACCTGAAGAGGGTCAGTTTTAACGAGCTCGTCGCTGAAAATTACAAACTGCGTTAAATCAGTTTAAAGTAGACAAACACAAATGGAATAGACTTAAAGATGGAATTGCGACGATTCTGCCAGTATATAATACTTGTAGTTTACTGATCTGACAAAAGAGCTATTAATTAATTACGGTGAAACAGAAACACAAGTTTACGCTCAGCCAATGACGTACCGCGATGCGACACTGGGCGAGCCTTGAGTAGGCTGTCTGGCGAGAACAAAATGATGTAAGCGGAGTGACGTCACACAATTCTGGGCGCAGGTAAGGAGGGAAAAACGTCGTCTGGTGTAGCTGGTGTGTGAGCAGTGTTGGAGCAAGCATAGCGCGCTTGGTCACACACACACACACACACACACACAAAAATATATATATATATATATATACTACCTTCACTACTACTCCTGCAGCTAACAACACTAATAATCAGAATATCTTCCAGGAAATATTTCACATTAAGCCTTCTGGCATCCCAAAATGCCAGCGTCGAAATGTGACAGAACAAAACTGTCGAAGAAGGGGAATAACTCCAGCTTTAATGTTCGCGTTCCAAAAATGAGGGAGACGACTACGATTCTCAAAATGAAGTGCTCAAGGGTTAGTTTCGAACTTGGATATGGATATCACTCGAGAAAAACGGCCAGAATTCCACACAGAGCAACCGTTGTGATTAGAACTGGTTATAGTGTAATGCAACGCAAAATGAGGTCATTTAAAAGCCGGATGAAAATGAAGAACTCTGAGAAATGTTAAGGTAGCTGTATCCTTTCTTCCGTTTTTTTTAATTTTTTCATTTTTTTTTTTTTTAAGGGATTGGAGGCGGGGAGACTTGCGAGGAGGGTGGGTGAAGTGGGGACATGACGGGATGCTTACAGAAGTGTTACAAGAAGAATTATTCGAGTCTCTTGTTGAGGATCATGATTGTATAAGTAAAGTTTTGCAAAAATCTGCAGAGAATCATTATCGAAGTGGAGGCTTTCTACATGTTAAGACCTTAATGTGATGGGTTATATCTTCGGTTTCTCCTTCGTTTTTGTGATCCTGCTCTCCGAAGACATTAAATGTTTTGGTTTTTTTAAATTTTTTTTTTATGACGTTTTCAGGCAATGAATGAATAAGATTTTAGACATTTGGCTTGGCAGTCTTCCACCTACTCTCTTGCCCACCGCTCTGACTTCCTATTAGAAATATTCTCAAACATATGGGATGAGAAATAAACTAGCTGACATAGAGCTTTGGAAAAGAAAATTTATAAACCAAATTCATACGGTTTACATTTTTTTTTTTTTTTTTTTTTTTTTTAGGAGTGTATAACTTGGTGTGTGTGTGTGTCGGTGGGAGGAGGGGGATGTCTATGTTTCCCCTGGTCTATATTTCCTATGTCGCCAGGTCAGTGGACAGTGTTACTGAAGCCTGAATAATGACACAGGAAACAAATGATGAGCGTTTACAGACTGCTGTCAGTCGGCTCTTCCCTGGTAGGCAGACTGTTGTGCAAATGACTATTTGTAAAGAGTTTAGATTTTGGTCTTTGGCTGAAGATAGATATGATTTGATTCGAACGTGTAGCTTTTTTGAAACATGTAGTAATGTTTAGCGCAGAAAAAGTGTTTAAGAATGAGTAACAAAAAAACAACAACCAAACAACAAACAAACAAAACAAAACAAACAAACAAACAAACAAAAAACCAACAACAACAAATAATAAAAAAAAAAAAAAAGTCTCGAAGACTGGAAACATGTGAGTGGGTGGACGACAAATGAATGTATTCAAGATGTCACAGCACACACTGGGGCTTCGCGAGAAAAAAAACCAAAACAAACCAAAGTGATAACAACAACAAAAAGAAAACTATTTCCTGATCTGACTCAAATTGCCCCCATATATCATCGGGAAATGGCGAATCCTCACGGTGTGATGTGTATACATACGAACATTGCGTGCATGTCTGATACCAAGTAGATGGCGTGTTCTGAGACAATCACGTTATTCCAATTCCCAGCCTATCCATTCTGTTGCCGCAGGGCGTGTGACGTCCCGTGGCCCCGCGTGAGAGAGATTTCACTCTCTCTCTCTCTCTCTCTCTCGTTGAATTTGTGCTAGCTTTAACATTTTTGCACACACACACACACACACACACACACACACACACACACACACAAATACCCACACTTCCAACCATCCGCCTACTCACCCACAAAACGGTTGGACCTGAACAATATTTCAGAAGCGTCCAAGTTGTTGGTGCACCTCTAGAATCATTGCTCCCCACGCGCAAATCTGTGGCAACCATCGTTGTTGTTAACAAGTCATAGGTGACACCCTGCACCCACTTCCTCCACACCCACATCCACTTATGTCCTTACATCCCCACATCTTCCCACACCCCTCTTCCGTTATGGTATAGTTAACACCATGTACGCCGTACCCGAGCCTGGCTAGCTGTAAAAACAGATCAGCTCAACTCTATGTGCGCAAATGCATTGTTTTCACATTCTGTTTCTGTTTATGGATAGCAAGTGATCCTTTAGCGCGCGCCTTTCGTCTGTAACTGGTTTTGTTTTCGGACGAAAGACGAGTTTTGTTTCCCAATTTCCCAAAATAGAGATACATTCGCAAGTAAGAAATAAAAATTGCGCAGCGTAGGCAGATACACAACACCTTCTCAGATGTGTGCCTCCGCGCTCAATAACGTGTTCAACCTGGCTTCCCTGACAGTGAGGGTCTTCCAATTCACGATGCGAGCTGACTTGATGGGGTTATTGAAGCCTTCCTGCACCCGAGGCATCTGCCCCAGCGTGGACAGCTTCAGTTCCACCTTGGCGTAGCTCCAGAAGGTGCACAGTCGGGGAGTGGCGTATTTTTACAGCACGGCTGCCGATGGACGTAGCGGCGTTCACGAGTCGCACAGCCAAGGTCGGTGCTGCCTTCCTCATATTGTTTACCGGACTTTTCCCTCAGGTCTGTGTTTCCCCAGGTCTGTTTCCCGAAACTTTCTTTCAGTTAGATCTAAGTTCCCTCAGGTCTATGCTCCCGCAGACCTAGGTATATGTTCCCCAAGGTCTAGCACCTCTGGTGACCACTATTGGCAACCCCAAAGTGCTCATATTGCGTTATTTGGTCACACATGTCCATCATTATATCTTGGCAGATGTTTGACCACTGTCTAACCAGTACTGACCGCTGCTGACCACTGACAGTGTTCAGCTTGCCTCAGTATGTGATGGTTTATACGGTAGTGGCAGCGTTTGCTGACGAATATTAGCTACTGATGACCAAGATTGACCATTGCTGGGTTTGTGTACTATCAGGACGTTCTGGTAGGTATTTGAACGCACACTCACCACTCCTGCTGACCACTTACCACGGCTGACCTCTGACCACTACTGGCCACTGACTATTGCTAACCGCTTGATAACAGCATACCACTGTTAACCACTGGCCAGCATCCAAAAGTATATGATTAAATAGACAATCCTAGGGGGTACAAAGAACTTGGGAAGATAGACCTGTGGGAACATAGACCTGGGAGAACACAGACCTACCCAAAAGAAATTTGTGGGAACATAGATAGAACTACACCAAATATGCAGATTTCTTTAACTCTCTCCATACGAACGGCGAAAGTGACGACGTTAACAGCGTTTCACCCCAGTTACCATCATCAAAATATTGCAAGCGGAACGCTCTTATACTGAAGAGGTGACTGTTGACAAAGAATACCACAGTTCTGACAACGGAAGCTAAAGGTTTGGTCATTCAGACACCTACTGGACATCCGAGGGGTCTGTGTAGAGGAGAAGAGAGGACTGGCCGTACTGAGTGAGTTAACTTCTTTTCGCATTATGAGAATTGTCCTGTGAAGCATTTGTCCTTTTCACCGGTTTTGACCACTGACCACGACAGATTACTCCTGTCCACTTCTGACTACTTTACCATTGTTGACCACTGACCACTAACTGACCACTGATAACTTCTGACCACTTTACCACTGCAGACCAGAGACCGCTGATGACCACTAACCAGCACCCAACAAGTGTATGATTAAACATGCATGACCATGAGAGAACATAGACTGGTGGAGAATATTCCCAAGGGAATGTACATAGATCCTAGGGAATATAGACCGCGAGCGAGAACATAGACCTACCAAAAATAAATCTGTGGGGACATAGACCTGAAGGAACTAATAGACCTGGGGTAACATAGACCTGGGCTAACACAGACATGCTCCCGCTGCTTCTTCAGAGGACGAGAAAGGATAAGCTAATGGAGCGACTCACGCGGACACCGCCCCTGGCCACTGGCTGTTCTCTACCAATTGACTTCAGACGCTGACTAAGTGGCGGCGAGGGTGGAGGTACGTGCGTGTCTCCTCTTTTCGTTAAAAGCAACTTGTTTCTCAGGTAATGTTATTTCAGGGGTCGCCACAGCAGGGGGGTGGATGGCAGCGTTGGTAAGGTGACATGCGATTGAAGCACCTGCCAATCTCCCTTTCACAAAAGTCGAGGTTTTCATGACACAAAGAACACGACGGTGAGTAATTGTATGGCTTTTTTTTTTTTTTTTTTTTTTTGGGGGGGGGGGGGGGGGGGGGGGATCACCATCTGAGATCAGTGGTGGTGGTAGCCTTTGTTAATAAAATGTTTGAATGGTGAGATTACTTTGTATTTGAAACCCTTCATGCGAGATACGTGTTTGTCAAACACACACACACACACACACACACACACACACACACACACGCAGAGCGAAACTGGAACTGGAACATTAGGCATCAGCCCCGAGCGAATGGGTTTAAAAGAACACGATACAGCTTAATGAAATAAGCAAACACTCAATGATATATTATAACAAAAATTAGATTGTATTCATTTAACTCTTTCCATACGAACGGCGAAAGAGAAGACGTTAACAGCGTTTCACCCCAATTGCCATCATCAAAGTATTGCAAGTGGAAGGCTCTTATACTGAAGAGGTGAATGTTGACAAAGAATACCACAATTCTGACGACGGAAGTTAAAGGTTGGGTCATTGAGACACCCACTGGACATCCGAGGGGTCTGTGTAGAGAAGAGAGGACTGGCCGTACTGAGTGAGTTAACGTAGTACGGATTTCTCCAAGTCTGAATGCCCTATATAAAAACAACAAAAATTGTGAACATCATTGATACTGATAAACGACATAAGAAGACTTGATTTAGATAGAGTGATGCTTGTATTTCGGTTTCATAAGCATTTTATGTATATATCTTAGTACTTGACAACAAAGAACAAAATGCACCTCATCTACTTGATGCTCACGACTCAAAAGACATATCAAGACATTCGCACTAAAAGTTGTATATCCAAAGCGATGCATTGTCAAATATATCCTTAACCGAAATCTTGTTGTTAAATACCTACATTTCAAATGAGAAAGCGAATGAATGAATGAATGAATGATTTCTATTTTCTGAGGGTAATAGATTAAGCATACATGGTGTTTTTTCCCCATCCAGCCCTCGAAAACAAACAAATAAACAACAGCAAAAAGATAACAGTAACAATATAGAAAAATCAAAAACAAAACAAAACCAAAACAAAAAAAAAGAGGGAAAAGCGAACACACACACACACACACACACACACACACACACACACACACACACACACACACACACACACACACACAGAAAGAGACAAAGACAGAGCTTACGATGGATTGGAGGTCTCTGTTATGTTAGGACGCTGTGTAGAAAGGAAGAATGCTGAGCTCAAATAATGTAAGGACCGGCCTTGTTTTCCCCATTCCGGTCGAGCGTCAATGGTGAGTTAGTCGTTTGAATGAGATCATTAAAAACAAGACCTTAGTGTTAGTCGTTTGGATGAGATCATTAAACAAGCCCTTTTCTTGTGTAGCCTAACAACAACCCAACATTTACTTCTCTCTCTCTCTCTCTCTCTCTCTCTCTCTCTCTCTCTCTCTCACACACACACACACACACACACACACACACACACACACACACACACACACACACACATATATATATATATATATATATATATATATATATATATATATATATATATATATATATATGTGTGTGTGTGTGTGTGTGTGTGTGTGTGTGTGTGTGTGTGTGTGTGTGTTCATAACAAAGGAATTATATATATACTCACGAAAAAAGGGGAATGGATTTCGATACAATTACAAGTAACTGCCTGAATTTAAGAAAAGACGGAGAGAAGAAATGCATATTGTTCTTTACAATCGAATATTATTTGTCGTATTTGCTTGATTATCTTCTTTGAATATAATACTTTAAATTCGGACACACACACAAAAAAAATACTAAATACAGAGGAGCACTATGTCGATTGCGTATAAGTGCACATGAACTTGAAATTGAGCGAGGACGTCACTACAACTTAACTAGGAAAGACCGGCTATGTAAAGCATGTGGAGTTATAGAGGGTGAACTGCATTTTCTGGACAAGTGTAGTGTGTACTCTGACTTGAGATCTCGCCTACTTGTGACAGTTAATACCCAGTCTTCGAATCATTGGCCAGATGGCACTGGCAACACAAAAATCCAAAGGCCGAGTTCTCTGTTGCCACAAAATTATTTCCAACTAAAACTGGCAAAATACATATATGAATGCTTTAAAGTTCGCAGTCCATAACTATGTCTTGTGGAATATCCTGCATGTGCTCACAACTTACTGTTTCTACCTTTTGTTTGCTTGTTGTGTTTAGTTTATAGTGTCCTTAATTCCTATGATGGGTTTTACGACAATTAAATGAGTTCTGAGTTCTGAGTTCACACACACACACACACACACACACACACACACACACACACACACACACACACACACACACACACACACACAGAGTATATATATATATATTAAATGGAATGATAATTGACATCGATTGTTATTATTATTATTCTTATTATTATTAGTGTTGTTGTTCTTCTTCTTGTTCTTCTGTATTGTTGTTCTTCTTGTTGTCCTTGTTCATGTGTATATTGTTCTCGTCGCTAGTGTTGGTCTTTGTGGTGCTGCATGGAATACACAAGATACTGTGGAAAATACAGCTTAAAGACAGGAAAAATGAGGGTGTGCTACACTGTACCTGGCCACATGGGTCTCCAAAAAAATACATCCCAAATTGCGCATGAAGAAATTGCGTTTCAATTTGAGGGTATTTGCTTGTCTTTATTGTGTTTGTATGATGTGTGTAAAAGATCATATGTGTAATATTTCAATGCCCCCAGTGGGTTCATATACTGAACGCTTTGCCTTGCCTTGCCAAATATGGAAGTCAGAACAACTGATGATGCCCCAGCAGCAGCAACAGCATATATTCCAAAACCTGACGGGCGCAATAACCGACTGGTTAAAGCGTTGGACTTTCAATCTGAGGGTCCTGGGTTCGAATCTCAGTAATGGCGCCTGGAGGGCAAAGGGTGGAGATCTCCTATGTCAACATATGTGCAGACATGCTTGTACCTGAACCCCCTTCGTGTGTATACGAAAGCAGAAGATCAAATACGCACGTTAATGATCCTGTAATCCATGTCAGCATACGGTGGGTTATGGAAACAAGAACATACCCAGCATGCTCACACCCCAAAAACGGAGTTTGGCTGCCAACATGACGGGGTAAAAAACGGTCATACACGTGAAAGCCCACTCGTGTACATACGAGTGAACGTGGTAGTTCCAGCCCACGAGTGAAGAAGAAGAAGCAGAAGAATTCCAAAACCTTGTTTCACTCTCGACTCTCTTGTTAGACAATGCCATTGCTTCCTCCCTCTTGTTTTTGCTTATTTTATTTATTAAGACTTCTTGCTATAGCGCATATTCTTGAAGCTCTGTGAGCTTTACAACAGCACTAAAACATTCCCTCAAACATCCCCACACAAACATATGCATATAATTTGAAACATAGGTAAGAGAGAACAATTAAAACAGGTCATGTCAGTTGATTAAATCAAGAAATGCAACAGGTATAAAAAACAACAACAACAAAACAAACAAACCAAAAAAAAAAAAAAGAAAGAAAAAAGAAGAAGATAAAAACGAAATAATGATAACAAAAAAAATAACAAAAAACCCCCACAAACAAACAAAAAAACCCAACAAAACAACTAGACAATTGAAATTGAAAGAACACAAGCACGTATGCGAATGCATATATACGTAGGTACATACATACATACATATTTACATACACACATACACACAAAACACACAAGGTGCGCGCACACACACACACACACACACACACACACACACACACACACACACACACATACATACACACGCGCGCGCGCGCATGCACCATCAAACACAAGCCGCATACCCAGACACATTACTCACGCACTCACTCAGTGACACACACACACACGCATACACGCACCTACAGGCACAATACACACACGAACACAGATCAACAATCAAATAATGTAAACTACTACGACATTACATAAAAAACAACAACAACAAATAAATAAAATAAAATAAAAGTTCCTGCTAAGCATTTCCCTGAAGAAACACCCCACATTACACAGAGGAAAGGAAGGATGATGGATCGTGTCACCCACATGCTCGCTCAGGGCACTCACTCCTGTCTCTGCCGATTGACTTCACACGCTTACAAAATGGTGTGGCAAGACTGTGGTTGGGGTAAGTGCTAGAAGTCATTTCTTTCGGTGAAGAAAGCGTCTTTTTTTACTCTGACATCGTTATCTTTGAAGACATCGGGGCGGAGGACGGTAACATTGGCAACATGGCATGAGACTGAATCTGTTTTCTTTTTTTCCCGTGTGTTTGTATGTTTGTTGGTTGGTTTTCCTTCCAAGCTTCAGTACAAGTCACTGTTTAATAAACGACTTCGAATAAAGACATGAGGCAAGGATGTCTCCTGTTCATCACGATCTTGCTTTTCTCTCAGTGTGTGCTCATAATGTCTTGACTTTAAAAGGCTTTTAAAGGGGAGACGGAAGGGAGACACGGGAATAGAGAGTCCTGGAGAGAAGCGAGTCTGGGTTTGATGGGTTTTTTTTTCTTCTTTTTTGTGTGTGAAATGACATCCAAACGAGGCCATGGGTTAAGTGCCCCTGAACAAGAAGCAAACATACTGATTTTGAGTCATACAAGCGTACGCCTATCTTTTTTTATATTCTTTATTACATTATAGCTGGTCTACCACACGATATGATAAAGCAAGGTGTCATGAACTGAGCACATACGACATAAGGCACGACAACAAAATAGTCTTTTGAACTTAAAAAAAAGAAGAAGAAAATCCAATGCATCCAGACACAGGGGAAGGTGGCATTGGACTTCACCATCTCGACCACTTCCAGCCACGCCGACGTGACCCTGCTTCCATGGACAAAAACAAAGATAATGGACAATGTCACCTAGGGCGCCGACCTTTCTGTGCCAATTGACTTCACACGCTCAGAAAGTGGTGGTGAGCTTAGAGGTGTGCGTGGTGACTCTGTGGGTAAAAGCGTCAATTCCTTTTCTCATAACCAAATTGTAGGGGTCGGCACAATTATGGGAAACGCCAATGACAAGATAGCACCTGACTACAATTCAATACAACGTAAATACAATACAATACAGTAGACTACACCATTCTTCATCCATATGGAGTCAAGGCTGTTGTGGTACATAGATATAAATAGATAATATAAGCAAAAACGTGTATTTGTAATATCAATATGATAATGTCACAACCTCCCTCCGGAACCGGGGACAGGCGATGGGAAGGAAAAAAACCACTAGACAGGACGCTCACGCGGCACTCTTGTCAAGTAATGATTTAAAAAAAAAAAAAAAAATTAAGGGACAAACGATGGCTGCCCCCCGCCCCCGCCCCCCTTTCCTTTCTAACCCGTTAACTAATAATTGTGAAATAATTGGCAATATCCACATTTCTTTCCCTCCACTCCTCTGTGTCATTGACGGAGTGAACGTCCACGCATTGATGTGAACACTACTCATCCCGTCTTGAGGGGAAAAATTGTGGATATTGCCAAAATAATTCTCTCCCGTGTACTCAATGACAATCAATAATAAGAACATGGGAACCACACTCACACACTCAATCTCACATACCTTGGCAATATCCACATTTCTTCCCCCTGTGTTCTTTCCGTTCAGTTTCGTTCCTTAGACGGAAAAAATTGTAAATTTGTTTAAATAGCATTGTATTGTGTACTATACTATTTCTTCCCCTATCAAGAGACGTAAAGAAGGCCCGTCAAATAGTGTAGGGGAAGAAATGTAGAGTATATATATCACAAGGTCATTAACCAATTTGCACGTTTTTTGTTGTTGTTTTTTTTATCTCATAAAACGGAAAAGAACAGGGGAAGAAATGTGAATGTTGCCCATATTTTCAGATTGATGGAAGAATCACAAACTGTCTCACGGAATAAAGTACAAGATCAGCACGCTATGTTATAAATGTATTCACAAATCAGCCCCTTCATGTCTCTGTGGCTGCCTTCACCTCTACACTCCATCTCGCTCACTACGATCAGCTTCGGATCCACTCTGTTTATGCATACCCAGATTCAAGCTCCAGACTGTTGGCCGCCGTTCTTTCTCTGTCTCTGGACCTTGCAATTGGAATGAACTCCCTCTTTCGCTTCGTCAAGTCTCCACACTCAGCTCTTTCAAGTCTGGCCTTAAAACCCACCTCTTCCCAAAACAGGCTTCACTTGCCTGCCCCTCCGTGTCCTTAGTTTCTACAGTTTTAGAGTTATGCATGCGTCTGAATGACTGGTACGAAAGAACCAAAGAACCAAAGAACTTGGGTTTTGAAGAGCAACCTTCCTACTCTGGAACCGTCGTAACTGAAAAGAAAAATAGAGAAGTACACGCATACCTACGAATGCATACGCCAACTTCAACCCTGCGGAAAGGGAAGCCAAACAATCTTACGGCGCGGCATCGCTTTAAACAGACTGACTTCAAATCAGCGAAAAGGAGTTCGATGAGAAGAAGCCGACACTTGTCCACTGTCTAGATGTGCGCGCACACACACACACACACACACACACACACACACACACACACACACACACACACACACACACACACACACATATATATATATATATATATATATATATATATATATATATATACATACTATATATCAAGGAACATCAACATTTAAAGTGGGATACCATTTTGTTGCCCTGAGTATAATATAGTACATATCTATACAAAAGCAAAACAGATTTTAGAGATCATAATTAATATTATGATCACAGATACCCGCTCGTACCTCTGACATAAATGACAGTTTTGAAGAAAATATATCATCAAACGTTTTAACTCCAAAACCGCCATCACACACAATGAAGAAGTCATTCACTATTGATTACATCAAGGGGACGTCTCACTTTCAAACACTGGAACGAAACTGATCACAAGCAAAAGGAGGGAAGGGGACGGGTAGAAAGGAAAAGTTTCTGGAACATTGACTTACTTATGCCTATAGCTCCGCTCGGGAACAAAGGGCCGCAACAGCACTCCTCCAACGGACACGGTTTGGGGCGATCCTCTTTATTTGGGCCCACGTCATTCCGGCTGCCTTCACTTCAGTGTCCGTACTTCTTCTCCAAGTCTGCTTGGGTCTGCCAACTTTGCGTTTGCCTTGGGGGTTCCAGTCAAGTGCCTGGCGAGTGATGTTGAGTGGTGACTTGCGCAAAGTGTGGCCTATCCACCCCCACTTTCTCTTTTTGATTTCTTCTTCTATGGGAACATTGGTTGTAGTTAATATGATAAATCCGTAAGAAAGTATTTTTATAAACCAATTACACGGTTTTCACATGCAAGCAGACTCACCTCAACAGCTTTTTGATTTACACTGAGACTGATGTTGCCATCCAGTTTCACTCACACGTCAGTTACGCCCTACCCACTGTTCAATCAAAACACTTGTTGCGCACATATCGCACGTGCGAATACACAATAAAGTTAAAAGAGAAATGGAAAACAAATGCTGTACGTGATATCTAATTGACCACATTCTCAACTGTCAGCACTGGGTTTCGGATATTACTTTGGTAGCAAAGAAGCAGCGGGCCAAATAAGAAACGAAGAACTGGTAACCCTGTCCCCACTGCCAGCACCGGATTTCGTTTATCATCTGGCAGAAGTTGGAGGCAACAGTTAATCGCCACCACCAGTACCGGGTTTCGGTAGCAGCTTGTCCGGTGCGAAAGAGAATAACGATGCTTTCGTTCAAGCTCTTCGAATAGTGAGCTGATACTACGTTTCCGATTATCCTCCAGACAGGACCCTCGACCAGGTGACCATTCAGCGGGTGTGGGAACTGGAATTGCAGTTCTGTCTGATGGTGGACCTCTTTGTGACGGAGCTCAACAGGGGGTTCCAATATATTAATTTTGATTTGATTTGATTTGACATGAATACTTATATAGCGCCTATCATCGGTCCGTGGAGACCAAGCTCTAAGCGCTTTACAATCTCGGTGTAATTTTCATAACAGGCTGCCTACCAGGGTAGAGCCTACTGACGGCTGCCATTGGGCGCTCATCATTCGTTTTCTGTGTCATTCAATCAGATTTCAGGCACGCACACATACACACTTAGACAGTGTCTCCCTGGTCTCGGACCGTGAAGCCTGGGATGCTCTGTCCATCGTCTGCACCAACCTGATAGCTTACCCGTTCTTCCCTTTCCGATCCTGTGCAAGGTGTTGAGAGAGATCACGGAAACGATGACGATCTGTGTTCAGTTGAAGGCCATAGCCTCTAAGTGAAGGGGGTCACATCGGATAAAGAGTGGATAAAGAGAAAAAAGACATGATACAACAAAACTGACAAGAAAAGGCAAGCAAAGATATCATATACAAAATTCAACAACGTTCACGAAGTAGCAATCCGTAGTAAATTCATTGCCTGATAAATGTAAATGGCCAGGGTAATTAACAGGTTATATACAGCAGACTGGTATTCCGAAGCAGGAGCAAACTGAATCTGAAATCAGAGGAATCCTTATAATATTTGGCTTGTGCAACATAAGAAGTGTAATCTTATCTTCCTCACCCAGATTTCACAAACGACAAGTATAAACAAATTCACTTATAAATTTGTATCTGAAACTATGAGTAACCGCAGCGACAGTGAGAGAGAGAGAGAGAGAGAGAGAGAGAGAGAGAGAGAGAGAGAGAGAGAGGGAGAGGGAGAGGGAGAGGGGGGGGCGGTCGAATGGAAAAAAAACCCAAACAAACCGGACAGACAGACAAAGGCAATGCTTCAATTATCCCATCTCTAAAGCCATCCATTGATCAGCTAATCTGGCTTCAACCAATAATGAACTGGCCGTCCCTACCTAATTACTTTCTTGCTCAAAGAGGCACGACCACCCTAATCCTGTCCACACGGAAATGAAACCAGAAACAAAATCAGTTCTGCTTAGTATCTTTTTGTGAAGTCAGTGAATTGCAACGGAATGAATTGTCACATCTGCTGCCATCCTTCTGACATAAAATCTGAATACTATATCCACATTATACCTGCATAGCCCCCCCCCCTCTCTCTCTCTCTCTCTCTCTCTCTCTCTCTCTCTCTCTCTCTCTCTCTCTCTCTCTCTCTCTTTCTCTCTCTCTCTGTCGCTGCGGTTACTCATAGTTTCAGAAAAAAAATTTATAAGTGAATTTGTTTATACTTGTCGTTTGTGAAATCTGGGTGAGGAAGATAAGATTACACTTCTTATGTTGCACAAGCCAAATATTATATATATATATATGTGTGTGTGTGTGTGTGTGTGTGTGTGTGTGTGTGTGTGTGTGTGTGTGTGTGTGTGTGTGTGTGTGTTACATTCTCTATTTTCTCCTTTACCTCTCTTAAACGTAGCGACTAGAATGTCGTGTTTGTTGTTGTTGTTGTTGTTGTTGTTGTTGTTTTAATCTTTTTCTGCATACGTGTCTCTTTCACCATCTGCCCCTGTCTCTCCTCTCTTTCTGTGTGCTTGCCTCTCTGTCTGTCTGTCTGTCTGTGCCTCTCTCTTTCTTCTTCTCACTGTGTGTGTGTGTGTGTGCGCGCACGCTCGCGTGCGTGTGCGTGTGCAAATGTATTTTGTGTTCTGCTTCGAGATTCTGAATTCAACATGGGCCTAAAAACTGCGAACTGGGGATGAAATTTGAAGAAGTGCTTGCAAAATCAATTGGAGCGGACGTGTGAAATAATTATGTCGACCACGCAGTGTGTCTTTTTGTATCCACGTTCTTCTGCCTTGTTGCAAATCAAAGAGAAAACAAAACAAAACAAAACAAAGCAAAACAAAATAGGAACAGTGGCAGTCAGATAAAAAGAAAGCACACACACAAAAAAAAACAATGACATGTTGACAGCAACTACATCAAGAAATAGAAAGAAAAGAGGGCCAACAACAGGAAGACAGCACGAGCAAAGCAAGACAGAACTCGCACGAAAAAGCAAAAAAATAAAAACAAAAAACAAAACAAAAAAACAAACAAACAAACAACCCCACCCCCCACCCCCCGCCGCAAAAAAAACAAACAAACAAAAAACAAAAACAACTAAAAACAACCAAACAAACAAACAACAAGAACAAAGAAAAAAACAAATGCAATTCTCCTTTTTGGCATGACAACTTCCACGGCGCTTTATGGCTTTTAGTGCTTTGGTGACCGGCATCCCCATTTTTACACAGACCGCCATGAGGCCACTCACCAAGTCCCCGCACATTTACTGCTTAATTCCTCTCGTCTCACTGCGCTTGTTCAGATTCAGCACACTTTATTCACTAACATAACAACAGCAGAAACAACAACAGAAACAACAACACAAGCAACGACAACGTGATACGCTCTTTCTGGCTTTGATGACTCTCGATTTTTTGACTCACTTGTGTAAACAAAGTGAGTCTATGTTTTAACCTGGTGTTCGGTTGTGTGTGTGTGTGTGTTTCTGTGTGTCTGTGGTAAACTTTAACATTGACATTTTCTCTGCAAATACTTTGTCAGTTGACACCAAATTAGGCATAAAAATAGGAAAAATTCAGTTCTTTCCAGTCATCTTGTTTAAATCACTATTGCACCTCTGGGATGGGCACAAAAAATAATAAATGAAGCCTAATTATATGCAAACTGCATTTACTGTTATATATATATATATATATATATATATATATATATATATATATATATATATATTGTATTCTCTAAACGTGACACTTTGATCTGATATTCTGACCCAACAACAAGAGCAGTCATTATTATCATTTCTTGTTCGAACAGGAACTTCTTTTGCTAAGCATGGAAGTTTTCTTTATTTTGCAAACGTTTTGGTGCAGATAGTAAAAAAGGGAAATTACTCTGTAATTAATGCTAGGGGAGTTAATTTGCTTTAAACTGATCTTTCTCATCTTAAACATTGCATTTCGAAATTATGCTCAGTACATAAAAAGCTTGGATTTTTTTTTTTCCAAGTGTATCACAAGTGAGTCTTGAAGGCCTTGCCTCTCTTGTTTGTTTTTTGTTTGTTTTCAAGTGATATACTTCCCCATTCTTCACGGACTGAGGTGGTTGCATGACAGTCAACTGGGATCACATTGTACGTCTGTCTGTTTCCAAGGGTCGATCGTCACGCAGAAGACACTGGACCATATCAAAAAGTGATGACAACAGCGGCAGTTGCAAAAAACAATAACAACGAATCAAAAGATAATTTAGAAAAAAAAAAAAAAAAAAAAAAAATCAATTTGTTATTTTGAATACAAGCCCCCCCCCCCCCCCTTTTTTTTTTTCCTGCGTGCAGTTTTTTATATATATATTTTTTTTTATAAGTTTTTCCTATCGAAGTGGATTTTTCTACAGAATTTTGCCAGGAACAACCCTTTTGTTGCCGTGGGTTCTTTTACGTGTGGTAAGTGCATACTGCACACGGGACCTCGGTTTATCGTCTCATCCGAATGACTAGCGTCAAGACCACCGTCTAGTGGATGGAGACCAAATATCGGCGGCTGAGCCGTGATTCGAACCACCGCGATCAGAATCTCTCGCTTCCTAGGCGGACGCGTTACCTCTAAGCTATCACTCCACTTGATTAGGAGTTCATGGGTTTGTCTGTATTTCTGCGTTTGCTTTAACCTCCTTTGATTGCATGTTCTCGTCGCTTGCAACATTTTTCTTTCTTTTAAACTGAGTTTACTTTAAGTGTAATATTTCTGATTGTCTGTCTGACAGTCTTTTCGTATGTGTATCTGTTTGTCCCTCTCTCTCTCTTTCTCTCCCTCCCCCTCTCTCAACCTGACTCAAATGCAATGCAAAACAACTGAGTGCAATACACAGCAACAAGAGCAACACAAACAGCAGAGAAAACAACATCAACAGCACAGCAACAACAACAACAACAAACAACACCACGAAAAAAACCCCAAAAAAACCCACACACAAAAAAACAAAAAAAGAAAAAAAAAACAACAAAAAAAAAACAATGAGAGCTCGTTTTGGAGCATGGTCTCTGATACGGTTTTTTTTTTTTTTTTTTTTTTTTTTCATGGCAAGTGTCTTTGTGACTGACATCCTTAGGCCTTCACGAAATGAAATGGATGTAAGTCTGCCTCTTGCTAAGAGTCGGTCGTCACATATGCAGAAATAACAACAGCTGCAACAACAACAATAACAACAACAACAACAACAACGATTTAACCTCTTGATTGCTGTACCGGAGTGAAATTTAATCAGATCAGTGTCACATGCACGTGAAGTGTCGTAATCAATTTGTGTATGCTTTTAAGTGGTGTCATTGATTTTATCGAACAAATGTAATCCCGTTCAAAATCAAAAAAAAAAAAAAAAAAAAAAAAAAAGGAAGGAAAGAAACAAAAATTGCAGATACAGAAATGTGACTGACATCTTGACCCCGGAAGCTCAACGCTGCTTCACGTAAGTGACAGCCCTTCACCGCCAAGCATATTCATTAGCGGTGAAAGGTAAAACAGAAAGAAAAAGGTAATTCTTTTTTTTTTTTTTTTAAGTTGTGGATTAAATGTTCGGAATGATTAACGCGTCGAAATGTTTGCTCTCTTGTTGTTCCAGTGTGCACGTGTGAGTTAAAAGCCTAAGATGTTAAAA
>NC_134876.1:10362598-10370098 GCF_041734735.1 Babylonia areolata | reverse complement strand
TGCTAAAATATGACAACATGCTTTGAACTAGGAACTTAGGAATTTATATCTTTTATACAGTGAAAATTCGAAACAATTTCGTAGGTGATGTAGGAACAGTAATACCCTCTGTACTCGCTGTCAGTTGTGAAAAATAACTGAAAATCTGTAGGTTTAGGAAATTTCACTTTCTTGCATGCATGCATGGCTTGTATATGTCTTTCGTTTTCCTTGATAGGCATTTTACTTTGTTCATTTTGTTTCAAGGGGCAGGAGGCCTATGGAATAAAAATTTGTTCCTGTTCTTTATAGTTTCCTCACTCGCTTGCTGAACTTGCTCACTCTGTCTCCTTTTTTTTTTTTTTTTTTTTTTTTGACGCACATAATTGTTTAGTTGTGTTCCCACGTATTAGTTATTTTTGTTCCCACAGTCGATTACTTTTCCAGCCTGCTGCAGAACGGTACAGTCACGTTCATGCCAAGCTGCCAGGAATCCATGATCTCTGAAGCTGCCATGTGGCCACGTATAGCCGTACTAGTCCCAGCACTCTCCTCGCTTTTTTTTTTTCATTCGAGTTCATCGCGCCTGTTCCAATTATGCATGAGCTTACCGCTCAGTAGCACCACCACCACCACCACCACCATCACCACCAAAATCAACAATGTAATCGGCGTTTTTCGCCATGAAGACTCTCTCAACTGTTCCTAACTGATGTCTGGGTCACAGACTTCTCCGTTCTTCGTGGACTGAAATGGGAAAATGACACTCGCTGTGGTTCAGACTGCACCTCTGCCTCTTGCCGAGAGTAGGTCTCCACGCAGAAATTGCGAACCACGTGCAAATATAAAGTGATCAGGAGCAACCGGAGCAACAACAACAACATTAAGATGTGAAATATCATAAAAGTTCTTTCTGACTTTTCATAGATGTTATGAATTCTGCCAACAATGCATTATTGAACTGCTTTCTCTTTATTATTTTTTTTCCCAAATGTTCGTATTCTCGTCTAGCCTTACAAAAACAGACACGATCGTTCTTGTCTAATGTTCGTCGTCGATATTTATTTAGTAATCTGCGCACGTTTCTTTTTAAAGCAAAGTATTCTGCGTGGAAGCAATCTTGAGGTTTAATATGATTTCTACAGTGTACTCGTTTCTTCATACAATCCGCAGTATCCGTTATACATGTATTAAATACTTGCAATGCATGGTTAATGTCAATGTCAATGAAACTTAGTGCAAAATAAATTCTTGTGAACATAAGCTGTCAATATACTGATTAGCAAAGTTCTCTTTCCAAACAATTTTTTCAGTCACATTCATATAATCATTCTGCTTGTTACTTATGTTATCACCAAAACAACTGACCCTGCATTTCACAGGCATGAGGTCAGAATCAATCTGATCAGAAGCTCTTAACTCACATAACTCTTTCAATGCTCCATATAAGTCACATGAGAGTTAAAAAAAAAAAAAAAAAAAAAAAAAAAAAAAAAAAATCATTCACACTGTATTCAGTTTCAGTTTCAGTTTCAGTAGCTCAAGGAGGCGTCACTGCGTTCGGACAAAACCATATACGCTACACCACATCTGCCAAGCAGATGCCTGTATTCACTATCTGCTATGTACGTGTAACAACCTTGACAGTAGCCATAACACATACCAATAAGAATGCATGAATCAAAAGCAGTGCATATATTCATGAAACAGTTTTCCATAATCATTCAACACTTTATCTTCTAATGTTCTGTTGAAGGACGATGTGGAGCTGGGCAGGATTCACCGTCTGAAAGCAAAGCTGGACTCACCCGTGATAGCTTGCTGCACATTGTTCAGTCAGAAGTCCTTGCATGTTGGAAATTTAAGATACCACCGATACCATGACAAAAATGTGAAACATTGGGCACTCTACTATTCAAGTCACCACACAAAAGTGTGTGTGCATCTTGGCCACAAGTTAACAATCTGACAAAAAAAAAATCTTCCAGTAAAGCTATCCCTTTTTCACAGTCAGATATAAGAATAATAAGGTGAACCTTGAGAAGGCAAGTAGCAGCATACATACAATACAAGCTGTACCAAACAAAAGTCGATCAATGAACATAAATCTGCCTGACATGTGACAAGTACAGATCGCCTCCCTTTTGTTGTGAATTTCACAGCCAGGAAACAGAAACGTTTGAATCCGGAGAAAACAAAAGAATTAAGCGCAACACACATTGTCCTCAGCAAACCTCTAACACACACGGCTTTCATCACCAAAATCACATGCAGGTTCACTGACACTGACACTGACACTGACACCCGCTGCCGCCGGTGTTACCTCTCTTTCTGTATCCTCACCAGAAAATACGTTATTTACAAACTTCAGCCCGCCAGTCTCTCATTTCCATTTGATCAAATTATCATGGGCATCAACAGTGTGCTGTTGTTCATCAATTAACAGACAGTTAAAAACCATCGTTGCCGTTTTGTCCTCCTGTCTGGCCTTCTTTGAATGAGGGGTTAGTCTCCGCCTTATGTCTCTCACACCTTTTGAAAAGTCTTCGTCAAACAAACAAAAAAACCAACCAACCAACCAACCAACCAACCAACCAAACAAACAAACAAATAAAAAAAAAAATAAAAAAAAAAATATATATATATATATATATATATATATATTGGACCCTTTAAGTTTTCCTTTCGTTTTAAGGACTTCTGACTGTACAAGGTGCAGCAGGCTATCACGGTGAGTCCGGCTTAGCTTTCAGACGGTGAATCCTGCCCAGCTCCACATCGTCCGTCATGTCCAACTTGTCCGTGAAGAGGTCCTTCAGCATGCCCTCACAGTCTGCTGGGGTCTCGTTCTGTCGCCTTGGTAGACCGTAGAACAACCATGTTGTTCCTCTTGGAGCGGTCCTCCAGGTCGTCGATCCTTCTCTGGCACCCCCTTCCTCTGTGGCTTCTTTCACCTCTACACCTCTTCTTTCACCTCTACACCTCTTCTTTCACCTCTACACCTCTTCTTTCACCTCTACAATCTACTGTTGGCCGCCGTTCTTTCCCTCAAGGCCTGACTAAGCGCGTTGGGTTACGCTGCTGGTCAGGCATCTGCTTGGCAGATGTGGTGTAGCGTATATGGATTTGTCCGAACGCAGTGACGCCTCCTTGAGCTACTGAAACTGAAACTGAAACTCTTTCCCCTGTCTCTGGACCTTGCAATTAGAATGAACTTCCTCTTTCGCTTCGTCAAGTCTCCACACAGTCAGCTCTTTCAACTCTGGGCTAAAAACCCACCTCTTCCCAAAATAGCCTCCCTCCCCTGCCTCTTTCTTGTCTTCAGTTTCTCCAGTTTTAGAGTTATGCGTGCGTGAGAATGACTGGTGCGAAAGCGCTTAGATTTGTCTATGCACAAGATTCAGCGCTATATAAATACCATTATTATTATTATTATTATTATTATTATTATTATTATTATTATTATTATTCCGGCTTCTCGTTTAGGTCGCGTTTGATTTTCTTCAGGTCCTGGTTCTCTTTTTTCAGCTCCGACACCTCCTCTCTTAGTCCTTCCAGTTCGTCTTTCATTTCGGCGTAATCGTCACACACGTGCTGCACTTCCTGCTTGACGTCATCGATCTTGGCGTCCAGGATGTTCATGACATCATTCAGTGTCGGCTCCTTGACTGGAGGCGGGGTCGAAGAGGTGTGTAGGTCACTGGTCTTCTCCACACTGACCAAACGGGGCTGATCCTGCGCTGGCCAATCATGCTTGCTGTGTGGAATCTTTGCTTGTGGCTGGGTTAGGTCCTGGGTTGCTCTCAATGTCGCCACACCGTAGCAAAAAAACTGCCCCAGAATAAATAGGATAGGAGCAACCCAGTGGTTACACCGTATACACGCCGTATGAGTTTCACAATGGCCGCTTGAGGAGTCTTTTTCTTCATGGCTCGCTTCAACATGAAACTGATTTAACTCTCTCCATACGAACGGCGAAAGAGACGACGTTAACAGCGTTTCACCCCAATTACCATCATCAAAATATTGCAAGCGGAAGGCTCTTATACTGAAGACGTGAATGTTGACAAAGAATACCACAATAAATTATTCTCAGTGACGACGGAAGCTAAAGGTTGGGTCATTCAGACACCCACTGGACATCCGAGGGGTCTGTGTAGAGGAGAAGAGAGGACTGGCCGTACTGAGTGAGTTAAGTCGGCAAGAAGCAACCACAGACGATATTTATTTCTTCAGCAGAAGAAGGCATGGTTCTTGGGATATCTTCTTGCAAAGCCTTTACCTCCTGGCAGGTCTGTATCCAGAACAATCAACTATTGTTTTCGGAGCTCGTATAGTCCATCTGCTCGTAGCAAAACAGTTCACAGCCCCCAGAGAGAGAGAGAGACAGAGACAGAGACAGAGGAACCGAGATTGAAAGACGGACAGACAGACAGAGATATAGAAACAGATGGAAACAGAGACAAAGACTCCGATAACGAGTGACAGAAATAGAGAGAGGGACACACACACACACACACACACACACACACACACACACACACACACACACACAGGGAGAGAGAGAGAGAGAGAGAGAGAGAGAGAGAGAGAGAGAGAGAGAGAGACACACACACACACACACACACACACACACACACACACACACACACACACACTCGCGTGCGCGCACGCACGCACTTGTGAGTGACCGAGGGCAAAGAATCCTCACTCATCCCTTCCCCTTTATCGATTATTGAGAAAGATTGTGACTGCAACATGCTTCACCACTAATGGGCATTTCAGAAAAAAAAAAATCGGTTATTAGATTTAGTTTTCATAGCATAATTAACAGAGCGGTGACAGTTAGTTCCGGTGCAATGTTCGATAGGGGAAAAATAACAAAAACAACAACAACAACAACAACAACAAAACACAAAAAAAAAACAACAACAGTAACTGATGATGTGAAGACCAAAAGAACTGCAATAGACAAGACTGTTGCTTCTTGTCACAAACAAATAAGATATCAGGTGGGTTTTTTTTCTTTCTTTTTTTTTTTTTTTTACGAAAATATGCAAAGCTGAATGATCGAAAATACTTCCCTCGTCATAAGCGTCATCACTATCACTATCACCATCACCATCATCATCATCAGCAGCAGCATCATCATGATCGTCATCATCATCATCATCTTCTTTTTCTTGTATCCCTCTTCTACTTCTTTCCGTTTTACGCAGATGGATGGTGGTTTTTTGGGGTTTTTTTTTTCGTTTTTCCTGTTATTCTATACCCACCTGGCCGCCATGCTCTCCTCCCCCGATACACATCTTTCTCACACACGTCCCCCAACCTACGCTCCTGTATCCTGTATTTTGTGCGTGTGTGAGTACGTACCTGATTGCGTACACGCATGTGTGTAAGTACGTTTGTGTATGTGTATGGGTTTGCATGCGTGCATGCGCGCTTGCTTATGTGTGTGTGTGTGTGTGTGTGTGTGTGTGTGTGTGTGTGTGTGTGTGTGTGTGTGTGTGTGTGTGTGTGTGTGTGTGTGTGTGTATGGGTGTGCATGCGTGTGATGTCACTATTATCATCATGATCGTCGTCGTCATCATCATTATCATCATCTCCTCCTCCTCGTACTCCTCTTCTACTTCTTTTACTTATTTCAGACTCGGATGGTGTTCTTTTTTTCGTTTTTCCTGTTATTCTCTGTGTGTGTGTGTGTGTTTGTGTGTATGGGTGTGCATGCGTGCGTGAATGCGTTCGTGCGTGCTCGTGTGTGTGTGTGTGTGTGTGTGTGTCTGTGTCTGTGTCTGTGTAAATGTGCATGCGCGCGTGCGTGTTTGCGTGCCCGAGCGCATGTGTGTGTGTGACCAACCGAAAACAAACAAACAAACAAACAAAACAAAACAAAAAACAAAACAAAACAAAAAAAACCCAACAAAACAACAACAACACCCCCCCCCCCCAAAAAAAAAAAAAAATTAATAAATAAATAAATAAATAAAACCACCAACAAAACATGGACACTTCAGACAGAAAAGAGTGATCCACACCTCTACACCCAACCCGCTCTCTTTCATTCTCAAACTGGAACGACCACAGAGTATTATTTTCTCTGCGTCAGCCAGATAACATCACCGATTTCTCAGGAACCTCACCGCGGACAGGGACTCTAGTAGAGCCAGACAGATTCCTTGGAAGACAAGTGCTAGACTGTTACACAAGGCCAGTTCTCATCAGAACTGATTCTGTCTTGCCAGAGAGGGACCGTTAATAAAATAGCCCCGAACGCTAATGCTGTTAAAAGGACGGCGCGCACAGCCTGACCAGGTAGTCTCCCCCTTATCCCTTATACGTCTTCCCCCTCCCCACCCCTCACCACCTCACCACCTCACCACACACTTAACTCACTCAGGACGGCCAGTCCTCTCGTCTCCTCTACAGACACCCCCCCCCCCCACCCCCACCCCCACCGGATGTCCAGTGGGTGTCTGAATGACCCAACCTTTTGCTTCCGTCGTCAGAATTGCGGTATTCTTTGTCAACATTCACCTCTTCAGTGTAGGAGTCTTCTGCTTGCAATATTTTGATGATGGCTAATTGCGATGAAACGCTGTAATTGTCGTCTCTTTCGCCGTTCGTATGGAGAGAGTTAATTAAGCACACAATCTCAGTTACTGACGGTCATTCGTGAGGTTATGATCGTGTGGATCGCCTATTCTCTCTCTCTCTCTCTCTCTCTCTCTCTCTCTCTCTCTCTCTCTCTCTCTCTCTCTCTCTCTCTGTGTCTCTCGTGTTTAACTCTTGTTGTTGTTGTTGTTTTTACTGTCTACAGTGCCCGTACCGATTTTTTGTTTTCTTTTTTCATCTTTTGTGCGTGAGTGTGTGTGTATCTGTGTGTGAGGGAGGGTATGATGTAAAGAAGCTTTCAGCTTATCCAGTTTACCCTCAATAAAACATTTGTTCAATAAAACATTTGTTCTCTCTCTCTCTCTCTCTCTCTCTCTCTCTCTCTCTCTCTCTCTCTCTCTCTCTCTCTCTCTCTCTCTCTCTAATCGTTTAAAATTTCCCTTCTTTCTCAGTCTCTCTGTCTGTCTGTATGTCTGTCTGTCTCTCTGTTCATGTATCAGAGTTTTTGTGTCTGTCTGTCTGTCTATATAACTATGTTTCCCTTTGCCTGTGTGCCTGTCTGTCTGTCTGTCTGTCTTTTATCAATGTTTCTCTTTGCATGTGTGTCTGTCTGTGTCTGTCTAGTCTGTCGATCTGTCTGTCTGTATGTGTCTGTCTGTCTCTCTGTCTCGGTCTTTGTCCCTGTATCTGTCTGTCTGTCGGTTTCTCTGTCTCTGTCTATCTCTCTCTTTATCAGCGTGTTTGAGGATGACTGCGTGTCTGAAAGAAAAGAAAGATTTTACATCCAAAATGTTAAAGAGCGTGTGTCTAGGAAAAGCGAGCCATGTTGATTCATTAGGTTATTTGCATTTCAATATGTGTAAGCAGATTCTTCACAAAATACTTTTTTTCCGTTTTGGAGGCCAA
>NC_134876.1:10342598-10357598 GCF_041734735.1 Babylonia areolata | reverse complement strand
TCCGACTATTTGGGCTAGAATTTGATTATGGTGGAGAGTGTCTTGCCCAAGTACATCCCTACTCTCTCTCGGCCAAGAAGGTTTTAGGACAGTCGGCGTTGGGATGGTTCCCAAAGGCCAGCTAGCCCACAAGGCTGCAGCACTAAGAGCCAGTGCAATTTTGCCTCCTAGTTTGAGAGTCATAGTCCTTCACAAAAGTAAATGGTTTCCCATTGACTGGAGAAACCATCGATAATACAGCTCTCACTTTGCTGTTGGCCCAAATGTAAACTTATGTCAATCTGTGATATAAGCCGAGTGTTGGGCCTTGGGCCATGATAGATTTAGACCCGATGCAAAAACAGACAGTCCAGCAACAAAAACACAAACGTAGCAAGCCTCAAGATCAGCAGCCTCTTAATTAACTCACTCAGTACGGCCAGTCCTCTCTCCTCCTCTACACAGACCCCTCGGATGTCCAGTGGGTGTCTGAATGACCCAACCTTTAGCTTCCGTCGTCAGAATTGTGGTATTCTTTTTCAACATTCACCTTTTCAGTATAAGAGCCTTCCGTTTGCAATATTTTCTTGATGGTAATTGGGGTGAAACGCTGTTAACGTCGCCTCTTTCGCCGTTCGTATGGAGAGAGTTAACCGGCATCTGAACGGGGAACAGGGATGATGTGTTCTGTGTTGCAATGCAGAGTGTCACCCGGTATAGAATGTCACCTGGTGATTTTTCTGTAGAATGTCACCCATATAAATACATGCTACATAATCCTGTATGTCCACTGTAGATCAAACTGTCGCCATATGTCGGTCAGGTTACTTTCTTGTGATACCGAAGTGCAAGGTGAAGTGAGGAGACAATGATTATCTTATCTTACTGCCAATGACAGCGCGAATGAAGGGTGGTTCATGTTGGTACTTGGTGTGGTTTCTGCCTGTCCTTTTATTGGCTGTTGGTATGTCTGTCTGTCACACACACATTCACACACACACATGTACATATGCATGCACGCACACACGTACACACACACAGACACAGACTCCCCCCCCCCCCCCCCCCCCCCCTTCCCCCCCCCCCCCCCCCCCCCACACACACACATACACACATTAAAGAAAAGAGAGAGATGACCGGTTTTGAATTTTATCGGAACTGCAAACTTAGCATTGCCGATAAGGTGCCGTTCGGCAACATATCAGCTGCTTGACATCAAACATGCATTTGTTTTTTAATTACCGTCGATTCGCCGTCATTATTTTCTTCACTGGAAGTCATGGGCAGTTTGTACTATGTCATAAATTTTAAGAAAAAAAAAAGTTAGAGCACAGCTTCATACCCAAAGATAATTCCAAACGGTCATAGATTCATTCCTAACCAAGCGTCCGATTGACGCATATGGCAATATTTGTCCTAAATCGTCGTCCTCGCCGTGATCTTCGTGAGCATCATCATTGTCTCCAACTTCATGTAAACATGGAAATACATACAGCGACAAATCGGTGTGTACTATAGTAACCGTTGATTTTACGTCGGTACGTTGATTCGTCATCAATCGACTGCATTTTGGCAGAGCCATATTAACAGCTACACTGTCGGCGGCGACAATCTGGTGTAGACGACAACGCAGTGATTAACAGCGTTTCCTAAAGACTTTGATACGCAGCACAGTTAAGTCTGCATTCTTGACTGTAACTGTTGTTACTGAAGCTGGGTTCAGTATAATCTCCCCCTTCAGGTATGGGCTATTATGAGGCAAAGCCACCAGCCGCAAGCTTTTGAAACCTTTGTTGAGAGCGAAGACAGGTTGTTGCGGACCTCTTGTCAATACCATTGCTTACCGAACCATTCTTACAAATGCCTCCTTACCAAAGGCTCATGCTTGATGTAGCACTTTGATGTTTGAGATCCGCAGGAGAAATATCATGAAGTGGGCCAATTTATGATGTGACCAAGATAGCTAAAACGGTTGTAAATAAGTTTTCAGTATTCATGAATAAGTTCGGTCTCTACGTATGTACGTATGCGTGCATGCATGTATGTATGTCTGTATGTCACGTCATTTTTGGTCTGATGTTTCATGGTACTGGATGGCGTCACACCCGTTGTAACTGACCTCGACATCACAGTTCTAAGCTTGCAAGGTTCCAGACACCCTCCCTCGGGATTTCAATTGTTCAAGACTCTAGTATAGATGTACAGAGCAGCAAAATCGGGTTCAGTCATTTTTCCCTCTTAAAATCGAAATCAGATGAACAGATAGTGACCAAAAATATCGACAAAAAGCTACATTACGTCAGTTTTACCCCAGTGATGCGATCATTTTGTATGCGTTAATCTGAGTGTTTCCGCACCACATTGGCTCATGCGTGTGAAGAAATTCCGAGCATGCAATCTTCCAGACACCAGCCCCAGCGGATTTAAGAGTTCATGACTCCTGTCAGGACATCTCTACACAGCGGAAAATAATCGACGTGTAGTTAAGGCCAGACACTACAGTCAAATAACGACTTCTTTTTTTTTCTCTCCTACTATATCTCTCTCTCTTTTTTGTTTTTTTTTTTGTTTACTATGGGTATCATCACTTGTGGATCACAAAAAAAGTGTTCTTAGATTTCTGTGAATATCCGTTGCTATGGTAACAGATCAAAATGGCCGTCAAACAATGTATCAAAGAAATCAGGTTTGTGGTCCATGTGGTGCATGCAGACACTTTTTTTGTTATGTGGACTTGATACACAATGACATTATCTTCATTTTCACGTGAGATTGTGTTGATTCTTCAATTATTGTACTTTTTATGAATTTTTGATATTTTGGGTATTGCGAAATCCTAAAAAGTTACTATGGGTGAAAAGATTGGAACTGCTATGAATTAAAACCCAAATAATATTTTCATACATACTCATGACGAAACTTCAATAACATATCATAAAACAATCATGCAAAGTCTCATGGTTGTAGGTTTACTCGTTATTGAGCAAGTCCAAGGTATGTTGTCAAGGCCAGAAACTTGTCGACTTGCGTCGAATTTGAAGAAAACATTATTAATAAACACGTTCATGATTCAGCAAGCAATGTTTATTGGCAATTTTTTTTCATTGTTAAAGACATCTTTACAGTGGAAAAAAACAAACAAACAAAAACTTATGCGTATGATAGAAGAGATGTCCCATCGTTTCACGGTGAGTGCACCCATACTGACTTTTTAAGTGAGGTGACTTGGCGTGATTTTGATCTCGAACTTTCTTTTGAAGAGTGGAAAAGCCTGACACCATCGAGGTCACCATCATATCTTCTGTCGCGCTTGGAACTAATAATTTTATGTTGACAGCGAAATGACGGAAAGCTTAACTGGATCCATTGTTGATCTGGGTTGTTTTGATGCGCTTCTGCTGTGTATTCAGATTCACGAATCAAAAATATGTATGTATGTATGTATGTATGTATGTATATGCGTATGTATGTATGTATGTATGTATGTATGTATGTATGTATGTATATGAAATTTCTCTTGAGATATGATGTATGCATGTATATATATATATATATATATATATATATATATATATATATATATATATATATATATATATATATATATAAGTGTTCTTAGATTTCTGTAAATATCCGTTGCTATGGTAACATATATATATATATGTGTATGTGTGTGTGTGTGTGTGTGTGTGTGTGTGTGTATGTATGTATATTAAATTTCTCTTGAGATATGATGTATGTATGTATGTATGTATATGAAATTTCTTTAGAGAGATGATGTATGTATGTATGTATGTATGTATGTATGTATGTATGTATGTATGTATGTATGTATGTATGTATGTATGTATGTATGTATGTATGTATGTATGTATGTATATTAAATTTCTCTTGAGAGATGATACTTTTGACTAGACTTGTATGTAAGCGTGTATCCAAGTTTGTATAGACACAATGAGGCAAACAGGTAGAAAGATTACGATAAGAGAACGCGCTGTCTGGCTCATGTTGAAACTGCCAGAAACGATTTGGTTCGAGAAATCTCTCTCTCTCTCTCTCTCTCTCTCTCTCTCTCTCTCTCTCTCTCTCTCTCTCTCTCTGAGAGGAATATCACAACAGGAAATATAACGCCATAATGGACAAAAAAAAGTTAAGGCATGCCTGCTGAAAATGAGCATTTGGCGTCAAAAAGTATCATGCATAAAGGTCATATTTCACAAAACATACAAAAAATGTTATGACAATTCGACAGACTCCTCATTATATAGCGCACAGCAAAAACACTTGATTGAAACAATCAGAAATGCTGTTATCGAGCTTCTTCCTCTTTCGGTGGAGAGAGAGACACACACACAGAGACAGGGACAGACAGACAAGCAGACAGACAGACAGACAGAATGCAAATGCGAATGCGAATGATGTATTGTGGTTAGGCCTATTCTGGCTCATTCACAAGATGGTATGGTGTGGAAGGGGTTGTACATCCAGATAAATGACGAAACAAAGAGAACTGACAGACAGACAGAGACACAACCACACACACACACACACACACACACACACACACACACACACACACACACGCAGAGAGAGAGAGAGAGAGAGAGAGAGAGAGAGAGAGAGAGAGAGAGAGAGAGAGAGAGAGAGAGAGAGAGAGAGAGAGAGAGATGAGAGATGTACAGACACAAGACAAATCCACAGACACAGAAACAAACAGACAAACCGAAAGGCAGAGAGACAAGTGATTCTGTTTAAAGACAGCCATGTGCCAAGAATCTGTCTAAAGCATCTGTCGGTCTGAAGAAAGTACAAAGGGCCTGTATCCTTTTTTGATCTTGTCCGTTTTCAGCGGCGCCGCTGATGTTGTGTCTGTCGAGGTGGATCTTATATGGCATGGCACACTCATCATTCATCGCTGCCTTTGGCACATGCACGTATACAGGATTTAGCCATCAAACGCGATATAGATTAGCCATGCGCTAGGCTGGCTTCACTGACTGGTTACCACACCAGCTATAGCAGACGCCATTTTCGCAACTAACAGCCGGCCTTCAACGGCTCGCGCAGAATGTGTGACACCATTCCCGGATTGAATGAAAATCCCCTCTTAGACAAAGGCTCCAACCATTTATTTTGCCCTAGCCAAGCTAACTCTGTCACATATATGTCAGGTTGGGCAACACAATAGATGGCTAAATCCTGTATATGCACATGTGCCAAAGGCACTGTCAGTGTCTGTGTGTATGTATGTATGTATGTATGTATGTATGTATGTGTAGTTTCAGGCCAGTTCGCGGAGCAAGCCCCCAACGCTTTCCCTGTGTTCATCAATTTAGTTCAATAGCGAAGCTTTGTTAATCGCTAAATTGTCGCCCCGCTGAATTGTCGCCGGCGACAATTTGGCGGAAGTCAGTTAACCGCTGATTTGTCGCCCCGCTGAATTGTCGCTGGCGACAATTTGCCAGAGCTCAGTTAATTGCTTTGATTTGTCGCCGGTTAACAGACCTCCTTGCCTTGTCTTGTCTTGCCTTGCTAACCCCACTAAGCTATTGGACACAAACTCACAAACATGCAATATCGTTTCTAATTTCTTTAGATTTTTAGTCTTTTTCATCTTTCTTTCTTTCGTTAATCCATTCAAACCTTCCGTCCCCTCATTTCGTTTTTAGCTCTTCTGTCATTTTTTTTCCATGCTCAATCTAAATTTCCTTTACTTCTTTTTTTTTTACTTTTCTGTTTTTACCTCCTTCCACAATTTCCTATTTCATTGCTTTCTTTCTCTTTTTTTCTCTCTTTTTTTTTTCTTTCGTTCCATGCATCTTCATAACGTTCTTCTTCTTTATCTTTCTTGACTTCCTTTCGTCTTCAACATCATCAACACACAGCAACAGCACAACAAATGGCAACAATTTAACGTTTACTAAGAAACCGCTGCTTTGTTCAGCGATGGTTAACTGAGCTCCGCAAATTGTCGCGGCGACAATTCAGCGGTTAACAAGCCCGGAAGAACGGATACTACACTTTGATTTTCGCCAAGTATCTGTTCACTGTGACGTCTCTTTGTAACTGACATTGTGTCTGTCTTCCTGTCTGCCTGCCTGTCTGTCCGTTCCTCCGCCTCTCTCTCTCTCTCTCTCTCTCTCTCTCTCAAACGGCAACGATTTAACGTGTATATAAATGTGTATGGTTGACTGAGAACCTTCCTCACCCTCTATCCCCCATTCTGGTGTGTATTGCGGTGTGTGTTGTGTGTGTTTGTTTCTTTCATTTTGTTCATTTTTTTTCCTATGCATTTTACTAACACCATACTAGTGCCTGTATGCCATGTGTGTGTGTGTGTATGTGTGTGTGTGTGTGTGTGTGTGTGTGTGTGTGTGTGTGTGTGTGTGTGTGTGTGTGTGTGTGTGTGTGTGTGTGTGTGTGTGTGTGTGTGTGTGTGTGTGTGTGTGTGTGTGTGTGTGTGGTTGTTTTGGTTTGATTGTTTCCCCTGTTATGTATCTCTACTAACACCACGCTTTCATGATTTCATTTTATTAAATATTGTGTAGTGTAGACCCTATTCAGGGCGGGGACTGGATGTAAAAATGCTCACCAGTGCTTATCTATTATTCTCGAAATAAAGAATTTGTCTTGTCTTGTCTTGTCTTGTCACTCTCTGTCTGTCTGTCTGTCTGTCTGTCATGGTGACCAGAGGTGCGCACACCACTAAAGACACTATGAACTACAACGTGAACACATTCCAACCTTTCTTATATCCGGCAGTATTTAACAGGCCGTTTCCTTATATGTTAGTTTTCACGGAGGAGACCTACTGAAGTAACTATGCACAGTTTTACCTTCACTTCTTAATCAGTTGTCTTCTATCTGTTGTGTGATATATGCGTTCCTTTCGTAGTGAAAATGTGCAGTTGAAATTAAGCAAAAATATACAATTTCTTTCTAATTGTGCTGTGGTTTGTATAGCTATGTTTTCGGGTTGGGCATGTTTGCTGAACGATGTTGTAATCCTCCGTGCTCCAGGAGGAGTTAAAGTTTTATCAGAACTTGAAATGTTTCTTTTTTTTCTTGTTTTTTTGTGTTTATTTGTTTCTTTCTCTTTCTCTTTGTTGTTTCGTTCTGTCGTTCTGGCTGTCCTTTGTCTTTCTCTTTCTTTCTAGCTTCTTTCTCACTTTTTCCTTCCTGTCTTCCTTTCCAGGTGAACGCATTTGCCACCACCCTAATCATCCCTTTCTTTCTTTCTTTCTTCCTCTTTCTCCTTCTTTCTTTCTTTCTTTTTTTCTTTTGTTTTATTTATTATCTCCTTTCCAGTTCAACGCATTTGCAGACCCTACAATTGCATTCAACTTGTTCAACATAAAAACGGTGATAAGAGGGGTTTTTTGCCATTTGTTTTCAACAAAACTGAGGCTTTTTTTTTTTTTTTTTTAATTTTGCGTGTAATCTGGAGATGATATATGAAGCAGAATGATATGTGTCCCCAGCACCCTCTTATCTCTGTGTGTTTTGGTGCTAAGTTCTGTAACAGCATATCTCATGATATATTATTTCATGTCTTTTTATATATATATATATATATATATATATATATATATATATATATATATATATATATATATATATATATATATATATATATATATATATATATGGCTTATCTCTTAGGGGGTTGTTTGGTCAGTTGTTACTGTGGGTGGGTGCGGGTGGGTGCTGATTATCTGGTTGTGGTTTTCCGCAATTTAACTTTATTCTTATCTTATCTGTCTATTACAATCAATGTGCAATATAGTAGGCTATGCTTATAATCATAATCAAATAATGTTTCTTAAATCTTTCTGTTTTTACATTAAGAATACTAGTTATTACCTGCAGTGTGTGGATGTATATATGAAACGGTGTATGTGATATATTTTTTACATTTGTGTCTTCGTAATATTCGTGAAAGCTGTTGTTGACTTTTACAGTTATGGTCCCCATGCTGTTTACTTGGCTATGTTGTGATAATGCACCTGACCAAATTTCTCTAGTTGGAGATAATGAAGTTATTCTTATTCTTATTCTTCACATTCGATATTCTGGTCGACGGTGAAAGGCTTTACTTTCTGACAGTCTGGACAAATATAATATTATAGCCATGTGAATGACTGGGTCAGGTTTAATTAACCTTGGTGTAGTCATATGAAGACTGGAGTCATGTGTAATTCTGCTAAATTAATGTGAAGAGTTTATCAGCTATACTCCTGGTGTGGTCATATGAGGGGTGGAGGTATGTGTAATCGTTGTATAGATGTGGGAATTTATAACACGGAAAACTAATCATGGGGTGTTCGTGTGGAGTCAGGTGTAATCATGGTAAAGTCATGTGAAGGGTGGAGTCAGGTGTAATCATAGTGTAGTTATGAGGATGGTGGAGTGTAATTATGGTGTAGTCATGTGAAGTGTGGAGTCAGGTGCAATCATGGTGTAATCATGTGAAGGATGGAGCCAGGTGTACTCATGGTGTAGTCATGTAAAGGGTGGAGTGTAATCATGGTGTAGTCATGTGAAGGGTGGAGTCAGGTGTACTCATGGTGTAGTCATGTGAAGGGTGGAGTGTAATCATGGTGTAGTCATGTGAAAGGTGGAGTCATGTGTAATCATGGTGCAGTCATGTGAAAGGTGGAGTCATGTGTAATCATGGTGCAGTCATGTGAAGGGTGGAGTGTAATAGTGTAGTCATGTGAAGGATGGAGCCAGGTGTACTCATGGTGTAGTCATGTAAAGGGTGGAGTGTAATCATGGTGTAGTCATGTGAAGGGTGGAGTCAGGTGTACTCATGGTGTAGTCATGTGAAGGGTGGAGTGTAATCATAGTGTAGTCATGTGAAGGGTGCAGTCATGTGAAGGGTGGAGTGTAATAGTGTAGTCATGTGAAGGGTGGAGTGTAATCATAGTGTAGTCATGTGAAGGGTGGAGTCATGTGAAGTGAAGGGTGGAGTCATGTGAAGGGTGGAGTGTAATCATAGTGTAGTCATGTGAAGGGTGGAGTGTAATCATAGTGTAGTCATGTGAAGGGTGGAGTCATGTGTAATCATGGTGCAGTCATGTAAAGGGTGGAGTGTAATCATGGTGCAGTCATGTGAAGGATGGAGTCAGGTGTACTCATGGTGTAGTCATGTAAAGGGTGGAGTGTAACCATGGTGTAGTCATGTGAAGGTTGGAGTCAGGTGTAAACATAGTGTAGTTATGTGAATGGTGGAGTGTAATCATGGTGTAGTCATGTGAATGGTGGAGTGTAATTATGGTGTAGTCATGTGAAGTGTGGAGTCAGATGTAATCATGGTGCAGTCATGTGAAGGATGGAGTCAGGTTCAATCATGGTGTAGTCATGTGAAGGGTGGAGTCAGGTGCAATCATGGTGTAGTCATGTGAAGGGTGGAGTCAGGTGTACTCATGGTGTAGTCATGTAAAGGGTGGAGTCAGGTGTACTCATGGTGTAGTCATGTAAAGGGTGGAGTGTAATCATGGTGTAGTCATGTGAAGGGTGGAGTCAGGTGTAATCATGGTGCAGTCATGTGAAGGGTGGAGTGTAATCATGGTGTAGTCATGTGAATGGTGGAGTGTAATTATGGTGTAGTCATGTGAAGTGTGGAGTCAGATGTAATCATGGTGCAGTCATGTGAAGGATGGAGTCAGGTTCAATCATGGTGTAGTCATGTGAAGGGTGGAGTCAGGTGCAATCATGGTGTAGTCATGTGAAGGGTGGAGTCAGGTGTACTCATGGTGTAGTCATGTAAAGGGTGGAGTCAGGTGTACTCATGGTGTAGTCATGTAAAGGGAGGAGTGTAATCATGGTGTAGTCATGTGAAAGGTGGAGTCAGGTGTAATCATGGTGCAGTCATGTGAAGGGTGGAGTCAGGTGTACTCATGGTGTAGTCATGTAAAGGGTGGAGTCAGGTGTACTCATGGTGTAGTCATGTGAATGGTGGAGTGTAATCATGGTGTAGTGATGTGAATGGTGGAGTGTAATTATGGTGTAGTCATGTGAAGGGTGGAGTCAGGTGTAATCATGGTGCAGTCATGTGAAGGGTGGAGTCAGGTGTAATCATGGTGTAGTCATGTGAAGGGTGGAGTCAGGTGTACTCATGGTGTAGTCATGTAAAGGGAGGAGTGTAATCATGGTGTAGTCATGTGGAGGGTGGAGTCATGTGAAGGGTAAAGTGTAATCATAGTGTAGTCATGTGAAGGGTGGAGTGTAATCGTAGTGTAGTCATGTGAAGGGTGGAGTGTAATCGTAGTGTAGTCATGTGAAGGGTGGAGTCAGGTGTAATCATGGTGCAGTCATGTGAAGGGTGGAGTCATGTGAAGGGTGGAGTGTAATCGTAGTGTAGTCATGTGAAGGGTGGAGTGTAATCGTAGTGTAGTCATGTGAAGGGTGGAGTCAGGTGTAATCATGGTGCAGTCATGTGAAGGGTGGAGTGTAATCATAGTGTAGTCATGTGAAGGGTGGAGTGTAATCATGGTGTAGTCATGTGAAGTGTGGAGTCAGGTGTAATCATGGTGTAGTCATGTGAAATGTGGAGTCAGGTGTAATCATGGTGCAGTCATGTGAAGGGTGGAGTCATGTGAAGGGTAAAGTGTAATCATAGTGTAGTCATGTGAAGGGTGGAGTGTAATCGTAGTGTAGTCATGTGAAGGGTGGAGTGTAATCATAGTGTAGTCATGTGAAGGGTGGAGTCATGTGAAGGGTAAAGTGTAATCATAGTGTAGTCATGTGAAGGGTGGAGTGTAATCGTAGTGCAGTCATGTGAAGGGTGGAGTTTAATCGTAGTGCACTCATGTGAAGGGTGGAGTGTAATCGTAGTGCAGTCATGTGAAGGGTGGAGTGTAATCGTAGTGCAGTCATGTGAAGGGTGGAGTGTAATCGTAGTGCAGTCATGTGAAGGGTGGAGTCATGTGTAATCATGGTGCAGTCATGTAAAGGGTGGAGTGTAATCATGGTGCAGTCATGTGAAGGATGGAGTCAGGTGTACTCATGGTGTAGTCATGTAAAGGGTGGAGTGTAACCATGGTGTAGTCATGTGAAGGTTGGAGTCAGGTGTAAACATAGTGTAGTTATGTGAATGGTGGAGTGTAATCATGGTGTAGTCATGTGAATGGTGGAGTGTAATCATGGTGTAGTCGTGTGAAGTGTGGAGTCATGTGTAATCATGGTGCAGTCGTGTGAAGGGTGGAGCCAGGTGTAATCATGGTGCAGTCATGTGAAGGGTGGAGTCATGTGTAATCATGGTGTAGTCATGTGAAGGGTGGAGTCATGTGAAGGGTAAAGTGTAATCATAGTGTAGTCATGTGAAGGTGGAGTGTAATCATAGTGTAGTCATGTGAAGGGTGGAGTGTAATCATAGTGTAGTCATGTGAAGGGTGGAGTGTAATCGTAGTGCAGTCATGTGAAGGGTGGAGTCATGCGAAGGGTGGAGTGTAATCGTAGTGCAGTCATGTGAAGGGTGGAGTCAGGTGTAATCATGTTGCAGTCATGTGAAGGGTGGAGTGTAATCGTAGTGCAGTCATGTGAAGGGTGGAGTGTAATCGTAGTGCAGTCATGTGAAGGTTGGAGTCAGGTGTAATCATGGTGCAGTCATGTGAAGGGTGGAGTCATGTGAAGGGTGGAGTCAGGTGAAGTCATAGTGTAATTGTGTGAAAGACACGGAGAACTCACTGAAATAAGACACACTCGCAGAGACATCGTAAGCCGAACAATTCCTTAAGTATGGGCTTATTTGCCTTGCTTTCGGGATGTCAATGGTGTGCCGAAATATGATGTAGCGGTAAAGCCAAACCGGTAAACAAACAAACAAAAAGAACGTCAAAATCAACAAGAACATCACACCCGCGTGCGCAGGCGCGCGCACGCACGCACGCACGCACACACACACACACACACACAGACACACACTGAAAAAAAAAAGAAGAAAAAGATAAATGCCCAATTATCAAGTCTGGAGAGAAAGAGCTAAACGTGGAGAAGGAGTTCCAGACGAGCATAATGACAGGTGAATAGGGCATGAAAAAAAAAAAAAAAAAAAAAAAAAAAAAAAAAAAACCGACACAAACAAAACAAGGCCGTTTTTCCAAGTCACCAGGATTTGCTAGCAGCATGGCTGGCATTTTAGGTCGAGTGGCTGTATGAGCCAAGTAGCAGATTCTTACAGCTGTCATCAGTATGTGCTCTGGAATTCCAGCAGCCTGCTTTCCGTCATTAGCACTCTGTTGATTTATTGTCTTAGGTGTGTGTGTGTGTGTGTGTGTGTGTGTGTCTGTGTCTGTGTCTATGTGTCTGTGTATGTGGATCGTGGAGCAGGTGGAAGAACATGAGCGCATGTCTGTCTGTCTATAACGTTCACCGATTTTTACAAGAAAGTGATTATAAAAAGGCAACCGAAAGACAACTATATATATATATATATATATATATATATATATATATATATAACAGATCGCTGAACGATGATCTCTACTTCTCTGTTATTCTGTGTTTTCTATTGATGTCTTTTCGCGTATGTCCATTCATTTGAAAGGGCTGGAAAGACAGACGACGGAAAGATGTTTTGCTCTGTCTTTCTGGTTGGAACTGGACCGGAAGGGCATACAGGTTCATGTCAGTTTTGGATAATTTGGGAGTATTTCATTTGAAGTGGTACTTGTCTTTTTACTTGAGTCACAGATATGGAGGGGGTGGATGTGTGGGTGGGTTATCAGCAGTTGTTACTCATCGTTCAAATACATCGAAGTTCCGCCGTTGAGGAATTGTCAATTGTTGGTATTTTTTTTTTTTTTAAAGTCACACCATGCAATAAGAACAGCGTAGTTCAGTCTTTCCAATTCAAAAAAACAGTACTTTATTTCGACTTTGTCTAATTTCTTTATTTACTTATTTATTGCTGTTTTCATTTGAATATCGAATAGTCGACAACGAAGGTTTCATGAGGCTGTCTGTCGTTGCGAAACTCACATTGTGTATCCGGTCGCGGATCGACAAAGAGTTCTGTCCCCTCTCACCCAGCCCCTCCCCCCCTCTCCTTCAACAGCCCATCCATGTGTTCTCTTACCTCTACCATCCCTCGTAACTCCCACACATACTACATCCACTCGCACCATGGCACTTTAAAAAAAAAACATCGCCTACTTTATCTCCTTTAAATTAATGAAGACAGATTTCTCCACAAACAAAAAAATATATATCAAATTGAGCAGAACAAAGGTAATTGATATATATCACAGTTAGATGCCGACATTAACAAAACTGTATCAATTAAGATTGAGAACAACGTGAAGTACACAGCTGATGTTTTCTGTACCGTTTACAGTACGTTGTCTCATATTTTAGCGCAAATGGATCAGTCCAAACATTGACTCTACCTTGATGAAGCCAATCCTGTCAGAAAAAAACAGAGGTAACCACTGATCGAAGATGAAGATTAAAAAAAAAAAAAAAAAAAAAAAAAAAAAAAAAATCGTCGACATTTTTATACCTTCGCCTCCATCCTCCTTACCACCACCGTCCATCCCCCAATTCCAACACTTTTTTTTGTGTGTGTGTTTGTTTTGTTTCTCTCTCCTCTGTTCTGATGTATCGTAATTCAGCAACGCACACAAACATATCGAGTCACGTTCGTGATAACATGACATAATGCTCTCTAAGTGTCTGTGTATGTATGGATGAATGTACATAAAAAAAAAAAAAAAAAAAAAAAAAAAAAAAAATATATATATATATATATATATATATATGTGTGTGTGTGTGTGTGTGTGTGTGTGTGTGTGTGTGTGTGTGTGTACGTGTGTGTGTGTGTGAAATAGCCAAATTATCCACCCTCCACCCCCCTAATTTTTTTTTTTTAACCGGCAACACAGATTTTCTAAAAAAAAAAAATAGAAAGGCTTCTTCCTAGCGATCATGGTTGCAACCGTTTTACTTTTACTTAATCTTCTGTCCGAAGTTTGATTACCTTCCAGAGCCGAGCGTGCGTGATGGTAGTATGCCATACAAGATGCAATCACATATCAGATGAGGGCCTACTTTCCCCCTCGTGCCCCTCACTCCACACGTACTACCCCCCCCCCCCCCCCCCCCCCCCCCACCCCCTCCCCCCCTCCCCCCTCCCTTTCTCCCTTATCTCAGACCATCAGACTTTTGCAGCCTTATTCTCTTCATCATAAGTTTTCGCTCCGTTCCCTTCACAGCGGGTTTTAATTATATATCGAACCCTAGCTGTGGATGGGTTGTATCATACTCAGGCAGGATACCAGTATCATACGGCAGATGGTTTAGCTCTTCCAACGCTCCATACCTCCCCTCCCTCCCCCCCCCCCCCCCACCCATCCACGCCTCCCTACTCCCCCAACCTTTCGGACCCCGGACCCCACTCTTCTACCACCAACCTTGTGCCTGCCTCATGTCGTGCACTCTCTTGTGGTTCTTCTCACCGAGATTTCTGAGCGTCCAAAAACTGAGGATATTTATAATAATGGTTCACCTACCCTCCAACCCCCCCCCCCCCCCTCGACACCCCCACCCGCCGCCATCTGTCCCTCTTCCCCATATCTCCTCCGTTCATTCTCTCTACCATCCATCCATCCGCACCCCCCTCCCCCTCACACACACACACACACCCTATCACCCTTATCCTACCTCAGTCCCGGTCCCTCTCCAACTAGCCACGTACACACCTGAGGCATTGATGGGGACCATGGGGAAGGAAGTTATTATGAGTGCAGCCTCAGTGTTGTGCATGGACAACTGGCGATGTTATTATGAGTGCATCCTCAGTGTTGTGCATGGACAACTGACGATGTTATTATGAGTGCAGCCTCAGTGTTGTGCATGGACAACTGACGATGTTTATTATGAGTGCAGCCTCAGTGTTGTGCATGGACAACTGACGATATTATCATGAGTGCATCCTCAGTGTTGTGAATGGACAACTGACGATGTTAATTATGAGTGCAGCATCAGTGTTGTGCATGGACAACTGACGATGTTATTATG
>NC_134876.1:10332598-10337598 GCF_041734735.1 Babylonia areolata | reverse complement strand
CACAAAAAAAACCAACAAAAAAACATGCAACGACAAACAAACACGCAAACAAACAAAATGAAAACAAAGATGCAAATATATCACTAATGATTCAAATGAGTCTTATAATATTCCGTGGTGGTATCTTAACATGTTAAATAATCTGTTAGCGTGACCAGTCAGTTTCTCCTCGTTTGTTTGTTAATCCGTTTGGTTATGCTTGTGGCAGATTGGTTAAGACGCTCAGCTGCCAATACAGAGAGCCTGTGAGCGGGTGGGTTCGAATCCCGCTCTCGCCCTTTCTCCCAAGTTTGACTGGAAAACCAAACTGAGCGTCTAGTCTTTCGGATGAGACGGTAAACCGAGGTCTCGTGTGCAGCTCGCACTTGGCGCACCGGGTGAAAAAAGAACTCATAGCAAAGAGAGTGTTGTCCTCTAGCAAAATCATCTGAAAAAAAGAAATCCACTCTGATAGATACACAAATATTTAAGCATGCACTCAAGGCCTGACAAGCGTGTTGAGTTATGCTGCTGTCAGGCATCTGCCTAGCAGATGTGGTGTAGCGTATATGGATTTTGTCCGAACGCAGTGACGCCCCCTTGACTGAGAAACTGAAACTGAAACTATGCTGACCCAGAGATGCGTATGTGGAGTTCACAAGCACCCGTTTGGTTTGAACGTGAGAAAGAGGAAAAGGGAGGGTGATGAAAAAGAAAGAACGAAAGAGAGAGAGGTGGGGGAGAGACAGACAGACAGACAGACAGAGAGGGAGGAAGATAGATAGATAGAGAGAGAGAGAGAGAGAGAGAGAGAGAGAGAGAGAGAGGGGGCGGGGGGGGGGGGGGGGTCAGAGAGAAAGATGGGGCCCCAGTGCAGACAAAAAAGATTACAGTAAATTGTCCATTATCTAAGAACCCAAATACCAAAGGTTATTTACTTGAAACGACTGAATAATAAGTTATTCATAAACGCATGTGATGAATAGAGTAGAGCGTCCGCATATAGGAGAGAGAGAGAGAGAGAGAGAGAGAGAGAGAGAGAGAGAGAGAGAGAGAGAGAGAGAGAGAGAGAGAGAGAGAGAGAGAGAGAGAGAGAGAGAGAGAGAGAGAGAGAGAGGGAGAGAGAGAGAGTTAATCTCTCGAACCAAATCGTTTCTGGCAGTGTCAACATGAGCCAGACAGCGCGTTCCTTGAAACTGTCATAAGAATGTTGACTTCATTAAGTAGTCGTCGGTATTCAACCTAGAAGTGTTGTTCGTCCTGCCGATCTCCTGACGGTCCTTTTTTTTAATTATTCCTTTTTGTTTCGATTGTTCGTCTGTCTGTGTCTGTATCCGTGTCTGTATATGTCTCTCTGTCTTTTCATATCTCTCTTCCCTCTTCTCTTCCATCTGTCTGTCTGTCTGTCTTTCTCTCTCTCCCTTTCTCTCTCTTCCTCTGTGTCTCTGACTCTGTCTGTCTGTCTCTTTGTATTTTATGTTGTCTTTTTCTTATCTATCGGTGAATTTAGTGAACAACACAAAATACTTTGTAACGAGGTCTTGGTGAAGACCCTCAGACGTTTCCATGCGTTACTTCTGTAACTGACATCTCCGTGATAGTGATTTTGTTCATCTTGTTCGTTTGTTTGTTTGTTATTTTGTGTGTGCATTTTTTTGCATATCTGTCTGTCTGTCTCTGTTTTCTAAAAGCCACTTAAGCAAATAACCCCCCCCCCTCCACCCACCACCACCCCAAAATTGATTTTTTTTTTTTTAAATAGCAGTTCAGGCTGAGGATATCGTGTAGTGAAAAAAGAAAAAAAGAAAAAAAAAGTACAGAGAGAACTTTGGGACGAGATTGAAAATGTCAAGCTAGAGTGCAAAAGTAAAGTGGAGAGTCAATTTCTAGACAGGAAATATGAGGGAAGCATGAAAGGGAGAGAAGCAGTGGACTGGTGAAGTGAAGTGGGAAAAGCACAGGAAGCTGAATGCCTGAGAAGACAGATGTGTGTTTGCCAAGCCTAATATTTTTTTCTTTTCTTTTTTTTTTCTTCAGATTTCAGCAGAATGATCTGGAAAATGACCCGTTCAATGCAATTGAAATTGAATGACGAGAAAACTGCTGATCAACTGAAAAAAAAAAGAAAGGAAAAAAAAGAAAAGAAAATCACAGTTCGAACTCTCTGCACCCATTTTCATCCATGAAGGTCAGATCGACACTTCCTTTGCAGATCACGCAAAAAATGTTGTTGTTGGTGTCACTCTGACGATATTCCATGGACAAACATATTGTTTCAATGTCTGTAAGTCTGTTGACGCAGCCAATGATAGCTACCTTTGTTTTTTTCTCTTTTTTTTTTCTTCTTTTTTTGTCTTCGAGAAAGCGGATTATTGTACTTCTCTGCTCGCTGGTTCTCCACAGTACATTACTGATAAACCCCAGAAGCCACAACTCAGCTGCCCGTCTTGTATTGAAACGCCCTAAAAATGACCTCTGAAGAACCTCCACTGGGTTGTGAATAAATAAATGTATGCCTGTATCATACGTGAATATCACATGATTTTTTTTTTCACTTTATTTTCGCAAGCTGGGTTTAGAAATTAGAGACGTATGTGTAAATAGATACATATTGTAATAATGCGAGTTTGTCAAAACGAGTCGTTTATTGGTAATAGACGCACAACGTTTAATAATTGTATTCATAGTCGGCTTACTTCCCTTAATTCATTTATCTTTGTGGGCATTACGCATGTCACAGGACCTTACGTTGTGTTAAACACACGCACACACACATGCGTATAGATAGATAGATAGATAAATAGATCCTTTAAACATAATAAATTGTTGTTGTTTTTCTTTTTAAGTTTTGCATATTTATTTAGAGACCACCAGATCTCTGCAGTGTTTCGAGGTCAGTTTCTAACTGTATTGTGACAGCGACATCATGTTAGGCAAACTGGTGTCTCTTTGGAATTCTTTGCGAGCCATGGTCTCTGTATTGGTGACGACAGGTTCATTTCGTGGGTGGCGGTATCACATACTCGCTTGAGAACACTGCAGCGATTTCCCAGCGGTATACACAAAGATAGTCCCACTTCATGCGTTCGCATAGGGTGAATGGCTTCGACGTTTACTCATCACATTTTTTTTTTTCGGGGAGCGAGACACATACACACACACACACACACACACACACACACACAGAGAGAGAGAGAGAGAGAGAGAGAGAGAGAGAGAGAGAGAGAGAGAGAGAGAGAGAGAGAGAAACAGACAGACAGATAGAGAGAGAAGGGGACAGAAAGTGATAGAGACAGTGACAGAGACAAAGGGGTAGAGACAGAGAGACAGAGAGATATAGAAACACACACACACACACACACACACACACACACACACACACACACACAGAGAGAGAGAGAGAGAGAGAGAGAGAGAGAGAGAGAGAGGGGGGGGGGATCTTTGACAGGAACATTCCACGGGTGCATATTTCAATAACATGTCTGGACATCAGCCCACAGAGCTGTCAGAGCCCTTGTTCATATCAAGCAACATGCCTCGATCAGCATTACTTTCTCTCTTTGTCTGTCTGTCTGTCTGTCTGTCTCTCTCTTTCTCTCTCCCACCCTCTCTATATATCCATCTATCCATCTCTCTCAAACACAGAGAGTAAGACAGACTGACACACATACATACACACATACATAGAGTCAGACAGACAGGCAGAGGGACAGAGACACAGACAGATGAAATGACTGCGAGAGGCTGTTGCCAAGAACGGGGACTGAATTCTATGCACAAGAACAACACGCAGGTAATTTGACATGCTTGTCCAGGGACGGCAGGCGTGTCTCTGACAGAAAGAAATATATCAATATACCTACCTGCAAGTTGGAGAAGAGCATGATCAAAGACTGAAGTAAGCTCTAGCCAGCTGTCTGGAACCAAGACTTAGCGTCAGAGGCTCAGGGACTGACAGGCCATGCCATGAGCTGGAACCCAATTAGATGCGTATCACCGGGGGATGTATTTCAACCACTGGTTAGTTCTTTCCCAGAATGGAGTCATGCCACGGTGCTCATGATGTTGGAATATATACTTGGACCTCAGAGTCAACTGTCATATGCTTCATCGATCTGTTTTTTGTTTGTTTGTTTTTGTTTTGTTTTCTCAAGGCCTGACTAAGCGCGTTGGGTTACGCTGCTGGTCACGCATCTGCTTGGCAGATGTGGTGTAGCGTATATGGATTTGTCCGAACGCAGTGACGCCTCCTTGAGCTACTGAAACTGAAAACTGTTTTGTTTTGTTTTTCGTTTGTTTGTTGTTGTTTTTAGAATCTTAGCAACATTGTTTCTCTGAGGCTTAATTGACGTCGGAATATATTGTGCATTGTATTGTTGCATTGTACTGCGCTTTGTCTCAACATGGGTTTTTTTCTGTGCGAAATTCGGGTTGCTCTCCTTAAAAAGGGTGCGCCGCTACAGTGCAGCGTCACCCATTAATTTCGTTTTCGTTTTTTTTTGTGTGTGTGTGTTTTTTTTCGGGTTTTTTGTTTTGTTTTTTTGCCTGCAAGTATATTTGATTTCCTATCAAACAGGATTTTCCATAAAATTATGCCAGAGACAATCTTTTGTTGTCGTGGGTTCTTTCACGCACGCTATTCGGGACCTCGGTTTCTCGTCTCATCTGATTGACCATCGTCCAGACCACCACTCAAGGTCTAGTGGATGGGAGGGAGCAAACACTGACGAATGTCAGATTCGACCCAGCGCGCTCATCCTAGGCGGACGCGTTAACACTGGGCAACCACTCCATCATGGTGTGAGAATAAGGATTGGTCATGGAATTTCAGACCAGAAATCTATAGCTGCATTTCGGTCATCCTCATTCCCACCCATTATCATGACAAAGTGTCAAATAATTGTGTGGCCTTTCATTCCATGCTCTCGTGGTAACCTCAGTTTCAGGTTCCTATTCGTGTCGATTCTTTTTTTTCTTTTTTTAATGAACCTTTTTTTTAAAATTTCATTTCAAACATCAAA
>NC_134876.1:10320098-10327598 GCF_041734735.1 Babylonia areolata | reverse complement strand
ACAGCTATAAACCACAGGTGGTAGTGTGGTACTGGAGACAGTTGGAAAACCACAGGAGGTCATGTGGTACTGAAGACAGCTTTCAACCACAGGGGGTGATGTGGTATTGTAGACAGCTGGAAACCACAGGGGGATTATGTGGTATTGGAGACAGCTGGAAACCACAGGGGGTGATGTGGTATTGGAGACAGCTGGAAACCACAGGGGATGATGTGGTACTGGAGACAGCTATAAACCACAGGTGGTGGTGTGGTACTGGAGACAGTTGGAAAACCACAGGAGGTCACGTGGTACTGAAGACAGCTTTCAACCACAGGGGGTGATGTGGTATTGTAGACAGCTGGAAACCACAGGGAATGATGTGGTACTGGAGACAGCTGTAAACCACAGGGGATGATGTGATATTGCAGACAGCTGGAAACCACAGGGGGTGCTGTGGTACTCGAGACAGCTGGAGACCACAGGGAATGATGTGGTATTGGAAACAGCTGGAAACCACAGGGGGTGATGTGGTACTGGAGACAGCTGGAAACCACAAGGGGATGATGTGGTATTGGAAACAGCTGGAAACCACAGGGGGTGATGTGGTATTGGAAACAGCTGGAAACCACAGGGGGTGATGTGGTATTGGAAACAGCTGGAACCACAGGGGATGATGTGGTACTGGAGACAGCTGGAAACCACAGGGGATGATGTAGTATTGGAGACATCTTGAAACCTCAGGGAATGATGTGGTATTGGAGACAGCTGGAAACCACAGGGGATGATGTGGTACTGGAGACAGCTGGAAACCACAGGGGATGATGTGGTACTGGAGACAGCTGGAAACCACAGGGGATGATGTGGTATTGGAGACAGCTGGAAACCACACGGAATGATGTGGTATTGGACAAAGCTGGAAACCACAGGGGGATGGTATGGTATTGGAGACAGCTGGAAACCACAGGGAATGTGGTAATGGACACAGCTGGAAACCACAGGGGGTGATGTGTATTGGACACAGCTGGAAACCACAGGGAATGATGTTGTACTGGAAACAGCTGGAAACCACAAGAGATGATGCAGTACTGGGCACAGCTGGAAACCACAGGGGGTGATATGGTACTGGAGACAGATGGAAACCACAGGGAATGATGTGGTATTGCAGACAGCTTGAAACCACAGGGGGTGATGTATTGGAAACAGCTGGAAACCACAGGGGGTGATGTGGTACTGGAGACAGCTGGAAACCACAGGGGGTGATGTGGTACTGGAGACAGCTGGAAACCATAGATGATGATGTGGTATTGGAGACAGCTTGAAACCTCAGGGAATTATGTGGTATTGGAGACAGCTGGAAACCATAGATGATGATGTGGTATTGGAGACAGCTTGAAACCACAATGGGTGATGTGGTATCGGAGATAGCTTGAAACCACAAGAATGATGTGGTATTGGAGACAGCTGTAAACCACAGGGAATGATGTGGTACTGGAGACAGCTTGAAACCACAGGTGGTGGTGTGGTACTGGAGACAGCTGGAAAACCACAGGAGGTCATGTGGTACTTGAGACAGCTTGAAACCACAATGGGTGATGTGGTATTGGAGATAGCTTGAAACCACAAGAATGATGTGGTATTGGAGACAGCTGTAAACCACAGGGAATGATGTGGTACTGGAGACAGCTTGAAACCACAGGGGATGATGTGGTATTGCAGACATCTGGAAACCACAGGGGGTGATGTGGTACTGGAGACAGCTGGAAACCACAGAGGGTGATGTGGTACTTGAGACAGCTGGAAGCCACGGGGAGTGATGTGTTATTGTAGACAGCTTGAAACCACAGGGGGTGATGTGGTACTGGAAACAGCTGGAAGCCACAGAGAATGATGTGGTATTGGCTTAGTCAGGCCTTGAGAAAAAAAAAAGAAAGAAAAAAAAAAGAACTACTACTGCTAATAATAATATGTATAAGGCGCAAAAACTTGATGAAGTCAACCATAAGCGTACAAAAAAAATATATAACTAACTAACCAACTAACTAACTAACTAACTAACTAACTAACTAACTAACTAACTAACTAATAATATAATTTAAAAAGAAAGAAAGAAAGAAAAGAACAAAAAAAAAAAAGGAGAAGATGTCTAACTTACGTATAAACCCAATACACTGTCTTGGCCTTGAGAACTTACCCGAGAAGAATAACATGGAAGCAGCAGCTGGTTCAGGTTTGTGGCAAAGATACAACAAAAATAAATTGATAACAATAATAAGTAGATACGTAAAAAGTAATTAAAAAAAGTTAAAAAAAAAAAAAAAAAAGATAAGTAAAAACAAAAAAAACAACAACAAAAACCACGCAAACGTGTATTGTTTACGTTAAGCATGATAAAAAAAAAAGTTCTCTCCCACTCTCTCTCTCTCTCTCTCTCTCTCTCCCCGACCTCTCTCTCTCCGACACTCCCTCCACTCTAACCACCACCCCCCACTTCCCCGAATCTCCCCCCCCCACCCTCCCCCCTCTCTCAAGCCTCCTTTCAATCCGCAACATTTGTTTTCCACACAACGCTTTCCAATACCCGCAGAAGGAGATGCTGAGAATGCGGGAACATGCATGTCAGTGGCTGCAGCCAAACCCATTGAAATCACTGACAGGCACTGAGCATGATCGGTCACGCCGGCAGCGCATCAGCGCGTGAGATGACCCTGTCACCAAACTTAATCACAACGTTGAGATAGATTGCTTCTGTTTTCTTCTTCTGTGTTTTTTTTTGTTTTTTGTTTTTTTTTCCTCTCAGTTCGTTGTGTGTTTGTATTTCATTACGAGCTGTTCTGAAAATAAAACAAAATGCGGCAAAACAAACAAACAAAAATCAATAGAGATAAAGGGACATGGAAAGACAGAGAGAGAGAGAGAGAGAGAGAGAGAGAGAGAGAGAGAGAGAGAGATGTGAGTGGGGACAAAGAGAAACAAGCATGCAATGAGACAGACAGCTTCGCAGATTGACAGTGTAGCACACACACACACACACACACACACACACACACACACACACACACACACACACACACACACACACACACACACACACACATAGAGGGAGAGAGACATACATACAGACAGACAGACAGACAGACAGAGAGTCGATGTCACAACAAGTTCTTATTATCTTTTGCATCCTTGTTAAGAAAATCGTAAGACACAAACAAAAGCAGCAAAATCAGTGCCCATACGACACTCGTCACACCGTAGTTGGACTGTCATAATTCAAATGCAAGAAGACCGAAACTGTCTAGAGGAGAGCTGCCGTACACATTACAAACAAACATAACAAAACTAGCAGTGTCACAGCAACGGGATTTCTCACTTGTAAATGTACCGAAACCCAAGCTGACAATGTTCATCGTGGATGAAGAAGTGAACATTTAACAGAAAATAAGGAAGTAATGTTCCCCGTCATCAGCGAGGATCCACTGTCAACACTCGTTTAATAAAATGCAGGTATCCGGAAGGACATATGTATGTCTTTATAAACAGCTTCTTCCCACCAGTCGTTCCTGCATAGAACATCTTGCCAGCAGCAGTTGCTGGTGCTCCCGGATTGTGCACAATCAAGCGGGCGCTCTCCAAACTATAATCCTAACTGTCCTTATGTCATCCACTAGAAAGCAAATGAAAAGAAAACAAGAGAGGCAAGGCCTTCAAGACTCATTTGTGATAAATTAAGTCCCCTAGCATTGATTACAGAGTAATTTCCCTTCTTTTACTATCTGCACCAAAACGTTTGCAAAATAAATAAAAATTCCATGCTTAGCAAAAGAAGTTCCTGTTTGAACAAAAAAAAAATGATAATAATGACTCCTCTTGTTGTTGTGTCAGAATAAGAGGTCAAAGTGTCAAGTTTAGAGAATACAAAAGATATAAATATAACAATAAATGCAGTTTGCATATAATTAGGCTTCTTTTTTTTCTTTTTTTTGTGCCCATCCCAGAGGTGCAATATTGTTTTAAACAAGATGACTGGAAAGAACTGAAATTTTCCTATTTTTATGCCAAATTTGGTGTCAACTGACAAAGTATTTGCAGAGAAAATGTCAATGTTAAAGTTTACCACGGACACACAGACACACGGACACACTCACACCCACACACACACACACACACACACACACACACACAGAGACAACCGAACACCGGGTTAAAACATAGACTCACTTTGTTTACACAAGTGAGTCAAAAAACCAAAAAAACCTTGGCACAAAATGACTGTCCTGTTCCGTTCTGGATTAAAGTATAATTCCCATCTTCAGCTTGTGGTGTTTCTTTTGAAGATTCATTCAGTTCACAGTTCATACTGGTGTTTCAATGTCCAGGAAAAAAAGATAATGAACTACGGGTTGTTGAGCAGCTTCCGAGAACGAAACACTGAACAACAGTGTCCTGGATGGACATGCTAAGTCATGGGTTGTTGTGCAGTGTCCGGAAACAAATCATGGATCCATAGATCGGTGTGCCGTATCCCGTATCAAAATACTGACTCATGGGTTGGTGTGCAGTATCCTGGAATAAGATACTGGATCATGAGTTGGTGTGCAGTATCCTGGAATGAGATGCTGGATCATGGGTTGGTGTGCAGTATCCTGGAATAAGATACTGGATCATGGGTTGGTGTGCAGTATCCTGGAATAAGATGCTGAATCATGGGTTGGTGTGCAGTATCCTGGAATAAGATGTTGAATCATGGGTTGGTGTGCAGTATCCGGGAGTAAGATGCTGAATCATAGATGGTGTGCAGTATCCTGGAATAAGATACTGAATCATGGGTTGGTGTGCAGTGTCCTGGAGTAAGATGCTTAACCATGGGTTGGTGTGCAGTGTCCTGGAGTAAGATGCTGAACCATGGGTTGGTGTGCAGTATCCTGGAACAAGATGCTGAACCATAGAAGGTGTGCAATATCTGGGAGTAAGATGCTGCAACATAGATGGTGTGCAGTCCTGGAGTGAGATGCTTAACCATGGGTTGGTGTACAGTATCCGGGCGTCAGATGCTGAATCAGAGATGGTGTGCAGTATCCTGGAATAAGATGCTGAATCATGGGTTGCTGTGCAGTATCCTGGAATAAGAAACTGGATCATGAGTTGGTGTGCAGTATCCTGGAATGAGATGCTGGATCATGGGTTGGTGAGCAGTATCCTGGAATAATATGCTGAATCATGGGTTGGTGTGCAGTATCCGGGAGTAAGATGCTGAACTATAGATGGTGTGCAGTGTCCTGGAGTAAGATGCTGAACCATGGGTTGGTGTGCAGTATCCGGGAGTAAGATGCTGAACCATGGGTTGGTGTGCAGTGTCCTGGAGTAAGATGCTGAGCCATGGGTTGGTGTGCAGTATCCTAGTGTAAGATGCTAAACCATAGAAGGTGTGCAGTATCCTGGAGTACGATGCTGGACCATAGATTGGTGTGCAGTGTCCTGTAGTGAGATGCTGAACCATGGGTTGGTGTGCAGTGTCCTGGAGTAAGATGCTGAGCCATGGGTTGGTGTGCAGTGTCCTGGAGTGAGATGCTCAACCCTGGGTTGGTGTGCAGTATCCTAGTGTAAGATGCTAAACCATAGAAGGTGTGCAGTATCCTGGAGTACGATGCTGGACCATAGATTGGTGTGCAGTGTCCTGGAGTGAGATGCTGAACCATGGGTTGGTGTGCAGTGTCCTAGAGTAAGATGCTGAACCATGGGTTGGTGTGCAGTGTCCTGGAGTAAGATGCTGACCCATGGGTTGGTGTGCAGTATCCTAGTGTAAGATGCTAAACCATAGAAGGTGTGCAGTATCCTGGAGTACGATGCTGGACCATAGATTGGTGTGCAGTGTCCTGGAGTACGATGCTGGACCATGGGTTGGTGTGCAGTATCTGGGAGTGAGATGATGAACCATGAGTTAGTGTGCAATATCCGGGAGTAAGATCCTGCACCATAGATTGTGTGCAGTCCTGGAGTAAGATGATGAACCATGGGTTGGTGTGCAGTGTCCTGAAGTAAGATGCTGAACCACGAGTTGGTGTGCAGTATCCGGGAGTAAGATGCTGAACCATGGGTTGGTGTGCAGTGTCCTGGAGTAAGATGCTGAACCATGGGTTGCTGTGCAGTGTCCTGAAGTAAGATGCTGAATCATGGGTTGGTGTGCAGTATCCTGGAATAAGATACTTGATCATGGGTTGGTGACCAGTCTCCTGGAGTGAGATGCTTAACCATGGGTTGGTGTACAGTATCCGGGCGTCAGATGCTGAATCAGAGATGGTGTGCAGTATCCTGGAATAAGATGCTGAATCATGGGTTGGTGTGCAGTATCCTGGAATAAGATGCTGAATCATGGGTTGGTGTGCAGTATCCTGGAATAAGATACTGGATCATGGGTTGGTGAGCAGTATCCTGGAGTAAGATGCTGAACTATAGATGGTGTGCAGTGTCCTGGAGTAAGATGCTGAACCACGAGTTGGTGTGCAGTATCCGGGAGTAAGATGCTGAACCATGGGTTGGTGTGCAGTATCCGGGAGTAAGATGCTGAACCACGAGTTGGTATGCAGTATCCGGGAGTAAGATGCTGAACCATGAGTTGGTGTGCAGTATCTTGGAGTAAGATGCTGAGCCATGGGTTAGTGTGCAGTGTCCTGGAGTGAGATGCTCAACCCTGGGTTGGTGTGCAGTATCCTAGTGTAAGATGCTAAACCATAGAAGGTGTGCAGTATCCGGGAGTAAGATGCTGAACCATGGGTTGGTGTGCAGTGTCCTGGAGTGAGATGCTGAACCATGGGTTGGTGTGCAGTGTCCTGGAGTAAGATGCTGAACCATGGGTTGGTGTGCAGTGTCCTGGAGTGAGATGCTCAACCCTGGGTTGGTATGCAGTATCCTTGTCTAAGATGCTAAACCATAGAAGGTGTGCAGTATCCTGGAGTACGATGCTGGACCATAGAAGGTGTGCAGTATCCTGGAGTACGATGCTGAACCATGGGTTGGTGTGCAGTATCTGGGAGTAAGATGATGAACCATGAGTTAGTGTGCAATATCCGGGAGTAAGATGCTGCACCATAGATTGTGTGCAGTCCTGGAGTAAGATGATGAACCATGGGTTGGTGTGCAGTGTCCTGAAGTAAGATGCTGAACCATGGGTTGGTGTGCAGTGTCCTGAAGTAAGATGCTGAACCATGGGTTGGTGTGCAGTTTCCTGGAGTAAGATGCTGAACAACAGAAGGTGTGCAGTATCCTGGAATAAGATGCTGAACCATGGGTTGGTGTGCAGTATCCTGGAATGAGATGCTGAACCCTGGGTTGGTGTGCAGTATCCTAGTGTAAGATGCTAAACCATAGAAGGTGTGCAGTATCCTGTAGTAAGATGCTGAGCCATGGGTTGGTGTGCAGTGTCCTGGAGTAAGATGCTGAATCATGGGTTGGTGTGCAGTATCCGGGAGTAAGATGCTGAACCATAGAAGGTGTGCAATATCCGGGAGTAATATGCTGAACCAT
>NC_134876.1:10290098-10292598 GCF_041734735.1 Babylonia areolata | reverse complement strand
GCATGGATATCATCGCAAGGAAGACCACACTGATGACCAACAACTCCGACGGCATCAGCACTGACATCAGAATCAAAAGTGAGAAACTGGAAACTGTCCAAAGCTTCTCGGAGCAATCGGTTCGGGCGAAGGATCCAAGACAAAAATACTCTCCAGGGTAGCTCAGACAATAATAGTGCTGACAAACCTGAGGCCCATCTGGAATTACAAAAAAAAACATTACGCTGAGCTCAAAGATCAGACTGATGCGCTCCCTAGTCATTTCTATATTAATTTTCTATAAGCCTGCGAAACATGAACCTTGACAGCTGAACTAGAGAATAAGGTACAAGCCACAGAGATGAGATGCTTCCGGAAGATCGTTTGCATCACATGTAGGAACAACATCACAAACAATGAAGAGTCAAGCAAGCTATTGGGCTACATGTCGATCTACTGACCACTGTAAAGAAAAGGAAATTGAATTGGTATGATCACGTCTCACGTTCATCAGGACTTGCCAAGACTTTCCTGCAGGGAGCATTGCAGGGAGCAAGGAGGAGAGGCAGGCAGAAGAGATGGGAGGACGACATCTCACAGTGGACAGGTCTGAATCTCAGTGAGACAGTCACAAGGACAGATAACCGCGAAATATGGTGGAGACTTTTTTTTTACCAAATGCGTAGTGCCCCCATGGTCTACGAGACTACGGGATAGACAGAAAGAGGAGAGAGAACGGAACGGAATGGTTTATTCACATATAGGCCTCAGCCTACTTCACGAAGTAGCTATTTCTCTATGTTTTAAAGCCTTATACAAAAACAAAGAAAAATTACGAACGTCCTTACTATTGCTTGACGACATATTTAGACTTATGTAAACAGAGAGGAGTGTTTGTAATATTTTGGTTTTATAAACATTTCACGAATATTTCTTAGTGCCGGGCAACAAAAGACAAAATGTACCTCATTTTCTTGGGATTCATTACACAAAGGACGGACGAAATCATTTGCACTACACGTCTTGTACCTTGAGCGTTGCGTTGTCAATTCAGATATTTCTAATCTAATCTTTGTTGTTATAAATTTCAAGTGCCTATCTACATCTAGCAGCAGATAATGTTTTAAATCATGTACACTGCAGAACGTTCTATACATATCAAATCTATTGCTAGTGAGAATGTGATTATACCAAGTTTGTCATCTACAATCGATCAGCCTTTGGCGGAAAACAGATACAAAACCATTAACACTACCAACGCCCTGTTCCATCCACACAAAGCCAAATCCATATTCAAACAAACAAAGACGAACCTTAGTTACCCAGGTTTTCTTTCCCTTATTGTCTAAATCATACAACATTTTATAAGCCTTAAACGGTATTATGTTATCTTCCATTCGTACAATTATAAGCAAGTAGCGAATACAGTTCACAATAGAGTATATATATATATTGGATAACGATTTGTTTCATCATAAACAAGATCGTTTGGCGTTCGCATATCGACTCCTAAAATTTTCTTTAAAGCCATTAAATGAACTGATTCACAATGAAAAACAGAATTATCAAGCCCCCATAACTCAGATCCATATTGCACTATTGGTTGTATTTGGCAGTCAAAAAGCTTAATGTATAAATGAAATGAATTATTGTTTAACATATATAACCTTTTCATGACACATATCAGAGCACCTTTCGTGCATTGCACGCCGCGAAACCAGTGACTCTTTCCGGTCTTACCTCACTCGTCGCCATCATTTCGCTGGTCGGTGGATTGATTTCTCAAAGTTGCCACGATTCTCTCCTCCAAAGTTGTTTCATAGGTTCAGCCGTATTTCTCAGAGAGGGAAGATCTACTGACGTTCAACCTGTATGTGACTGCTCAAAATTATGGAAGCAGTCTGGGGAAACCACCATCGGACGTTTTGGGGTGTTTTTTTTTTTTTTTTTTTTTTTTTTTTTTTTCGTCTGTCAGTGCGGCTCAAGGGGCCCCGAAGCCATGACAAAAACTTATTTCAGAAAGTCAGGTCTCTCACGAGATGAATTAGCGGACGCTCTGATCAGTTCAGGGGCAAAGTCGAACTTCACAACAGACGTATCTGTTGATTTTGATAAGTCCCTACCAGAGTATCTAGTATCACATTTATTTTTCCTTTCTTCTTTTTTTGTGATCCTCGAGGGAATCGTAGAAACTATCGTGAATGTTCCATGCAATACACAGCTCCACCTTACAAGTGTAAAATGATGTTATGGGGCAGGCCATTTTCCTCCATCATCTTGTCCTCCGTACACGCAGCTTCGTGTTGGCAGGCAGACATCCGTCATGTCGATGGATAGGGTGGGACACACAGCTGGAAATATCCTGCTGCATTTGTGGATCGTGCGGAGATTTCTGTAGAGGACAGAGAAGTCCAGCTCAGCACAAAACAGTGTGTATTCTCCAGCTTTTCTTTTTGCGAGCGACCTTACAAAATTAGCTAGTAGACATGGGCTGTGCGTTCACTGGTGTTAGCTATTCCTG
>NC_134876.1:10282598-10285098 GCF_041734735.1 Babylonia areolata | reverse complement strand
TCCACGAAATTTCACACAGAAAAATAGGTTGTGATAAAAAGAAATACAAAACAAAATACAAATATAAATCAAAGATGAAGAGAAAGAAAGTAAAAAAAAAAGGGAAAAGATTGTGTGACAAAAAAGGCACAGAAAAGTGATTAGTGGTCTGTAATTGCGTTCAGAGAGAAGAGTGATCTTGTTTAGGATTGGGATCGGTTAAAAGTTAACCTACTTGTCAACGTCAACACAGTCTCACATGGCATTGGCCAAAATATACATACATATATATATATATATATATATATATATATATATATATATATATATATATATATATATATATAATTCAACTCAGGCATCATTTACAGTCCCAAATCACACAGGTGCAAATCACAGCAAAACAGAGCACATCATATTCATCATTGTCAAAAATAGGTAAGTAGCAGCAGCAGCAGCAGCAGCAGCAGTAGTAGTAGTAGTAGTAGTAGTAGTAGTAGTAGTAGTAGTAGAAGTCAAAAAGCCAGAGTAAGACCCAGGGAGAAAGACAGAAGAGAGAAACAAAGGATAAATATTGCAAACAACGTCAGATACGGCAATGGGTTAGGGGAAGCGAGGAGCTGAAGACAGACCAATGGGTGATGGAGATGGGATGAAATCGAAAAGTTGCATGAAACGTTCGTTTATTTATTGATAGTCTGTTCATCTAAGATGATGATATTAGACTGAAAATAAATGATATTATTATTATTATCATTTGGATTATTATCATTTCCATCATCATGATGATTGTTATTATTAATTAGAAATCGACATTTCTGTATATTCGAATGAAACGGGGGTGGGGGGTGGGGGTGGGGGGGCGGTTGAGGTGGAGGGAGGGGGTGGGGGCAAGGGGGAGGGGACTAAGAAAGGAAGAGAGAGACAGACAGAGAAAGAGAGAGAAAGAGCAGAATATGGAAAAGATAGAGTACAAAATCTAAAATGGAGAGGGTGAGTGTCAGTGATTGGAGAAAGAAAAAACAACAACATAATATTGGAAGGGTGTGTGTGAGAGGCGGGACGGGGGAAGCGGGATTAGGACCAAAAAAAAAAAAAAAAAATCAATAATCAAATATTGTATGCACTACTTCTGTAGATTATTATTTGAAAAAGAGGTTCGTGTGGGGACCTACAATAAACAACCAACTGGACTATTTAACACATGAAACTATGCAGCGTATGCATGATCACTTTGTCTGGCTTGGAAACAAAAAAAAGAGAGAAAAAAAAAAGTAGACAAAAAAAAAAAAGAAAAAAAAAAGAAAAAAAGAAAAAGAGAAATGCTTTGTGAAATTGCTTTGTGGTTGCTCTGCTGTTACTATGCTGTTGCAGCTGTTGTAGTTTCTTTTGCCCCGTCTGATTCTTGCTTTTATTCTGGTTTTTTTTTTGTTTTTTTTTGTTTTTTTTTTCATGGCCTAAAAATTCATTGTATTCTTGTATCTTGTTCCGGTTGTTCTTTTTGCTGCTTCCGTTATATCCATGGTCCTTTTGTGTGCATCTCTTCCGCCATTATTTCATTGAACTGAATACTCGGTTGTTGTTGGTTGGTGGTGTTTCTGTAGATTTATTTATTCATTTATTTTATTCTTTTTTTTTTCTTTTTCTTTTTTTTTTTGTGTGTCTGTTGTGGCTGTTGTGGCTGTTTGTCTTATTTTCGTGTACAAGTTTACAATAAGTGAAAACTCCCATTGTTGTAAAGTGATTGCAGATTATAGCGTGAAACATCTGCAGTAACTAAATGAAAAAAAAAAGAAGAAGCTTCAAAAACAAGAACATGCTGACTACCAATTGGCTTTGATTTATGCAACCATATGAAAACATACAGCTGTGTTTTACTGTGTGTCAAACTGCGTTTTCGATTTTCTGATAAATTATTTTTTTTGTGACATGCATATGTTTTTGAGCTGAGGTCATAATTGCCACAAGACTACTTACTGACACGTTATTGACAGATAGAGAGCGTATATATTATATCACGGCAGACTGGAAGTGAAAAACGAAGATAAGAAGAATAAACAACAATAACAAAAGTTTAGGTATCGAGTGCTTTTTTTTGTTTGTTTGTTTTTTTAGATGTGGTGTAGCCCAGAAAAGTGAAATGAGGGTGGAGTAGGGACATGTCTGATCTACACATAAAGTCAGTATGATGGTCAAGCATTGACAGACTGAGAAAAGGAGGAGGAGGAGGAGGAGGAGGAGGAGAAGAAGAAGAAGAAGAAGAAGAAGAAGAAGAAGAAGAAGAAGAAGACGTTTTGTAGCACCAGCAGTCGTTGTAGTATTAGTAGCATTAGTAGTAGTAGTAGTATCAGCAGCAGCAGCAGAAGAAGAAGACGACGAAGAAGAAGATACATAAAGTATCGAGCGGATATAAACGGATGTGGAAAACGAACTGACAAAAGAATTAGACAGAAACTGCATACACTTATGAACAACAAGGAACATAAAAGATTGTGTTACCAACTCTGTTATGCCCTGACGG
>NC_134876.1:10265098-10277598 GCF_041734735.1 Babylonia areolata | reverse complement strand
ATGAAATCAGAAAATCGCGTGCGCCTCACCAGCGATTAAGAAACCCTTGTTTCAGTTAATCACACGTCTGGAAATCCGCTTCGTCAAAGTTTTTGGTTCCATTGGCATCGTGTTGTTATTGTTACCAATGGTCGTGGTGGTGGCGTTGTATCATGGTCAGTTATGTAGGCAGCAGTAGCAGTAAGACGATTAGCAAAGACAGATATTTGTATACACAAAGTATCAATGTTGCCTGAGGCCGCGAGTGTACTGGTGGCTGTCTGCAATCATCCTCATCTTGAGGCACCTACGGCGGACGAGACACGGGGTCATAAGTGACTGACCATACCAGTGAAGTGTTATAGCTGCTTTTCAGTTGTCAGTATTTATGTAGGACTTTGTTACATCCCTACATTTCATGATCTACAGCAGTGTGGAGAAAAATATATTGAACAACATAAAGGGGCTGTTGACAGTAAGTAGGAAATGATGATGTGCAGAGACGAAAAGAAAGAGAATTGGCTATGGAGAAGACGAAGTGATAGCAACAGTAGGAGCAGCGGCAGTACTAGAAGTTGTTGTAGTACTTGTAGTTGTTGCTGTGGTAATAGTAGTAGTTGTTGTAGTGGTAATAGCAGTCGTAGTAGTTATTTCACTGGACGACAGAAAGGATTATATTTGTTCACACCATTGCTCACACTACAGGAATAGCTAACCCAAAGGGATGAAATCACTTGCCAAACGGTAGAACACTAGAACATCAAATGCATACAGTCATCGAACACACTTGAAACGCACACCTCAATACGCTCTGGGGCAATTGTTGCGCCATAAGAAAGGTAGAAATGAAAAGAAGTGATTAGTTAAAGTGTGTGGGTGTGGAGGTGGGGTATGAAAGGTAAACATGAAGTTTAGGTAGTAGAAAAGGAAAGATGTGGAAAAGAAACGAGCAGGCTGGATTTCCCCCCACCCCATCAATCCCTTCCCCCCTCGAAAAAACAAAAAGAAGAAAAAGACCATTGTGTCGCCGCTGAAGTCGTTCTGCTCGTGGTTGTGGTCGTTTTCAGGGGTTTTTTTTTGTTTTTTTTGGTCAGGTCAGGGGCATAGTCCTTGCTACTGGTAGCATGTAACCCAGTACTACCTGTCGCATGTGTAGTCTCCCAACGACGGACCAGGCGGAGGAGGAAACCTTTCCCAATGGCTGTGAAGGCGGAAGAGGATGACCAAAGGGCAGGGGGAGCTCTTATCCTTGGCTGGAAGTCATCCTAGGAGACGGAGCTCCGAAGAAAAAACCTGCACCTGCCGAGGCCGTCCTACACGTGGCAGTATCTGCACCTGTGGGACTGTGAGCGTCGGTAGCCGAGAGAGTGGGGAAGGAACTGCACAACTCCTCCTCACTAAAAAAAAGTCACCTGTGCTGGTCAGGCACCGCTGTCGCTGGAGGATGCTGTGCTCTTGTGGCATAAAGACGTTTGAAAACAGAGAATGCAGGCCATTAAGGAGGAGCGTGAGCGAAGGAATCAGGGCTCAACTTCTGGAGACGTTTTCCCTTGCAACACCTGTGGGAAGTGCTGCACATCCAGAATCGGCCTCTTCTCCCATATGAGGACACACACCGACAGATAAGCCTGCCTGCCTACTTATCCGTCGGACCGACGGGAGACTCCATCTGTGGTTGTTTTCATCTGCATCATACTACTTTCAAGGTAGAGAGCAATAAAACACTGTGTTTTACAGTATCTTGTCACCTCCTACAACACACGTTTTGCACATGTACTTAGAAGATTCTTGTTAATGTTGAAGCTATGTTGAACTTTTTGTCCCAAAGTGTTCACACTTTCATCTTTCCTGAAGCTCAGCATCTTTTATATGTGATGCTGCAAGTATTGACTAGCACTCACACTTAAATATCAGAAGTTTAGTTGAGTGGTAACTCTCTCCTTTCACAAGGTACACAACTTCAAGTCAGTGCTGCTTACGCTACCGATTCAACTAGCACACAGGTAAATAAAAGGTACAGTGGAACAAACCGAGACACTTCCTCAACGTTTCAGTTATAATTTCACCTTTTCTACCATGCTGAAAGTATTCATGCATCAGGCATTCAAGTCAACTTTTTTTTTAAATGCAAACATTCCAGATTTTCCCTCTATACTCATATGTAAAAAAAAGAAGACATTCTAAGTACTGGTATGTTTTATATCAGCCTCAATCAAGTACTCTAATATGTCTGATTTTGAAACCTTCTATCATTGTCATCTGCCCTCTAATTACGAAAAAATTGGAGCAGAGGACAAAGTCGATTTAGCTTGAATGAATTGATGTCTGTCCTGAGCCATCCTGAACGCCCATAACATCTTGTAAGCGACCATGTCCTAATTCTATCCTCTCATCGATTCATAACAAACCTAAGACAAACTGAACATTTCCCAAATCAAAACGTATTTTTTCTTCCGTTTTTTAAAATTAATCCCCCAATAGATTAACGAATATATATATATATATATATATATATATATATATATATATATATATATATATATATATATATATATATATATATATACACAATTTCTATGCCAGCATAAAATTTCACTTTTTTCATATTTTCTCTTTAGGTCTTTACCCATGCATGGGAAATAATTCTAAAATTGTACGTGCCTGCAGAGCACACAACTCTTCTTTCACAATCGAACAGCTGTACAGTCCATCTTTTATTTTCTATTTTCGAATCAGCTGGTGTCCCAATTTTTCAATTTAGATGACACGGGATCTTTATTTTCTATTTTCGAATCAGCTGGTGTCCCAATTTTTCAATTTAGATGACGCGGGACCTTTATTTTCTATCTTCGAATCAGCTGGTGTCCCAATTTTTCAATTTAGATGACGCGGGAGGTGGTGGGGGGTGGGGGGGGGTGGGGGGTGGAGGGATGAATGGGAAGAAGATATAGGAGAAGACTAAGAAGAAGAAAACCCCTTAAACCAAGAGACAAACATCATGGCTTCATTTTATGCTTGAACAGTGTACTATGCATGCAAATATTAACAGACGGAGAATAAACGGACAAAGCACACGTTCACTCACGTTCATTTACTGCTTGAACACATTCCTGTGCATGAAAACTCAGGCGAGATGAGGCCGACTGATTGATTGATTGATTGATGTGGATACTTATATAGCGCCTATCCTCGGTCAGAGACCAAGCTCTAAGCGCTTTATATACACGGGGACATTTGCACCACAGGCTGCCTACCTGGGTAGAGCCGACTGACGGCTGCCACTGGGCGCTCATCATTCGTTTCCTGTGTCATTCAATCAGATTTCAGACGCACACGCATACACGCTCAAACAGACATGTAACATTTTACGTGTATGACCGTTTTTTTGTTTTTTTTGTTTTGTTTTGTTTTTGTTGTTGTTGTTCTTTTTTTATAATTTACCCCGCCATGTAGGCAGCCATACTCCGTTTTCGGGGGAGTGCATGCTGGGTATATTCTTGTTTCTATAACCCACCGAACGCTGACATTGATTACAGGATCTTTAACGTGCGTATTTGATCTTCTGCGTGCGCATACACACGAAGGGGGTTCAGACACTAGCAGGTCTGCACATATGTTGACCTGGGAGATCGGAAAAAAATCTCCACCCTTTACCCACCAGGTGCGCCGAGATTCGAACCCGGGAAACTCAGATTGAAAGTCCAGCGCTTTAACCATTCGGCTATTTCTGACAGGCAGAAACTACAAAAAGTCTAGATTACGAAAAAGTTAAGAGTCGACAGACAGCACGGCTTGGAACAAAGCCATGACAGACAGATTCCTGATTTTTGACTCACTTGTGTAAACAAAGTGAGTCTATGTTTTAACCCGGTGTTCGGTTGTGTGTGTGTGTGTGTGTGTGTGTGTGTGTGTGTGTCCGTGGTAAACTTTAACATTGACATTTTCTCTGCAAATACTTTGTCAGTTGACACCAAATTTGGCATAAAAATAGGAAAAATTCAGTTCTTTCCAGTCATCTTGTTTAAAACAATATTGCACCTCTGCGATGGGCACAAAAAATAAAAAAAAGAAGCTTAATTATATGCAAACTGCATTTACTGTTATATTTATATTTTTTTGTATTCTCTAAACTTGGCACTTTGACCTCTTATTCTGACACAACAACAAGAGGAGTCATTATTATCATTCTTTGTTCAAACAGGAACTTCTTTTGCTAAGCATGGAATTTTTATTTATTTTGCAAACGTTTTGGTGCAGATAGTAAAAAAAAAAAAAAGGGAAATTACTCTGTAATTAATGCTAGGGGACTTAATTTATCACAAGTGAGTCTTGAAGGCCTTGCCTCTCTTGTTGTTTGATTGTTTCCCCAGGACGGGTGCTGTTGCTTTCCCATCACCTCTTACCGTGCCAAAGGATGGAAGTCAGCTAATGATTCTTCAGTCATCTAATAACTAATAACGGTGTAGACGTAAACCGGAATCCACACTACCGGACTGTCTCGTGAGACTGACATATTGGAAATGATGCATCAAAAGTTTCAGTATTATTATTATTATTATCATTATTGTTGTTGTTGTTGTTGTTGTTGTGTTGTTGTTGTTACGTTGTCATTATTATTGTTGTTGTTGTTGTTGTTTTACTAAAATCACTTGTGTCTATACGTTCCCCACACTGACAAACACGCCAGCCCAAAAAACGTGCGTAAGTATGTATGAAATCACACACTCGCTTCACGTTCTTCAATAATTCTCACAACATCTATTCCACAGCCAGTGACAAAAAAAAAAAAAAAAAAAAAAAAAAAATCTTTGCGAGCAAATCGTGACCAATTAGAGAGTTCGTGGATTTGTGGTCTGCACAAATCGATGCAGTCATCAGGGGAAACCTTTGTCCAGACCGTCTGAAGGGACGCGGTAATGATGTCGGAAACTAGGGAAAATGGATCCAGGCCGACCGTAGGTGGAGACAAAAGAAAAGAAACACGGGCAATTTTATCCTGAAAGCGCCATGGCTTTGCACTTACACTCCAACTGCCAATTTGTTGGGGGACGTAAATACTACACTCTTGTGAACTTTTTTCCCCCTTTAAAATCGGAGTTATGCAAAACATGGATATGCTCCCGGGGAGAGGGGGGGGGGGGGGGGGATATGGAATCGTGTTCCACAGTATTGTTTGTTTTTGTTATCGTTTAGACAGTAGAGCTTTCACGACAGTGTTGTTGCTTTCTTCCCTGCCTGTCCTGGCCTCTGCGCGCGCGCGCGTGTGTGAATGTGTATATGTGTGTGTGTGTGTGTGTGTGTGTGTGTGTGTGTGTGTGTGTGTGTGTGTGTGTGTGTGTGTGCCTATCTGCCTCTGTCTGTCTCAGTCTCTCCCTTTCTCTTTCTCTCTCAGCTGATGCTAAAACAAAATTAAAAAAATTAAAAAAACAAGAGTGTCCGCCACTTTCCAGAAGTCTGCGTAATGTTGGTTTTGAGATGCTGTCTACAATTTTCTTGTTAACATCGGCCTTGTTTTTTTTTCTAACAAAATTCAGGGTCTGATACATCTCCCCTACTGTTATTGTTCTTGTTGTTCTTTTCTTGTTAGCTGTATTTCTTGTTAGCTCTCTCTCTCTCTCACTCTGTGTGTGTGTGTGTGTGTGTGTGTGTGTGTGTGTGTGTGTGTGTGTGTGTGTGTGTGTGTGTGTGTGTGTGTGTGTGTGTGTGTGTGTGTGTGTGTGTGTGTGTGTCTGTGTGTGTGTTCTTGCGCGCTTCGCTTGAGGTAGACTCTGGCAGGATGACTTTGTCATTGATTGTTAAGGCAGTCCTGCGACTTTCTTATGGAATCAGAATTCATCATCTGCACGCTACTCGTTACGTTTACATTTCCACTACATTTGTCAGGTCACATGCAAAAGCTGGAAAATATACATTGTCTTGTGCTAATCTAGACACTTCCATCCTATTTTGCACCTAAAGACAATACAATATTTCATAAAACCCCTTCTGGAGACATGGCATAGTGTGAGAGGTCACTTCAGTCATTTGATATTGTGGCGTTTTGACATAAATGGGGGCATGCTGGATGTGATCGACCAAGTTCACAGCGATTTATGTGAAATGTACATCTACAACGTGCTTCACTTTTGAGAGGAACAATGGTAACTATACCTCCTTCAAATATTTTTATTTGATAAACGTCACGCGGTTTACACATTTTCTTTGCAGAACAACGGACAATTGGCTTGTAAAACGAAATCCTTTCTGGAGGGTGGGGTGTATCACTTCAATAAGATGGTCATGATAAAAGCAATGCAATGATAAACATCGCCAGTAAATCAGTGAGTACAATGAGACAAAGGGACATATAACACCAGCAACAGGAATAGCTAACACCAGTGAACACACAGCCCATGTCTACTAGCCAATTTTGTAAGGTCGCTCGCAAAAAGAAAAGCTGGAGAATACACACTGTTTTGTGCTGAGCTGGACTTCTCTGTCCTCTGCAGAAATCTCCGCACGATCCACAAATGCAGCAGGATATTTCCAGCTGTGTGTCCCACCATATCCATCGACATGACGGATGTCTGCCTGCCAACACGAAGCTGCGTGTACGGAGGACAAGATGATGGAGGAAAATGGCCTGCCCCATAACATCATTTTACACTTGTAAGGTGGAGCTGTGTATTGCATGGAACATTCACGATAGTTTCTACGATTCCCTCGAGGATCACAGAAAAAGAAGAAAAGAAAAGAAAAAAAAATGTAATACTAGATACTCTGGGAGGGACTTATCAAAATCGACAGATACGACTGTTGTGAAGTTCGACTTTGCCCCTGAACTGATTAGAGCGTCCGCTAATTCATCTCGTGAGAGACCTGACTTTCTGAGATAAATTGTTGTCATGGCTCCGTGGCCCCTTGAGCCGCATTGACAGACGAAAAAAAACAACAACAACCCCAAAACGTCCAATGGCGGTTTCCCCTGACTGTGCTTCCAGAAGTAATTCCAAGCAGTCACATACAGGTTGAGAGTCAGTCGATTTTCCCTCTCTGAGAAATACTGCTGAATCTATGAAACAACTTAGGAGGAGAGAATCGTGGCGATTTAGAGAAATCAATCCACCGACCAATGAAATGATGGAGATGAGTGAGGTAAGGCCGGAAAGAGTCACTGGCTTCACGGCGTGCATTGCACGAACACTATCTAATCTCTTCCCCAGCAGAACCATCATTTTACCGTGAAGCGTTCATCACATCTTCTTTACGGCCAGCGGTGTGGCAAGAAAGTAAAAATGTAGCAGTCATATACCACGTAAAGCAGCACTCTGAAAGGAACACGGAGACTATGTTGCCCAGTTGTTTGTTTGTGTGTGTGTGTGTGTGTGTGTGTGTGTGTGTGTGTGTGTGTGTGTGTGTGTGTGTGTGTGTGTGTGTGTGTGTGTGTGTGTGTGTGTGTGTGTGTGTGTGTGTGTCTGTCTGTCTGTCTGTCTGTCTGTATCTGTGTCTGTGTCTGTGTGTGCTTTCCCTGCTTTCTTATTCATTCTTTAATTCATTTTTTGATATGTTAATACTAGAGTGAACAAAAATAAAGAAAGAAGATAAAACAGAGCACATTTAAATTTCAAAAGATAATAATAGATATTAAATACGATAAAATAAAAAAAAAGTAGTATAAATCGTATGAAGATTAACTGTTAAAAGTAGTTTAAATCGTATGAAGATTAACGTTATAATCGTATGAAGATTAACTGATTATATATGTGGAGTGATGACCTAGAGGAAAAGCGTCCGCCTACGAAGCGAGAGAATCTGAGCACGCTGGTTCGAATCACGGCTCAGCCGCCGATATTTTCTCCCCCTCCACTAGACCTTGAGTGGTGGTGTGGACGCTAGTCATTCGGATGAGACGATAAACCGAGGTCCCGTGTGCAGCACGCACTTAGCGCACCTAAAAAAACCCACGGCAACAAAAGGGTTGTTCCTGGCAAAATTCTGTAGAAAAATCCACGTCAATAGGAAAAACAAATAAAACTGCACGCAGGAAAAATACAAAAAAATGGGTGGCGCTGTAGTATAGCGACGCGCTCTCCCTGGGGAGAGCAACCCGAATTTCACACAGAGAAATCTGTTGTGATAAAAAGAAATGCAAAATACAAAATACAAAAATATATACATACACGTGCATAAATGCTGAACATGATGGCTAGGATTAGTAGTAGTGGTAGTAGTAATAGCAGTAGTAGACAGTGGTTGTAGTACTATATTGTTGTTGTTGTTGTTCTTGTTAAAACAAAGTCAAGTCATCATCACTACGTCTTTTTGCCGGGAATGATGTTTCTGTCTGCATTCGGATTTGCGAAATTGAAGCCAGGAGTTGCTTCTCATTTGAATGTTGCTCAGTGACAAGTATTTTACATTAAAAAAAATAAAAATAAAAAAGTAAAAAAACGAAGAAGAAAAATAAATCACGCTGTGTCAACAATCACACTGTATGAAGAATCCAGAAACGTACACTATAGTGAAAGGTCACGGAAAGGAATTCGTCAATCACAGATTCTTCCAGTTGTCATGCGAAGAACCACTGCCGTCAGGCTCTCGGTAAAGTGATAGTGAAAAAAATAAACAGATATCCTCACATTAGGCTTTTGTATAGCTGTGATTGATTCTTCATTTAATGGAAAAAGACAGACGAACATGTTCGTGGGTCAGCTATACTTTACTCTGTCTTTCTTTCCTTTTTTCTTTCTTTCTTTATTCTTTTTTCTTTCTTTCTTTAGTCATGTTTTTATATGTTCCGTTCTTTCTTTATTTATTATTTTCCTCTAAACATGCAGCCCATTGGATTTCTTCTTCTTCTTCTTCTTCTTCTTCTTCTTCTTCTTCTTCTTCTTCTTCTTCTTCTTCTTCTTCTTCTTTGTCTTCGTCTTTGTCTTCGTCTTCCCTGTCAAAACAAAATTATATCATCACCACTGCATCTTTTTGCCTGGAATAATGTTTCTATCCGCATTTGCATCAATGGAATTGAAACCGGGGCATGAAAATGGTCGTCGTTCAGTTGCACTTTATTCTGTTTTTCTTTCTTTCGTTTTCCATTTTTTCTTGATTTCTTTATACACCCATCTATTCAATTCTTAAGTCTTTTTTTTTTATATTCCGTTCTTTTTTTTTATCTCATTTTCTTTATTTGTTTTCCTCAAAACATTTAGTTCATTTGGGTTTCTTCTTCTTCTTCTTCTTCTTCTTCTTCTTCTTCTTCTTCTTCTTCTTCTTCTTCTTCTTCTTCTTCTTCTTCTTCTTCTTCTTCTTCTTCTTCTTCTTCTTCTTCTTCTCCTCCTCCTCCTCCTCCTCCTCTTCTTCTTCTCCTTCTTCTTCTTCTTCTTCTTCTTCTTCTTCTTCTTCTTCTTCTTCTTCTTCTTCTTCTTCTTCTTCTTCTTCTTCTTCTTCTTCTTCTTCTTCTTCTTCTTCTTCTTCTTCTTCTTCTTCTTCTTCTTCTTCTTCTTCTTCTTCTTCTTCCTCTCCTCCTCCTCCTCCTCCTCTTCTTCTTCTTCTTTCAGGTTTTTCAATGATTAAAGCAAAAACATAAATTTGTTTGATCAGTATATAGTCCCACCCTCACCCCCCCACCCCCAAACAAAACAGCAACAACAACAACAACAACAACAAAAAGAGTATTGTGTCCACCCACAACCCACCCCCACACATCATCATCTGATGTTTCACAGATTTACACCCCCCCCCCCAAAAAAAAAAAAAAAAACAAAAAAAAAAAAAAAAATCAATCGTTGCATTTCTGGAGTGTTTATTTTGTTTCCCACTTCTGAGCCGGTCAGTATTTTTATTTTGGTCTAAGAGGTGTTTATACAGTATATCATATTCATAAATAAACATCCTCTCTCTGTGTCTCTTGTTTCTATCTGCCTGCGTGTTTGCCTGTCTGTCTGTGTATATGTCTCTCCATTTCTTTCTCTACCTTTCCCAATCTCTTTGTCTATGTCTGTCTGTCTGTCTGCTTGTCTGTCTGTCTGTCTGTCTGTCTGTCTCTCTCTCTCTCTCTCTCTCTCTGTCTCTCTCTCTCTCTCTCTCTCTCTGCCCCTGTCTGTGTATCCAAGTGGTTTGGTTTTATATCTCGCGAACAACACTAGCGAATTCACATTAGTGGTTCCGCCCTTATCTTTATTCCATCTTTTTCCCCAATAGAGAATACTTTGACAATTTTTCTTCTACACGTTACTCAAGAGTGGGGAGTGGAGGAAAACAGACAGAGACGTTCACACACACACGCGCGCGCGCGCTCGGGCACGGGCGCGCGCAAACACATACATACATACACAGCATAACAGTACATTCACATGCACGCAGGTACGAACGCGCGCGCGCGCACATACACACACACACACACACACACACACACACACACACACACACACACACACACACACACACACGCGCGCGCGCGCGCGCGCGCGCGCGCAGTCACGCACACATGCACACAGACACATTCACAGGCAGAGACAGAGAAAGACAGAGACAGAGACAGGAAAAAAGACAAGAAAAGACAAAAAAAAGAAACTGACAGACAGAGACCGTTAACGAGGCAGACGAACGCCTATATCTTATAACTAATGACTGTGCAGGTTTTTGACGATGGTAATGATGTGTTCTCATGTTGGTGGTGATGGTGGTGGTAGACGAAAATAAGTCTAGTTTTTGACATATTATCTGACACACTGTGCAGTCTTTCGTTGAAAGAAGGTAGACCTACTTAACTGATGACGAAAACAACGACAACGACGACGAGGACAACGATGTTGCTGGCTGCCTCTGCTCACACCAATGCCTCTGTTGATGATGATCATGATGATTATGTTGATGGTATTGTATGGTATTACATTAAGGCTATGGCTATATTGCGTCCTTACTATTTCTGTCCATCAAACACACATTTATTGCATAATCATTCAATCATCACCAAATACTGACACAGTGACAGCACGGCTGCTCTAAACCCCATAGCACTACCAATCTGTTGAGACAATCAGTATCAGCATCAGCATCAGTATCAGTATCAGCATCAGTATCAGTATCAGCATCAGTATCAGTATCAGCATCAGCATCAGCATCAGTATCAGTATCAGTATCAGTATCAGCATCAGCATCAGTATCAGTATCAGCATCAGTATCAGTATCAGTATCAGTATCAGCATCAGTATCAGTATCAGCATCAGCATCAGTATCAGCATCAGTATCAGCATCAGTATCAGCATCAGCATCAGTATCAGTAGCTCAAAGGAGGCGTCACCGCGTTCGGTCAAATCCATATACGCTACACCACATCTGCCAAGCAGATGCCTGACCAGCAGCGCAACCCAGTGCGCTTAGGCCTTGAGGGAAAAAAAATAGAAAACAAAAACAAAACAAAAAAATAAAAAGTTGAGACAAGTGGTCCGAGACATACACCAGTATGAGCCCATGCTAAACTTATTTTTTTTTTTTTATTTCAATCGATCTGGACAGTTTTTTTGTTTGTTTGTTTTTTAAACGTTAATTTCGAATTCGCTGGTGATCTATCATTTACTTATTCTTCCCTGCACCACCTTACACAACAAGCTCACATGATATGGAGAATACAAGTGACCAGTCAAACTGAGTAAACCTCACAAATATCTGCTATTGATCAGTATCGGGCATGGACATTATGTGATAAAATTATATGATCTGCCTTGTTTTGTTGTTCATTTATTCATCTTCTTTTTAAGTCACAATTTTATCACTACACTTTCTTTTAACAATCATTCAGATAATATTTTTCGTGATATGTTTTTATTTTTCATATAATTTTTCTCATTATTTTTTGTTGAATAGACTATGACATCCCAAACATACCAAACAAATGTATCTGTTATAGAATTATATATATATATATATATATATATATATATATATATATATCTGTGTGTGTGTGTGTGTGTGTGTGTGTGTGTATGTGTGTGTGTGTGTGTGTGTGTGTGCTAGAATTTGATTATAGTGGATAATGTATTGCCCACGTTACATCCGCATCTCTCTCGGCCAAGAGGTCTTTAGGACACTCAGGCGATGAGATGGTTCCCAAAGGCCAACCAGCCCCCAAGGCTGCAGCACACACAGCCAGTGCATTTTCGCCTCCTAGTTTGAGAGTCATAATTATTCTTCACAAAAACCTAAGCTGTAAATGATTTCCCGTGACAGTGGAGAAACCATTGATCATACAGCTCTCTCCTTGCTGTTGGCTCAAATGTAAGCTTATGTCAATCTGTGATAGAAGCTGAGCGTTGGACATTATATATATATATATATATATATATATATATATATATATATATATATATATATATATATATATATATAAATATATATATATATATATATATATATATATAGATGGAGAGAGATAGAGAGAGAGATAGAGAGAGAGAGAGAGAGAGAGAGAGAGAGAGAGAGAGAGAGAGAGAGAATGAATGAATGAATGAATGAATCTTTATTTTCCAAAGGTGAAGATATTA
>NC_134876.1:10250098-10252598 GCF_041734735.1 Babylonia areolata | reverse complement strand
TATCTACAATGTGATTTTAGACGAAACAATCCACCCATCTCTCCTCCCCATGTCTGATGTCATTCATCACTACTTTTCCTGAATTCCTATCACAAAGATTTATGAATTCAGCGAAGTAAAAAAAACAAAAAAACCGAACTACTCAACTGGTAAATAAGTGTGTGTGTGTGTGTGTGTGTGTGTGTGTGTGTGTGTGTGTGTGTGTGTGTGTGTGTGTGTGTGTGTGTGTGTGTGTGTGTGTGTGTGTGTGTGCCTGCGCGTGGGTAAGATATTGTAAGGTAGGGCAGGGCAGGGCAGGGCATGGGGCAAAGTAAAGAATGGCAAAGCAGTGCAGTGCGAGGTATGGCATAATGTGGCAGGGCAAGGTTGAGAGGGTAAGGCAGGCCCAGGGCAGGTCACTTTGAGGCGGGACAGGTTGACAGGGCAAGGAATGGCACGACTGACAGAGCAGGGCACGTAGTGGCGGGACAGGTTGACAGGGCAAGGAATGGCGCGACTGACAGGGCAGGGCACGTAGTGGCGGGACAGGTTGACAGGGCAAGGAATGGCGCGACTGACAGGGCAGGGCACGTAGTGGCGGGACAGGTTGACAGGGCAAGGAATGGCACGACTGACAGGGCAGGGCACGTAGAGGCGGGACAGGTTGACAGGGCAAGGAATGGCACGACTGGCAGGGCAGGGCACGTAGAGGCGGGACAGGTTGACAGGGCAAGGAATGGCACGACTGACAGGGCAGGGCACGTAGTGGCGGGACAGGTTGACAGGGCAAGGAATGGTACGACTGGAATGGCACGACTGGCAGGGCACGGCATGGCACGGCAGGGCTGGGTATGAAAAGTAAGAAAATAAAATCGGGCACGCAAGACAAAACAAAATAATAGAGAACAAGGCGAAGCAATGCATTGCTATGCAAGGCAAGGCAAGGCAAGGCAAGGCAAGGCAAGGCAAGGCAAGGCTAGACAAGGCAAGGCAAGGCAAGGCAAGGCAAGGCAAAGCAAGGCAAAGCAACGCAATGCAAGGCAAAGCAAGGCAAGGCAAGGCAACGCAGTACAGTTGAGGACTTTTTTTTTTTTTTTTTTTTTTTTTTTTTTTTGAACGGCCATCTCTGTCAATAAGGGATATAACATTACAACGGATAATACAACGCCGAACATTTACAAAGACCAAAGACTAAGACTTAGTTCATGATATTCTCTGAGGTACGGATGGAATGCACATGTTGACAGTTGTTTTTTTGTTGTTGTTTTTTTTTTGCTTCTTTTTTTTCTGGAGCATGTAGACTTCGTATTTGTCTGCATGTCTTATTTTATTTTCTTTCTTCACAACTTTTTGCAATATGATGTATTGTACTGTGTCGTTTAAGGATTTTGCACATTGTAAGGATAAAAATAAAGGAATATAGATATTTGCGAAGGGGAAAAAAAGAAGAAGAAATGATGGGCCAAAACAAACCAAAAAAACTGTTAGACGTAGACCGGAAAGGAGGAAAAAAAATGAGAGAACATTTTCGTTTGTTTATTTTTTGTAATCGAATTATGGTGTTCTTGCCTTTTTAATACTTTCTGTTGATGTCAAAATGAGAAAACTTGTCACACACACACACACACAGAGAGAGAGAGAGAGAGAGAGAGAGAGAGAGAGAGAGAGACAGACAGACAGACAGACAGACAGAGACAGAGACAGATACAGAGACAGAGACAGAGAGACAGAGAGAGACTCAGAGTCGGACATTCTGTTCATTATAAAGCGTTAGCCCTATTTGAAGTTGAGTAATAAAAAGGATACTGCATGAGAAATATAGAAATATAACTGACTAGCACCACTTGTCCTTACAAAAGTCCGTATCAAAGAAATTAAGATGCCGAAGTCTCTGAAAAGCTTTGTACAAATACGATTGAATGTTATGCACAGTGTCTTCGTTATCTGATGCCAACAACAGATACCGTCGAAATAAGTATGAACTTGACACAGAAATCGCTGAAAGCACACACACACACACACACACACACACACACACACACACACACACACACAGAGAGAGAGAGAGAGAGAGAGAGAGAGAGAGAGAGAGAGAGAGAGAGAGAGAGAGAGAGAATGAGAGAGAATCGGCATACTGAAGGCTTGTCGTTTAAGCGGAAGGTCTTTGCTCCCTGTACGTGCATACATACAGGCCTGGTGTTTCCTGTCTCTGTTTGGCACCCCGAATTCTACGGTAAAATATAAGCATCAATCATTCAAAGACCATAGTTTGTTTCCATATTAATCATGGTTATGTACAAAATTGATTCACAGTAAGGGCGACTGCGTTGAATACATACATACATATTTTATACATATATAAGAAGTGTGTGTGTGTGTGTGTGTGTGTGTGTGTGTGTGTGTGTGTGTGTGTGTTGTTTTAACAAACAGCAAACGCAGTTAAGTTTCCTCTCAGTTGAGTTTTGCATAACAAGTAGCAAATTTAGAACTGTGGTAACTGCTTAGAAATAGCACATGCCGT